>NC_062296.1:53085764-53413433 GCF_902655055.1 Lutra lutra | reverse complement strand
CACCTCCTTCTGCACCCATCCTTCCCACCTGCTACAAAGAAAGGACTATCCTTCCTCCTTTCTAAAGTCAGCTTTTCCACCTGGTTACATCTTTTTTTTTTTAATTTTATTTTTATAAACATATATTTCATCCCCAGGGTACAGGTCTGTGAATCACCAGGTTTACACACTTCACAGCACTCACCATAGCACATACCCTCCCCAGTGTCCATAATCCCACCCCCTCCCCCCCCACCCCCCCCCCCCCCATCAACCCTCAGTTTGTTTTGTGAGATTAAGAGTCACTTATGGTTTGTCTCCCTCCCAATTCCATCTTGTTTCATTTACTCTTCTCCTACCCCCTTAACCCCCCATGTTGCATCTCCTATCCCTCATATCAGGGAGATCATATGATAGTTGTCTTATCTTCTCAATCAATCAACCCTTTCTTCGGTATCTTCAACCTCTCCTGCCTTCCTTTCTTCCTTCTCCTTCACAATAGCATTTAAACAAGCCCACCTGGATCTTTACAGATGAAAAAGAGAAGGCACTCCCTCCTGTCTGCCCCTCTGACACTTCACAACCAAATATCTTCTTTGTTTAAACCTGTGCAGGTTCATAATGACTTATTTGGATAGTTGTCACTTACACATGGTACAAAACTCAAAAGGTACAAAACTGTATACAGTGAAAAGTCCACCGACTTCTTGCCACCTAGTATTGTCCAGAGACGTTTAACCAGAGCCAAAAACCTGTAAGAGGAATGTTCCAGAGTTGCTATGTATACTTTCTCACCTACTGCTATGGTCTGATTTTAGTCCCCACCTTCTTTAAAACAGAGCTCATCAATATTCTGACCTTCTTAGTGATACAAGCAATAAGCACGTATCTCCTTTATCTCACTTGATCTCTTAGTGGGATTATCACACAGTGCTGACCCTGTGCTCTCTCCACTTGACAAGCTCTCTACCTTTGACTTCCAGAACAACCCCTCTGTCTGATGTCCAGTTCTTCAGTTAACAGCTCATGAGCATCTGCCACGCCCTAGTCCAAGTGCAGGGGAGACAAAGACAGAACAAAGCATACAAAAATCCCTGCCTTCATGGAGCTCACATTCTACAGAGAAACAAGAAACAAAATAAATCAATGTAATCAGTAAATACATTGTATCATAGTAAGAAGAGCCAAGCAGAAGAATCCAGCAGGAAGAGGAATATATATATGCACGTGTATATAACTACACACAGACAGAGACACAAACACAGGCACACGTGCACACACACACACACACACACACACACACATTGGGGGCGGAGGATGGCAACAGTGCTGAAATTTACATAAGAAAGCCGGTAGATACTAAAATTTATGTAGCAACCCACTGACAAAATGACTTTTTAAAAAGATTTTATTTATTTATCTGACAGAGAGAGAGTGAATGCACAAGCATGGGGAGCGGCAGGTAGAGGGAGAAAGAAACAGGCTCCCCACCAACCAAGAAGTCCAATGTGGGGCTAGATCCCAGGACCCCAGGATCATGACCTGAGTTGAAAGCAGATGCTTACCCCACTGAGCCACCCAGGCACCCTAGAAAATGACCTTTGATTAAAGACCTGAGGGAAGTAAAGGAGCAAGCCATATGGATATGAGGGAAGAACATCACAATTAGAGAGAATACCAAGGACAAAAGCTCTGTGGCAGGAGTGTGCCTAGATTATTAAAGCAATGGAGAGGAGAACAGTGTTCTGGAATAAATAGAGTGGGCGTGGGGGACCGTGATAGGTCAGAAAAGTAATGGGTTCATGCAGTAGGGTCTTGTAGGACATCATAAAGGACACTGGCTTTTCCTGAGTGAAAAACCAGGTGAATCCATGGAACAACTATAAGCAGGGATGTGATGTGATCTTAGTTATGTCTTTGGCTGCTGCTTCTGTTTCCCACTGCACTCTTTCTTCTACCCACTCCTTAAAGGTTGATGTTTCTGCAGCCTTCTTGCCTAGGCATTCTTCTCCCCTCACTTCCCATTGTTGATCTTACTGCCAGGACTCCATGTGCCCTCTACACCCATAAAACAGGAAGCCAGATCCTTCTGTTGAGTTTCAGACCCTTCCCTCAAAATGCCTCCTGGTACTTCTACAGGATAGCCTCCTTACCTATTTCAAATTTCACATGTCAAAATTCAAACTCTCCTTCTGCCCGCACTCTAAACCAGCTCCCTCTCTTGGCAGTTGCCACCATAACCTCAAACTGCCTGAGTGTATATCCCGGATGTCCCTGTCGCTTATTAGCTGTGGGATCTTGGGCATGTTACCTCTCTGTGCCTCAGTTTCCTCATCCCTAAAAGTGGGGATAAAAACTGTATATACCTCATAAGGTTATCAAAAATAAATGAGTTAATCCATACAAGATGTTTACAACAGTACCTAGTGCACAGTTAAGTGTTCTGTATGTGTTGCTACTACCATTCAAGTTATCATCACGTCCTATCCTTCTATCTTGTGATTAGCCCTATTGTCACCCTTCCTCCCCTTGCTCTAATCCAGGCCCCTATTATCTCTAACTGGGATTACTGCTGTCTTCCTAACTGGCCTCCTGGCCTCTACTCTGTCCTCACCCAACAGGCTCTTCCCACTATAGCCAAAGTGATTGTTTAAAAAACCCTTGCTCAGGGGCGCCTGGGTGGCTCAGTGGTTTAAAGCCTCTGTCTTTGGCTCAGGTCATGACCCCAGGATCCTGGGATAGAGCCCCACTTCGGGTTATCTGCTCAGCAGGGAGCCTGCTTCCTCCCCTCTCTCTGCCTACTTGTGATCAGTCTGTCAAATAAATAAATAAATAATCTTAAAAAAATTTTTTTAAAAACCCCTTGCTCAGCAATATCCACAATAGCCAAACTATGGAAAGAACCTAGATGTCCATCAACAGATGAGTGGATAAAGAAGATGTGGCATATATACACAATGGAATACTATGCAGCCATCAAAAGAAATGAAATCTTGCTGTTTGCAATGACATGGATGGAACTAGAGGGTATTATGCAGAGCGAAATAAGTCAATCAGAGTAAGATAATTATCATATGATCTCTCTGATATGAGGAATTTGAGAGGCAGGACGGGGGGTCGTTGGGTGTAAGGAAGGGAAAAAAAATGAAACAAGACGGGACCAGGGAGGGAGACAAACCATAAGAGACTCTTAATCTCACAAAACAAACTGAGGGTTGCTGCGGGGAGAGGGAGGGATAGGATGGCTGGGTGATGGACATTGGGGAGGGTATGTGTTATGGTGAGTGCTATGAATTGTGTAAGACTGATCATTCACAGACCTGTACTCCTGAAGCAAATAATGCATTATATGTTAATAAAAATAAAATAAAGTAAAATAAAAACCCTTGCTCAAAACCCCTCACATGCTTCCCAATTTTTTAAGGTAAAGTTTAAACTTACCACAGTCTAAAAGGCCTTGCCTCTCTACCCTGACCTCTGGCCTCTGACACACAGTGTCAGCTACATAATTTGTGAGGCCTGGTACAAACGAAAACCAGGAAAAAAAAAAAAAAGAAAAAAGCTTCCTTTCTTCTGGGTCTCTCTCTCTCAACTTGTCATAGAGCTTTTTGTTATTTATTGTCATGCTCCCTTAGCATGAGAATACTCAAGGGGAAGTACAGGCCAACTCCTGTGACTCAGGGCACAGGATGTATGAACCTAACCCTGACTCTCTTGCACTTGCATTCAGACCTGGTGCCCCAGGCAGCCAATCGAGAACCTGTTTAGGGAGTGGAGAGGCAGTAGGAGGGAAGATCACATGTGAGTGAAAGCTCGAAGTCCCTAGGACACACTGCACTGTCTAACTGGATTTCACATACAAAACACAAATTCAAAGGTCAAGTTATTAAGAATTTCAAGACAATAACCATAGAACATTAAACCTCAAGCATGGGGTCCCCTAACAAATATGAGGCTCTGTGTGACTGGTCACATGCCCACGAAGTCAGTTCTACTCTAAAAAGTCAGCTGCCATGCTTCTTTTGGTCTGGGTCTCATCACACATGGCTCTCTGTGCCGAGAACATTCCTGCTCTTCCCCTTCCCTGCCATCATGGCATGCCACACACACTATCCTTACTTCAGCACTCACCACATGGACTTGCAACTGCTCATTTACTTGCTATCTGCCCCCACTACATTTGGCAGACAGCACGGATCTTGTTCACCAGAAATCTTTACCTTACTCATCTCCCAGTCTTGTTTTATTTATTCTTCAACTCAATTCAACAAACATTCATTGGGCTAGATAATTCCTCACATCAGGAAGAAAGATGGATGAAAATGAGACTTCTGGCTGCACTGTCTCAATAATTATCACCTGGGACCAAGTGTCCTAAATGCTAATTTGCTTCCTTAGTGAAGAGGCCAATTATCACAGCACCAGGTCTCAAGACTAAGATGACTTATCCCCACTGTGCACCAGAAAGCCTGGTACATGGTAGACAGTCAGTCAGTATTTGTTAAAGGAGTGAATGCACAAATTCAATAAATATTGATTGAGAACAGACACCTCCCTCATGGAGTGGACATTCTAGAGGGGAAGATGGACAAGTGGTGCCAAAAGTTTCGTAAGTGGTAAAAAGTAAAAGAGCAGGCTAGGGGGATGAGGGGAAAATGAGTGAATTTGAACCCTGCATAGAGGAAACTGAGGAGAAAACTGAGCTATGAATTTTATATATATATACATATATATATAAAATCACATTTAATCTCCACAATCAATCAGGGCATTCTATAAAGTATTCAGAGGCACTACAGCACAGAGGTTAAAAATACAGAGTTGGGAGCCAAACTGCCTAGGTTCAAACCACCTCTGCCACTTACTGGATGTGTGAACTTAGATGGAGAGAAGAAGGCAACCTGACTAGGGGCAGCAGGACCTGAAGTAGCGGGTGTCAACAGAGACCAAGAGACCTAGACTTCTACTCCCACCTGTCAGTACCTAAGTCGCACCCCCTTCACCTGCCACTAAAGTGCAGTGTCTAAAGAGGCCTGCAAAAACAGAAGATATAATAATACCCAGAATCTCATAATACCCAAAATATCCAGGATATCATGAAAATAAGCACTCATTATATCAAGAACAAGGAAAATCATAACTTGAATAAGCAAAGGAAATCAATAATCTCAACGCTGAGAGGACACAGATGTTGGAATTATCTGGCAAGGATTTTAAAGGAGTAATCATAAAAATGTTTTAATGAACAATTACAAACATGCCAGAAACAAATGAATAGATAGAAAATGTCAGCCAAAAAAAAAAAAAAATGGAGAATTTCTGCAAAGTAGAAGATAAAGAAAAGAACCAATGGCACTTTTAGAACTAAACGCTGTAATAACTTTAATGAAAATTCACTGGATGGGCTCAAGAGCAAAATGGAGACAACAGAGGGGGGGGAAAAAACAGTAAACCTGAAGATAAACAGAGATTACCCAATTTGAACAACAGGAAGAAAAGAGACTGAACTATGAACAACTCTACACCAACAAACTGGACAACCCATAAGAAATGGATAAATTCTTAAAAACATAGAATCTACCAAGACTGAATCAGGAAAAAGTAGAAAATGTGAACAGACCAATTACTAGTATAAAGACCGACTCAGCAACAACAACAAAAAACTTTCAGTTAAGAAAAGCCCAGGACCAGGTGGCTTCACCAGGGAATTTTACCCAAATATTTAAAGACAAATTAATTACAATTCCTCTCCAATTCTTCAAAAATAATCAAAGAGGAAGGAAGACTCTCAAACTCATTTTAGTAGGCCAGCATTATCAAATAAAACAAAGCAAAAGCCAAATAAAGACACTAAGAGACACTACAAGAAAAGTACACACTAATATCACTAATATCCCTGATCAGTACAGATGAAAAAATTCTCAACAAAATACTACCAAACTGAATTCAGCAGTAGATTAAAATAAGCATTTACCATGATCAAGTGTGATTTATCTTTGGGATGCAAAGATGTTTCAATATAAGCAAATCAACAAAGGTGATACATCACATTAACAGAATGAAAGAAAAAAAATCATGTAATCATCTCAAAAAGCACAGAAAAAGTATCTGGCAAAATTCAACATCTGTCCATGATAAAAACTCCCAAAAGACAGGGTATAGAAGAAAGGTGTCTCAACATAAAAAGGCCATATATAACAGGCCCACAGTTGACATCACACTCAAAGGTGAAAGGTTGAAAGCCTTTCCTGTAAGATCAGGAACAAGACAAGGGTGCTCATTCTCACCACTCCCATACAACATAGTATTAGAAATCCTGCAACAGAGCAATCAGGCAAGAAAAAGAAATAAAATGCATCAAAATTAGAAAGGAAGAAATAAAATTATCTCTATTTACAGATGACATGATATTATGTATAGAAAATTATAAGATTCTCCACCAAGAAACTTAGATCTAATTCATGAATTCAGGAAAGTTACAGGATACCAAATTAATATACAAAAATCAGTAACATTTTTCTACACTAACAACAAATCATCTAAAAAGAAATAAAGAAAATCATCCCATTTACAAAGTATAACAAATGTAAAATACTTACAAGAAGGTGAAAGATCTCTGTACTGAGAACCATAAGCCATCAGTGAAAGAAACTAAAGATACAAATAAATGGAAAGAAAACCTGTGTTCATTGATTAGAAGAATATCATTAAAATCTTAAATTGGTATAGCCACTATGCAAAAAAGTATGGAGGTTCCTCAAAAAATTAAAAATAAAACTACCACATGATATAGTGATTCCACTTCTAGGTAAATATCCAAGGAAACAAAATCACTATGTTGAAGAAATATCTGCAACTCCATGTTCACTGTAGCATGATTTACAATAACCAACTCATGGAAACAACCTAAGTGCCCACCAAAAGATGAATGGACAAAGAAAATGTGACATGCACACACATAAAATGGAATACTATTTTATTAAGCCATTAAAAAAAAAGAAATCCTACCATTTGCAACAACATGGACGGGCCTTGAGGGCATTACACTAAATAAGTTAGTCAGAAGAAGATAAATAACATAGGATCTCACTATACACTTATACGTGGAATCTAAACAAAAAATAAAACATTAGAAGTCCTAGCAACAGCAATCAGACAACAAAGAGAAATAAAAGGTATCCAAATTGGCAATGAAGAAGTCAAACTCTCTCTCTTCGCAGATGACATGATTCTTTATATGGAAAACCCAAAAGACTCCACCCCCAAACTGCTAGAACTCATACAGCAATTCAGTAACGTGGCAGGATACAAAGTCAATGTACAGAAATCAGTGGCTTTCTTATACACTAACAATGAAAATACAGAAAGGGAAATTAGAGAATCGATTCCATTTACTGTAGCACCAAGAACCATAAGATACCTGGGAATAAACCTAACCAAAGAGGTAAAAAGATCTGTACTCGAGGAACTACAGAACACTCATGAAAGAAATTGAAGAAGACACAAAAAGATGGAAGACCATTCCATGCTCTTGGATCGGAAGAATAAACATTGTTAAAATGTCTATACTGCCTAGAGCAATCTATACTTTTAATGCCATTCCAACCAAAATTCCACCGGTATCCTTCAAAGAGCTGGAGCAACTATTCCAAAAATTTGTATGGAACCAGAAGAGACCCCGAATCACTAAGGAAATGTTGAAAAACAAAAATAAAACTGGGGGCATCACGTTACCTGATTTCAAGCTTTACTACAAAGTTGTAATCACCAAGACAGCATGGTACTGGCATAAAAACAGACACACAGACCAGTGGAACAGAGTAGAGAGCCCAGATATGGACCCTCAACTCTATAGTCAGTTAATCTTCGACAAAACAGGAAAAAATATACAGTGGAAAAAAGACAGTCTCTTCAATAAATGGTGCGGGGAAAACTGGGCAGCTATATGTAGAAGAATGAAACTCAACCATTCTCTTAAACCGTACACAAAGATAAACTCAAAATGGATAAAAGACCTCAACGTGAGACAGGAATCCATCAGAATCCTAGAGGAGAACATAGGCAATAATCTCTTCGATATCAGCCACAGCAACTTCTTTCAAGATATGTCTCCAAAGACAAAGGAAACAAAAGCCAAAATAAACTTTTGGGACTTCATCAAAATCAAAAGCTTCTGCACAGCAAAGGAAACAGTCAACAAAACAAAGAGGCAACCCACGGAATGGGAGAAGATATTTGCAAATGACACTACAGACAAAAGGTTGATATCCAGGATCTATAAAGAACTCCTCAAACTCAACACACACAAAACAGATAATCCTATCAAAAAATGGGCAGAAGATATGAACAGACACTTCTCCAATGAAGACATACAAATGGCTATCAGACACATGAAAAAATGTTCATCATCACTAGCCATCAGGGAGATTCAAATTAAAACCACCTTGAGATACCACCTTACACCAGTTAGAATGGCCAAAACTAGCAAGACAGGAAACAACATGTGTTGGAGGGGATGTGGAGAAAGGGGAACCCTCTTACACTGTTGGGGGGAATGCAAGTTGGTACAGCCTCTTTGGAGAACAGTGTGGAGATTCCTCAAGAAATTAAAAATAGAACTTCCCTATGACCCTGCCATTGCACTACTGGGTATTTACCCCAAAGATACAGATGGAGTGAAAAGAAGGGCCATCTGTACCCCAATGTTTATAGCAGCAATGGCCATGGTCGCCAAACTGTGGAAAGAACCAAGATGCCCTTCAACGGACGAATGGATAAGGAAGATGTGGTCCATATACACTATGGAGTATTATGCCTCCATCAGAAAGGATGAATACCCAACTTTTGTAGCAACATGGACGGGACTGGAAGAGATTATGCTGAGTGAAATAAGTCAAGCAGAGAGAGTCAATTATCATATGGTTTCACTTATTTGTGGAACATAACAAACAGCATGGAGGACATGGGGAGTTAGGAGAAGGGAGTTGGGAGAAATTGGAAGGGGAGGTGAACAATGAGAGACTATGGACTATGAAAAACAATCTGAAGGGTTTGAAGAGGTGGGGGGGTGGGAGGTTGGGGGAACCAGGTGGTGGGTATTAGAGAGGGCACGGATTGCATGGAGCACTGGGTGTGGTGCAAAAATAATGAATACTGTTATGCTGAAAAATAAAAAATTATAAAAAAATTAAAAAAAAATAATAAAACAAGAAAATGCAAACTCATAGAAAAAGAGCTAAGACCTGTAGTTACTAGAGGTCGGGGGGAATGAGGCTGGGAGAATTGAAGAAAGACTGTCAAAAGGCACAAACTTCCAGTTATAAGATAAATACGTACTGGGGATGTAATGTAAGATATGAGGACTACAGTTAACACTGTTATATGGTGTATCTGAAAGTTGCTAAGAAAGTAAATCTAAAAGTTGTTATCACAAGGGAAAAAAAGAGTTTTCTTTTCTTTTTGGGGGGTATCTATATGAAGTGATAGTAACTAAACTTATTGCGGTAACTATTTCATAATATATAAGTGAAGTACTTATACTCTACAACTTAAACTGATACAGTACTGTATGTCAATTATACCTCAACAAAATTGAAAGAAAAAATAGATTAAAAAATACAAACAGAGCTTTCCCAACCTGTAAAACTAAAACCAAAGACAAACTGAAATATTTTTACCCAGAAAAATAGCATACTCAAACTCCTGAACACAAAAGACAAAGGAAAAAATCTTCATCTTTTTTTCAGAGAGAGAGAGAGAGAGCACATGCGAGCAGAGTGCGGGAGAAGGTGGGGGAGCAGGAGAGAATATCTTTAGCAGGCTCCACGCCGAGCATGGAGCCCGACGTGGCGCTCAACCCCATAATCCTGAGATCATGACCTGAGACAAAATAAGGAAACGGATGCTTAACAGACTGAGCCACCCAGGCACCACCAAAGGAAAAAACTTTTAAAGCAGTGATAAAGAAATGACACATTACCTAAAGGAGGACACCAATTCAAGTGAATAAGGATCTCTCATCCAAAACTATGAGGCCAAAAGGAAGCAGCACAATAGTTTTTAAGAGCTGAAGAAGAACTAAAAACCCAGAACCTAATATCAAATGAAAAGACCATCAGGGGCTCCTGGATGGCTCAGTCACTTTAAGTTAAGCGGCTGCCTTTAGCTCAGGTCATGATCTCAGGGTCCTGGGATAGAGCCCCGCATCCTGGGGTAGAGCAGGATCCCTGCTCAGCAGCGAGTCTGCTTCTCCCTATCCCTCTGTGATCTCTCTTGCTCTCACTCTCTATCAAATAAATAAATAAAATCTTTAAAAAAAAAGACCTTTAGGAATCCAAGAGAAATCAAGACATTCTCATATGAAGGAACACTAAAAGTATCTGTTGCCAGCAGACCTATCCTAAAACAACGGCCAAAGGAAGCTCTCTAAAAAGGAAGATGACAAATGAATCTTTGGGACAATCAGGAAATAAGCCAGAAAAGGGGAAGGAGTAAAAATATAGGTAAATAGAGTATACTTTCCTTACCTTCTTGAGTTTTCTAAATCTGTTTGACAGTTGAAACAAAAACTGTAACACTATCTGATGTGCTTCTCATTGTAGGTAGAGAAAATATTCAAGATAATTATACTATAAACCTGGAAGCATAAAGGAGTTTAAAGGGTAGTAAGGTTTCTACTCTTCACTCAAATTGGTAAGATGTCAATACTAGATGATTGTGGTATGTTATGTATATATTATGTTAGTACCTAGAGCAAGCAGTGAAAAAAGCTATACAAAGAGATATATTCAAAAACACAACAGATAAGTCAAGGTGGAATTCTAGAAAATTCCACGGGGTGGTAGGATAAAGAGAAGAGAGAAAAGAGGAACAACCAGAAAATAAAACAAAGCAAAATGACAGACTTAAGCCCCAATATATCAATAACCACATTAAGTAGAAATGGTCTAAATATAACAAAGGAGAAAGGCAGAGTGGATAAAAATGATACTAAACTTACTATATGCTATCTACTACAAAAAACTCACTTTATATACAATGATGAAAACTGAAAGTAAAGGGATAAAAAAGGATATATGATGCAACCTTTAATCAGAAGAAAGGAGTGGCTATATTAATATCATATAAAGTAGACTTCCATGCAAAAAATTACCAGAGACAGAGAAGGACATCATAATAATAACAAGGTCAATCCACCAAGACATAGCAATCTTCAATGCATATGCATCAAACAACAAAGCTGCAAAATATGAAGCTGAACTGATAGGAAACAAACTGAAAGGAAACTGATAGAACTGAAAGGAAACAAATTGACACTTGTAACTGGACACTTCAATATCTCCTTCTCAACACTTGACTGAACTAGATAGAAAATCAGCAAGGACAAGGAACAATTCAGCAACACCATCAACCAACAGGAGTAAATTGACATTTATAGAAAACTCAACCCAGCAACAGCAGGATTCTTTTCATGTGACCATGGAACATTTACCAAGATAGAGCATATCCCAGGCCACAAAACAAACCTCAATAAGTTTAAAGAAAGTGAAATTAGACAGAGAATATTCTCTGACCACTATGGAACCAAAACAGAAATCAGTAACAGAATTAACAGGAAAATCTACAAATATGTGGAAACTAAACAACACACTGCTATGCAATTCATAAATCAAACATGAAGTCTCTAAGGAAATTGAAAATTACATTGAACTAGAGGCACCTGGGTGGCTCAGTCGGTTAAACATCTGACTATTGGTTTTAGCTCAGGTCATGATCTCAGAGTCATGAGAATGAATCCAACATCAGGCTCCATGCTTAGCGTGGAGTGTACTTGAGGATTCTCTTCCTCTCCCTTTGCCCCCTGCCCTCTCTCTCAAATAAATAAATAAATCTTTAAAAAATTACATTGAACTACATGAAAAGGAAAATATCAAAATTTGTGGAACACAGTTATATCCATACTAAGAGGGAAATTAGTAAGACTAAATACTTACATTAGAAAATGGGAAAAGTCTCAAATCAATAACCGAAGGTCCCACCTCAAAAAATTAGGTAAAGAGGAGAAAAATAAATCCAAAGCAAGCAGAAGGAAATAATAAAGGCATAAAATCAATGACGTTGAAAACAGAAAGACAATAGAGAATGCCAACAAAACAAAAAGCTTGTTCTTTGAAAAGATCAACAAAACTGACAAATGTCTACCAAGTCTGAGAAAGAAAAAAGGAGATGCAAATTTTCAGTATCAGGAATGAAGTATCACCACAAAGCTAGTCTGTGGGAATACTGTCAACAATTCTACACACTTACATTTGACAACTTAGATGAAATGTATCAGTTCCTTGGCAAGCACGAACTACCACAACATACCCAATATTAAATAGATAACTTTAATAGTCCTAAAACTATTAAATAAATATAATCCATAATTTTAAAATGATTAAATTTTTAAAAGATTAAACCAAGTTAATTAGGCAAAGTATTTAGCATAGTGGCTGACACATTTGCTAGTACTTGGTAAACAAAGGCCATTTTTTTTTCATTATCATTTTATTTAAATTACAACCACTCTTGGGGAAACTAGGCTTCACAGAGATGAAATCCTTTGCTTAGAAGAGTCAGAATTCGAACCCAGTTCTGAAGCTAGTGCCATTTCCTCCAGAGTTCAGAGTCACCCCTGGAGGCTGTGCCAACCAATACCTCCTTTCTAGACAGGAACACTGCAAAGGAGTAACGTTTTGCCAAAGCCCCAGACATCAATAAATGCTCACCAACTAACTCTCTGCCAGTGTACAACAGTGATTCTTGAAAGTTAAGGTGCATCAGATTCTTCCTTTTTGTTAGAAATTGCTGGGTCCCAGCCCAAGAATTCACATTTTTAACAAATTTCGTTAATGAACCACACTTTGAGAACACTATACAATAAGGGTATGTTAGCCTGCCTATTCCCTCAACATCAGAAGCTGTCACACTCTGCAGAGAAGGGGAAGAACTGAGACAGAATAATGCTATAAGTCAGGGATTCTGAGGGTGGCCCCCACTCACCTACTAAATCAGAAACCCTGTAAGTGGGGCCTACCTACCTTGTCTTTTAACAGGTCTCCCACGTGATTCTGATGCACGTTAAAGTTGGGAGAACCACTGCTCTACAAATCAAAGTGACTTGCAAAAACCCCACCCTTTATAGTAGGAGAAATAAAGCTAATACCAACATTTTTCCACTTTTGAGAACCTGGGCTCTGGAGCCAGGTAATTCTAAGTTCAAATACAGACTTTAGAAAGTAATTCCACGAATTGTAGATTCTCACCAGCAAAATGGAACGGTCACCTTCCTTGTTATAACCTTTCCAGGAAGTAACTTGGCATTACTATTCCCCAACCGGACTTTAAGAAATCTAGCCTCTGGAAGTCATCAGAAACGTGGACGGATTTATATCACCTACAGGCATTTGTGGGCTTAACTATGGTGAGCAATCATGAAAAGTCCACAATATCGAGTCATTTTCAATTGTGCTTAAGTACAATCGTATATGGAGCACTGTGAGCCTGGTGTGTGTGCGTGCATGTGCATGGACACAATGCACTGAGTAAGCAGGAGCGACCCAAGGACCTTATTCTCAGCTGGCTTCCTTGTTTTCTGCTAGCCCAGAGACAGAAGCACGAAGACATAAAAATGTGGTCTCTTTCATAGAAAAAAAAATTAAGGCAATTTGCCTGTGTTGGGGTGTTTACAGAAACACAGGACTCACCATAGAAATGTGATTAAGGAGGAGCGTGGTCCGTAAACCCATTTCCATATTTGTAAATTTGGAATTCTTAAAGACCTCCGTGGCATTCATTATAAATGTCAAGTCTCTAATGTGCAACAATATTCACCATAATGTTTTTCTTTTTGTTTTAACCAGAACCCCGTATTAAAATGAAAAACATTTCCAGAATCCTCCAAGTTTCCCTCATATCACAATATTTCATTATAAAATAGTAGAACTAATGTTAAGTATCCAACCACAGAGGAAATGACCAAGTAACTGATGACACATATATATGGTGGGATATCAGAAATGAAGTTTAGAAGAATATTTGACGACCTGGTAAAATACTCACATTATAATGTTCAGTAAGAATACAAATCAGGCTACAAAATGGTATTTATAATACAATCCTATTTTATAAAAATACAGTTTCATATTCTAAGTCAAAAGACAGGAGTTAATGCAACAAAACATTTAACAGTGGATTATGCAGGATAGCAGATTCATAGATGATTTTTATTTCCTTCTTTATAATTTTTCTTTTCTACAATGAGCATGTCTCACATATGCAGTCAGGAAAAAACTTAAAATATTATTTAAAAAAGAAAAATCTAACTTCCAGGGTTGGGTGTGGATTGAAATAATTTATGCAAAGTCCCTGTCATGGGGCCTGGCATATGAGAGCATATGGTCCAGTTTTCTGTTCCTAAACTGTGCGGTTAGCGTCTCTACATTGTAGGCAGGAAGGAATTCCTTCCTAAGTTTGAACCTACACACTTTTCACATAAACCAAAGCAAGGGCACAGGCAATAGCTTTTTTTAAGAAGACACATTCATTCATTCATTCATTCAAAAATGCACTCAATCTATGAAATGTTTAGCACTGAGCTAGGTTCTAGGGATAGCAAAACTGAAAAGATGACATATCTGCCCTCAAGTAGCTCTGGCTAATGAGTGACACAGACGTATTTATGACTATGAGATGATGAAATAATTACTTTCGGTAAATATGTACACAAAGTGCAATAGGAACCAGGAGGATGGAGGCCTTTTACAGAGGAGATATATGCTATGAGTTGTAAAAGAGAGGACATTAGTAGGAATAGCACACACAAAGAAGAGGCATAAAGGAGTATAAAATCCTCCCAGAACTCTAAGTAGTTCAGTCTCGCTGGGGCATAAAGACAGAAACAGGAGGAGGAGTGGCGGGAAATGAGACTGAACAAGTAGATCACAAAAGGTCTTATCTGTCACACAAAGGAGACTGAATTTCATTCTATAGGGGAACCACCAAAAGAATTTTAAACAGAGGAGTGACTTGATCAGCAGTAGCAAAGATACCAGGAATCCTGAAAATCATCTTAATCCCGCTAATTTCCAGAGGAAAGGAAAATGCCCCACCCTGTAGGTCTGTCCTCTCTTAAACAACATGAAGCAGCAAACAGAACTCCACACCTGGGGTGCCTAGGTGGCTCAGTTGGTTAAGTGACTGCCTTTGGCTCAGGTCATGATCCTGGAGTCCCAGGATCAAGTCCTGCATTGGGCTCTCTGCTGAGCAGGGAGTCTGCTTCTCCCTCTGACTCTCTCTCTCTCAAGTACATAAATAAAATCTTTAAAAAAAAAAAAAGAACTCCACACCTGGCACACAGTAAATACTCAATAAAGATCAGGTGAACATGAACGTGAATGCCCTGCAAGGGGCAATCCCTGCTGAGAACAGAATTTTAGCAGTATCAGCACCTTCAGTCTGGTCTTGGGTGAAACAACAGAAACTCATTTGTAAGGGACTAGTGACAACTGAAAACTAGAATCTAACATGCAACAGGAGGCACCATATACTGTTCTGTTGTACTCCAGTGCAAAAATTCCTCTCATGGTTTTCTCTCCAAAACTGGAATTTAAGTCCCAATTATGGGATAACATCAGTTTTTTCCCACACACTAACTTCTCTGGGATCCTGGGTGACAGGTGCTTATGAGCACACATGGTTAACGAGGAAATTCATTAGTGGCCTTATTCCTGCTGTTTTACCCAATATCTCTTCTGCTTAATTCAATTCAGTTGGATGGTTCTGCAGATAAATACTGAAGAAACAGAAATCCTATTGTATTTCTGCCTCCACTCACTGAGTGCATGCAAAATACTTTAAATAATCAGAACAGATGTATTAGATATATTAGATATATTTTATAGGCAAAGACAATGGGGCTCAGAGAGGCAAAGCAACTTACCCAAGGACACACTGATATTAAGTTGCAAAGCCACAACTCAAACCCATGTTTGTTGGACTCAGTTATCTCAAGAATATAGTACTGTATGCTACAAAGCCTGAGTCTAAGGCAAAACACAACTGCCAGGGTACAAAACTGATACATTTGCAAAAATATTTTGCAAATTAAATAAAGTCAAAGGGGGCAAAGAAGAAACATATATGGGAAAAGAGAAAAAAGGAAGACACCAGAAGCCAATGTCAGCTAGGCTCTGGTCTGCAAGAAGGGATGAGAGAACCTGGGTCTGGGAGGTGGGTTGGAGGTAATTCTTCACTGGAGTGGGGGGAGGGGCGCGGGGTGCGGGTTGTTTTCTGAGCGAGAACCTAAAACAGGGCTGAGAAAGGAGCGAGCAAATGAGCACCTGCCCAGCCCTCCTTACCTGCCATGAAACCAGTCCTGGCACATGTCACACTCGATCATGAAGCGGGTCACATCATAAGGCAGCCGGCAGAGGCAATACACTGGCACTGAGGCCATCTTCGCCCGGCCTTGGAGCGCTCTGCGGCGGGCCAGGTTCGTAGCGTCGAGAGAAGCAGCAGGCAGCAGCACGCGTCCTTTCTGGACGATGGCTGGGCACAAACAACACTTTTTAACCTAGTGAATCAGGTCCCCTAGGGTACCAACCCTCCGTTCACGAATGGGCAGTTAGTGCTGCGGAGATGCAACACAGCTGGTGTGGCTGTAGGGGGCAATCGGAGAAAAGTCCACCGGCCTCCAGAATTTCCTTAACAAATAAAGGACGGCGTTTGACGGTCAAGGGTTTTTTTGTTTTTTCCCTACCTCCTTCGGCCCCCAGAGTCAGTGATAACTTCTTTCCGGGTTTCAAGGAAATATCTGACGCCTTCAGGAAGCTTCTTTGATCCCTCACTGTACCCTCTCCTTGCTCACAACCTTTCTTCCTAGGGCTCTATTATGACGCAAACGAGAGCCTAAAGAAATACGCTGGGGTACATCAGAAAAAGCCCCTTCTCTCAACCCCAACATAGGGGCAACTAGAGAGAGATGAGGGATCCCTGAAAGTTGGCTCAGATTACTCGACAATTACCTTGATGCCTTCAAGAACAAGGCAAACAAGACTAGGCGCCCAACTCAAATCACAGTTCTGGGTTGTGCTGAGAGTTTAAATGGTCTTCTCCTTCACTCTCAAAATCATTCCATCCCCAACAGTCAGGAGTATCATCACCCCAACAAATGAAAGAAATCTCAATTTCAGAACTGATCCGATCGTCCCCTACTTCAAAGACGAAAGGGTTCCCGTTGCACCCCCAAAACTAAAAAGGATCTCCTTTAAACCCTTGAAACTGAATAGAATTTCTTCACACTCCTGCAACTAAGAAAGGATTCCCCCCCCCCAACGATCAGAAACGGGCAGGCATTTCCTCACAGCCCCCTCAAAGTGACGAGGACTCCCTTGTCCCCCAAAACTGACAGAGATCTCACAAATCCCAAGATTGACAGGAATATTCTTGCAGCCCCCGAAACTTACGAGATCTCCTCACGCCTCCCAAAATGACAGGAACCTCCTCACGCCCCAAACCTGACAAGAATGTCTTTCGTCCCAAGCCCTACAGAGACCTCCTCATCTGCAAAGCTGCAGGGATTGCTCACACTCGCGAAGTTCAGTTCCAGCGACGCGCTGGGAGCCGGGCTCGCACTGGAGCGTCTGGGCGCCTAGCTGAGCGGAGGATCGGCTAGCAGTTCCGGCCCCACCGGCAGCGCGCGCCGAATTCTGGGATCGTCACGACAACGCTGCGAGCCTTGCTCGCCTTCCCGCAGAACCACCCGCTGGGTCTCGCGGGGCCCCGGGCGCCGGGTAGTGCTTCAGGGCAGCTTTCCCTCACGGTTTTGCTCCGGGCCCGGCGTTAGGGCCTACTGGAGCCCGCGGTTCGGGCCTAGTCGGTGGCCGCCCGGTGAACAAGCAAACAGCGTCGTCGCTGGGCCAGCAGGAGATCGCCACGAGGAAGCCAACCAGGAATTAGCTGCGCCTGCGGCCAGATCGGAGAGAAAACTGCCTGAAAAGTCGCCGGGAGCAGCCCAGTGGCAGTGGTAGGCGATTCGAAGTAGTCAATAAAGTTTATTCAAAACAAAGAGGAAGTTGAAACGAAGAGGGGAGGAGAAATATGGGGTAAACAGCTACCATATTGAGAGTGGCGGCGCCGCCGCGGGGAGGCTACCCGACCGCCATCTTATGAGGGCTGGGCACAGGAGGTAACCGCGGCAGAGGCGGGGAAGGGAAGCTAGCGGCTCCCGCGTGACGCCAGCAGAGGCGGGGCGCCAACTTGAGAAAAGGGGACGGGATTCGGCTACCTTTGGTCCTGTTCGTTTCTTCTAGGTAACCAATCGAGGCTGAGGACCTTAAGCCACCATCTTAGGCGAGGCAGTCGCTTGGCTCCATTTTGAGTGGGGCCAGACCCTTTCCAGTTTTCCTCCTCGGGGTAAACGGGGAGTTAAGCATCACCACCACCCCTAACCCCCCGGCGCCAACACGTACACACACACACTCACTCACACTCACTCCTCCTCCGCCTCCACTCCTTCCGTACTCCCTCCCCTCCCCCTCCTCAGCCTTCTCGTCCTATGAGAGGAGGTGAACTCAGTGACTGCAAACTGGCAAAACTAATGGGTGACGGTGGGGGCGGGCTTGGGCCAGGGAAGGGGTGGAGTACGCACAACAGCTTCTGGTCTTCGAGCACATTCAGTGGCTAGGCTGTTTTGCACCGTCTCCGAAGCGTTTATTCTTCACCCTGTAAGGGAACCTCTCTTATTATTCTCAAGTGACCACATGGGCTTAGGGAAGACACGTAGCTTGAATTTCAGAGCCGAGAAGTTGAACTTTGCACCCTCTACTATCCCCATGTTCTGTCATTGGTCCCTCAATTGGTCCCTCAATCCTAGTTCCTCCATAAAGCTTCTGTCGACTTCCCAGCGCCCTCTGAACTCTCTTTTCTTTGACTCCACTGTTTCAGTTCAGTTTGCTTCAGATACAGTGTAGGATTTTCATGCACAAGTCCCAAGATTTTCTGACTGCAGCCTGAGGGTTGGGTGGGAGAAGGGGTTGAAAGAATGGAGATCCACACACATGGTTTAAGATGGCGCTGGTGTTTCCTGACATTCTAGAATATTCTCTAGGAATCCTCATACTATTTCATTTTTTTAAAGGTTCTCACCACTTTAAACAAGAAATTATATGTGTGCACACCAATTTTCTAAGTAGTGGTGGCTTAGGTCCTGGGGATACAATGTTGAAGAGGGACTCTGCAGTGGGAAAATTGCCAGCAGAGGCAGGAGACAAGCTGGCAAGTCAACAATTGGATTACAAGGTCAAGTAAGCACACAGGCACCTCTTGCAAAGTGCAAAATAAAATCATGAAAGTGCATCAGAAGTTGCTTACTGCTGTCAAGGAAGGTGTCAGGGAGATCTGTAGGTCCAATAAATTAACAAGCAAGAGCATGGTAGATAAAAGAATCAACATGTACAAATTCATAGAAGCACATGAGAAAATGTTTACAAAGAGAAATTAAATATTAGATTTTACCCTGTAAGCAATAACAAACCACTAAAGTGTTTGAGTGAGAGCAGCTGAGTCACATTTGTGTCTTAGCCAGGGAAAAATCGAGGTTTAGTGGGACCTGAAGCTTATACAGTTTGTGAGGTAGGAGTTTAAGAAACAGAATAGTGAATACAAAATTAGGCTCAAAGGTGGACAGAGTATTTTTAGAAGCTATTACTACACCTGGGTAATAATTATAAATCGAAGAGATACAATGTCTCACCAAACCCAAACTAAATGTAACTCCTAAATCAGCTTTCACTTAGCTGGGTCTCAAAATGTCTGGCAGCTCCAACACCACCTAATACAAGAGAAAGTGTGACTAGGAGGAAACCAGTGGAAGAGGAAAGCAGTTTTAACCACTTGTGCTTTAAATATAGTTTGCAAACTCTATAAAAACATATGACAACATGACCATATGGCAAGTGATAGGTCCCACAGGTAGAGCCTTCTTAGCTTCACAAGGAGGCAAGATGGACTCATTTTGGCCATAATAAAATTGGAAAGACACAAATAAGATTAACATAGCCCCTGCACAAAGATGCCATGTAATATTATGAAGTCTTCCATAATAAAAAAGAAAAATGAAGGGAGATAGGAGGGAGGAGGCTATTGCATTAGTAATGAAAAAAAAAAAAAGATAAGGACTGAATCAAGATAGCCACACAGGTAGAAAAGGATTAGATAAGTGGAATATTTTGGAGGTTGAATAGGCAGGGCTTAGAGACTAATTGAAACTAGTACATGAGGGAGTGAAAGGAGTGTGAGTTCATTTCTGGGTTGGGTGTCAGGAGTGGATAATGATGCCATTGACTGTATTAGAGTGCACAGAAGGAAAAGCAGGTTTGGTGGAGAAGAAGAAACTAAGTTCAGTTTGGAGCATGTTGTGTTAAAGTGTGCGTGAGACATTAATTCACTGACCCAGAAATTCTTGAGGATTTATTATGCACCAGGCACCATGCTAGGTGCTGAGGATGTAGTGATAACCCAGATAAGATCCTGGCCTCCATGGAGCTGACATTCTACTCGGGGATCAGTCAGTAACCAAACAAATAGAGTTTCATTCATATATTTATTGAGCACGTGCTATATACCAGTCACTGTCCTATGCACTGGGGACTCAAGGCAAATACAAAAAGACAAGGTCCCTGCCCTCCTGTGATTCACATCCCAGCTAGGGAAACAGACAATAAAGTGAGTCAAGCATGAGAATTTCAGATTGCAGTGAGTGCTATGAGGGAAATAAAACAAGTTATGAGATAGAGAAGGATTTGGGTAGAAGTTAGTCTGTTTTTAGATAGGGTACTCAAGGAAGGGTGCTTGGAGAAGGCAGTGTGTAATCTGAGGTCTGAATAATATGAAGTGGCCAGGGACAGGGCAGAAGGAATAAAATGCAAAAGTCCTAATGTGGTGTGGGGGGGCAGTTCAGGGTACCCTTTCAATAAAACACTTCCTGAGCATTTATGATGAACTGGGCCAGGTACAGGTGGTGACTGAGGTGGGGTCTCCAGCCATGAATAAGAGACCCTGTATTTACCCTTACCGAGTAAACAGTCTAATGAGAGAGTCAAAGTTCAATGAACAACACAAGGCCGAAAAAAGTCAAACCCTAAGTGCTGCCTCGGCAGGTATCAACAACATGTGTGGGAACAAAGAGCCACAGTTAATTCAAACATGTTCACATGGTATGTCAGGAAAGCCTTCACAGGAGCTGGCATCTGACCCAGGTACAGTAGTACTCCTCCCCCAGAGTTCCTCCCCGGTGTCCTTGGGCAGCAGGGTGGGCATGCTAAAGGCTAATGGGAAAGGCAACGCCGACAGAGGTGAATCTGAGGCATATTTTGTGGACAAAGGAACTCTTGGCACTGCCATGGTTGGGGAGCAGCTGGCTGCAGTCCTGGAAATGTGTTTTCTGGTTGTGTCCCTCATAGCATCAGTGCATGATGTGAACTGGCTGCCGTAGAAGGAGGCTGCCCTGGAGTCTTTCCTCCCCTACCCCACCTCCACTTAGCAGTTATAAACATTTCCTTTTAATTGCAGAAACAATAGTAAATGCATTCCCATTGTAAACATTCAAACAGGCTGAGGATACCCCCTGCCCACCACTCAGTCCCTGTCTACTTCCTTAGGGGGAACCTCAGTGGCCTCTTTTCCAATTCATCTCTCTGCATATGTTATGTACATTTAACTGGTTAGATGAAAAATGATAAGGGCTAAAGTGGACTATAAAGTACAGGAGAAAGAGAGGGAAATGGAAAAAATTACATGAGGAAGAACAGGCTTGCTCCAAAACAGACTGAGAAGTACAAGGACAGTGAAAACAAAAGAAAAATAATGACAAGTAGCATTATCTGAGGACTTACGATGTGCTGAGCACTGTTCTAGGCTCCTTATATGCATGCATTAACTCACTCAATCCTTAGAGCAACTTTCATCAGAGCCTCAGAGGAAGAATGAAACCCTTGGTGGAGAGGGCTCAGGTGGCAGGCATCCTGCCCTTCTCCAAGCTTGTGACGGGAAGGGGCCATGCAGGTCTGGTTGTCTGCTCTGCACTGCTCCTGGGCCACAGGGTTGATCAGCAACTCCTTAGTGGCAATGAGTGGAGGGAGAGGGGTGAAGAACTGTCTGGAGCTGTGCAGATGAGTCCCCCCTTTCTCCTTCAGTGTGTCTGAAATCCCCCCAGGGGATCTGATGACCATTGCAGGGTCCTAGTTGCAGGCACAAGCCTATGAAACAATCACCTTTTCTTTGGCTGAAGGGGGAAATCAGGGTTCTGAGAGGGAAAACTCTCTACTTGGAATCCACTTCTTAACTCTTGTTAATGTTGATATGTTGACTTCTTTCAATGAATCATGAATGTTCTTAATGGCATCTAGAATGGTGAATCCTTACTGGAAGGTTTTCCATTTACATTGCCTAGGTTCATCAAAGAAATCACTATGGCAGCTATACTGTTAGGAAAGGTATTTCTTAAGTAATGACATGAAAGTTAAAATTACTCCTTGATTCATGGGCTAGAGAATGGATGTTGCATAGCAAGCATGAAAACAACATTAACTTCATTGTACATACATCTCTATCAGAAATGTTGGGTGACTGGGTACATTGTCCTTGGGAAAGCAATCTTTTCTTCTGAGCAGTAGGTTTCCATAGTGGGCTTAAAATATTCAGTAAGCCACATAAACAGATGTGTTGTCATCCAGGCTTTGTTCCATTTATAGAGCACAGGCAGAGTAATTTAGCAGAATTCTTTTTTTTTTTTTAATTCTGGGGGCACCTGGGTGGCTCAGTGGGTTGAGCCTCTGCCTTTGGCTCAGATCATGGTCTCCTGGGATGGAGCCCTGCAGTGGACTTTCTGCTCAGCGGGGAGCCTACCCACCTCCCGCCACCTGCCTCTCTGCCTACTTGTGATCTCTGTCTGTCAAATAAACAAATAAAATCTCAAGCCATGAGAGACTGTGGACTCTGAGAAACAAACTGAGGGTTTTGGAGGGGAGGAGGGTAGGGGTTTGGATGAGCCTGGTAGTGGGTATTATGGAGGGCACATATTGCATGCAGCACTGGGTGTGGTGCATAAACAATGAATGCTAGAACACTGAAAAGAAATAAAATAAAATGGAAAAAAAATAAACTCTGTGTCCAATGTGGGGCTCAAACTCATGACCCTGAGATCAAGAGTCATGTGCTGTATCAACTGAGCCAGCCGTGAACCCCATTAAGGTCCCTAGGGTTTTCAAAATGGTAGATGAGCATTGGCTTCACCTAAAAGTCGCCAGCTGCATTTGCACCTAATGAAAGTCAGCCTGGAGCCAGGGACTGGCTTCTCTTCTCTAGCTATGAAAGTCCTAGATGGTGTCTTCTCCCAATCAAAGGCCGTTTTGTCTACATTGAAAATTTGTTGTTGAACATAGCCACCTTCATGAATTACCTTAGCTAGATCTTCTGGATAACTTGCTGCAGCTTCTACATCAGCATTTGCTGCTTCACTTTACACCTTTGTGTTTAGAGACTACTTCTTTCCTTAAACCTCATGAACCAACCTCAGCTAGCTTCAAACTTTTCTTCTGCAGCCTCCTCACCTCTCTCGGCCTTCACACAATTGAAGAGTTAGGGCCTTGCTCTGAATTAGGCTTTGGCATAAGGAAATGTTGTAGCTGGTCTGATCTTCTATCCAGGCCACTAAACTTCCTCCATATCAGCAATAAGCCTGTTCCACTTTATTTTTTTTAAATAAAGATTTTATTTATTTGACAGAGAGAGAACAAGCACAAGCAGGGAGAGCAGCAAGCAGAGGGAGAAGGAGAAGCAGGCTCTCCGCCGAGCAGAGAGCCTGACATGGGTCTTGATTCCAGGACCCTGAGATCATGACCTGAGCTGAAGGCAGATGCTTAACTGACTGAACCACTCTGGTGCCCCAAGGCTGTTTCACTTTCTTACAATTCATTGGTTTGTCCACTGGAGTAGCAATTTTAATTTCCTTCAGAAACTTTTCTTTTGCATTCACAATTTGGCTGTTTGATGCAAGAGGCCCAACTTCTGCCCCATCTTGGCATTCAACATGTCTTCCCCACTAAGCTTAATCATTTTTAGCTCTTGGTTTGAAGACCTGTAACTCTTCCCTTCACTTGAACACTTAGAGGACACTGTAGGGTTATTAACTAGCTTAATTTCAATATTGTGTCTCAGGGAATAGGGAGGCCTGAGGAGAATGAGGGAGATGGGGAACGGCTGGAGGGTGGAGCAAACAGAACACACACAATATTTATCAATTAAATTTCCTGCCTTATGTGGCACAGTTCATGGTGCCCCAAAACAATGACAACAGTAACATCAAAGATCGTTAATAAGAGATCACCATAACAAATATAATAATAATGATATGAAAAAGTTTGACGTATTATAAGAATTACCAAAATGTGACACAGAGATACAAATGACATCTGAAAAAAGGCACAAATAGATTTGCTGATGCAAGGCTGCCACAAACTTTCAATTTGTAAAAAAAGGAAAAAGAAAAAAAAACACAAAAAACAAAACCCTACTATATGCAAAGCACAATAAAGCAAAGTACAATAAAACAAGGTATGCCTGAATAGAGACTTTATCAGTTGCTCAAGGTCATATAGCTAGTCCGTGGCCAAGATGGAGTTCCTGGTGATACAGGTCCAGAGTCTAGGCCCTTCGCCACTCCATTACTCCACTAGTTGGATTTAAAAACAACTGGTGTGGTGAGTGCTGTAAAGTGTGTAAACCTGAAGATTCACAGACCTGTACCCCTGGGGCTAATAATTCATTATATGTTAATAAAAAATAAAAAAATAAAAACAACTGGTGTTTCTCAGGTCGGGGGACGGTATTCAACCATTCTTCACATAATCTGAATCACAGAAACCAAAAGAGGGTTTACACTCACTTGGGATAAAAACTAGCAGAATGGTCCCTCAGGTGCCAAACTACTAGGTCGAGGACACAAACCCACTTCTCCAGGCTTGCTTTAAGAATGTGCCACCTGGGGGGCGCCTGGGTGGCTCAGTGGGTTAAGCCACTGCCTTCGGCTCAGGTCATGATCTCAGGGTCCTGGGATCGAGCCCCGCATCGGGCTCTCTGCTCGGCAGGGAGCCTGCTTCCTCCTCTCTCTCTGCCTGCCTCTCTGCCTGCTTGTGATCTCTCTCTGTCAAATAAATAAATAAAAATCTTTAAAAAAAATTAAAAAAAAAAAAAAAAAAGAATGTGCCATCTGTGGGGTTGCTGTCTTGATATTCTTAAAAATTTTGTCATTGAGGAGTCCCAGGGTGGCTCAGTTGTTAAGCACCTGCCTTTGGCTCAGGTCATGATCCCAGGGTCCTGGGATCCCTGTTCAACGGGGACCCTTCCCTCTCCCACTCCCCCCCACTTGTGTTCCCTCTCTGTCTCTTTCTCTGTCAAATAAATAAATAAAATCCTTAAAAAATAATTTTGTCTTTGGACTTGTGTCTTGTAATTATAGTCCAATGTGACTATGGAGTGTACACGTAAGCGGTAGAGATACACTGGATCACAATGTGCATGGTAGGTTATGTGCATGCTGAGCAGGTGGTCAGTCCACCTGGTGTGCACCAGTGCATCTGGGGGAGCCCGGGGTGCCACGCAGCCCAGAGGGGAGACAGTGGGCCAGTGACAATGGTGCAGCAGCAGTAAAAATAGAAGTGGTGGTGGGGTGGCTAGAGCCCTGAGAGAGGGGATGGCTTCTGCCTAGAGGCAGTGATGGGGCCCGGTGTGAGAGGCAACCTTGCCCTTCTATCCCCAGAGCCTGTCCTTGCAGCATCCACACAAATATTAACTCTCGCTTGAGCCCTAGGACAAGAACTGCTGGTGCTGGGGTAGAAAACTTTGTCAGTAAATGGTAACAGAATAAAAGTGTATCCATGACCATTGCAGTAAAGTACATTGGGAGTTACAATTCTTTGAAGAGTTTAGAATCTCTGGTTTTCAAACTGCTGCAACACTGCAACAAATAAGAACAGGCATAAAAATGGAAATTTAAAGATCATCATGTTAGACACATTTGATGAAAGCTTCCGGTGCACTGATTATTAATGAGGAAGACAGTTTAAAAGTGTTTTCCTTATAACTGAAGATACAGTGCTAAAATACATAAACAGGCATTTTGAGTTACAAATAAATTGTGAAGCCATTTTCCATTTCTTATATGAGCCTGTCTTAGTCTCTCTAAGCTGGTATAGCAAAATTTTATTTCTGGAGGCCAGGAAGTCCAAGAACAAGGGTTTGGCAGATTCAGTGTCCGGTGAGAGATACCCATGGCTATCTCCTTGCTGTGTGGTGGATGGGGTGAAGGAGCTCTTTGGGGTCTCTTTCATAAGGGCACTAATCCCAGTCATGAGGGCTCTGCCCTCAAGGCCTAATCATTTACTAAAGACACCATCTCTTAATACTATCACATGGGGGATTAGGATTTTGATACGTAAAGCTGGGGAGGGGGACACAGGAATTCAGTCTATAGCACACCTCCACAAGTTACATGAAATGTCAGAGGAAACACCAAATGCCATTGTATAAATTTACATTTAAAATTCAATTTAAACTTTCACAAAAGTGATTTGTATGAAGAGTTAATTTTTTTTAACTTGTTAATCAGAGATCATTATGTTCAAGGTCATTTTTTTAAAAAATCTCAAACAACTGAAGGGTCTAGAGTCATCCCCAGTAAATCATAAAAGACCTTGAGAGTTCCCAACACAGAAAAGTGTTTGTCATATCATGGTGATCCAGTGCCCCCCCCTTGTCCAAGCCTTTATATGACCACCACATAATGAACAATGCCCATGAAGATGTGAGAGAGGTGAGCCCATTTGAGTTAAGGAGAGGCCAGTCAGGCAAATGGGATGGGGCTGGACAAGATTCTCAGAAGGTGGTTGAAGGGTCAGCAAGAGATTTGCATCTTATCAGCAAAAGAAGAAAATCCACAGGAGCTTAAATGGAAGGCTCTAATATCAGTATCTGTGGAAACAGAGCCTTCCATGTATCTTGGATAGATGTAATTTAGAGGAGAGTCCCATGAAATGGTGAGCAAAAAGGGTGAGCCTGAAACCAAAGGGCAGAGTGCTTCTCTACGCGGGCAATTTCGTCCTCTCCTCTCAGAGAACACCTGGCAATATAAAAATGTTTTTGATTTTCACACCCAGAGTTGGGGGGCAGGGTGACTGGCATCTAATGAACACCGTACAACACCAGCACAACTGCCTACAAGATGGAATGATCTGGTCAACAGTGTGGACAGCGCTGAGCTTGAGAGATGGCGCCACGGGGCAAAGGGCCAGGCACGGGATGGTGTCCCCTTAGGAAAACTTCATGGTGAGTCAAGAGAGGTGAAATTTTCTGATGTTGGCTCAAAAACCTCATCACGCTCCTCTGCTTAAGATCATCAGCCAATGTCCTATTATTTTTAGGAAAAAGTCCAACATGTCTCACAGAGCCCCCAGGGCCCTGTGCCAATATTTTCCTTGTCTTGTGCAGGAAGGAGGAGAAGGCCGGAATTTAGGAAAGGAACACTGATCACGTTACCCCCTCTTCCACCTCATGTTAATCGAAAAGGTCAAAAAGGACAATTAAAAATGATCTGTCACTGGTATACCTGCAGAGAACAGGAGGGGGAGGGGATGGCGGCAAACGCATTTCATCTGTAGACCCCGCGAGGGTAATCAATAGATCGATTCTCAAAGAGCAACAAGTGTCCGATCTGTTTTCAGATACTTGGGGGTCACTAAAACAAAGACGAGAGAGGGGGATCATTCAGACACCCTTCCTCCCTCATTCTCCCTTTAGAGTCCAGGCTTTGTTTTCCACGCAGCGGCTCCTGGGATTCAGGAAAATGAGGAAGGCGGATGAGGCTGGTGGCTCCCGACTTTAGCAGGGCTACATGTTCTTCAGGAAAGGTACACATCACTCTTCCCAGCTTTTCTTTGGCTTTGGATTTGCCTTTCTTTGGCACAATGCGTTCTGTGACAGAACTGAGGGCTGCCTGGTTTCATCTGCGTCCCACACCGCTCCACAGCTGGCTCGCTGCGCTCCTGTCATCCGTCCCACTGGACTTCGTTCAGGACCTGGGGCATGCTGCTTCCTCTTCCCACAAGTTCTGCCCTCAGTGTTGGTTCCAGGCTCTGCCTCTACTGCTTCTCTTATGCACACAAATAGGCGCGCGCGCGCACACACACACACACACACATCCATACATCCACACACATTCATCCACCCAAAACCACAATTCACACACACACACACACCATATATCTACACACACACATGCAGCCACCCAAACCCACACATGCCCGCACATCTACACACATTCGCACACATCCACACACATGTCCATACCCACATGCACACACACACATCTATACACACACATCCATCCACCCAAACCCACACATGCCCACACATCTACACACATTTGCATACACATCCATACACCCCCCCAAACATACCCATATATCTACACACACACATACATACCCACACAGATTCATACACACATATGCACACATGCATACACCCATATATCTATATACACATCCATTCACACACACAACATACACACATCCACATGTACACACAGACACACACACACCCAACACAAACCCCACATTATTTATTCTTGCTCATATTTCTGATGTCAAATCACATATTATTTTTAGAATGATTTTCCCCACTCTCTCTGACCTGGCTCCTTTTTTTATATATATTCTTGTGCCTCCCCTGTTACACTTACATTTTTTTTAAACAATTTCAAGAGTCTTTATTGAAACCAACATTCAAATAGTAACTTAAGGGTGAAATTCTGTTTCAGCAAAACCAATTTAACAATTCCAAACATTGTAAAAACATTTAGGGGTGCCTGGGTGGTGCAGTCAGTCGAGTGTCCAACTTGTGGTTTCGGCTCAGGTTGTGATGGAGCCCTGCGTTAGGCTCTGTGCTTAGCATGGAGTCTGCTTGAGATTCTCTCTCCCTCTCCCTGCCCCTCCCATTTGTGCTCTCTCTCTCTCTTTAAAATAAATAAATCTTTAAAAAACTCCAACAAACATTTGAAAATTAATCTTGTTAAAGGTGATTCTTTCCCCTTTCCCCATATCGTCTGCTATACTTCATTGCATCAAATGAACAGGGAAGACTTGTTCAATCACTCCGCACGATGGTTCCAGGGCTGTTTACACTTGCAGAAGCTGGGGCCCCCTGGCTATGTCCCGTGAGCAGGAGGAATCAGGCAACTGGAGGCAGCTCTACTCTGCTAGCCACCACCGGAGGACACATCTCCCTCTGTTTGACTTTCCAGCACCTTCCCATGCACCACTTCCACTACAGGAGCTGGACACCACCTGAAGAGTTTTTTTTTTTTTTTTTTTAAGATTTTATTTATTTATTTGACCGAGAGAGAGCACAAGTGGGGGGAGTGGCAGGCAGAGGGAGAGGAAGAAGCAGGCCCCACGCAGAGCAGAGGGAGCCCAGTGCGGGGGATCCCGGGGCTCTGGGATCGTGACCTGAGCCGAAGGCAGTCCCTTAACAAACTGAGCCACCCAGGCGCCCAAGAGTTAATTTGTTTTTTGAAAAAGTCTTCCAGAGGCTCCTGGGTGGCTCAGTTGGTTGAGCAACTGCCTTCCGCTCAGGTCATGATCCCGGACTTCCAGGATCGAGTCCCGCATCGGGCTCCCAGCTCCTTGGGGAGTCTGCTTCTCCCTCTGACCTTCTCCTCTCTCATGCTCTCTCTCACTCATTCTCCCTCAAATAAATAAATAAAATCTTTAAAAAAAAAAAAAAGTCTTCCACAAGAATCATCTGCTCTAGATGCATTAAAATTTTTCTTTTGAAACAACTTATCAGAAATCCATCATACTCTTGCCACAGCCTACAAAAAACAGTCCCAGTAACAGTTGCACCAACAGAGTTCCCTTTCAAAATGAAAAGTTATCAAATACCATTTGCAACATTGTGACTGATGGCGCTTTCCATTATACTGGATGGAAATAAGGTTGCTAAATCTAAAAAACAAAAATGAATGAATAAGCAAAAAAAGAATCAAATCTGTAACTACAGAAAACAAACTGATGATTGCTAGAGGGGAGACAGTTGGGTGGAGAGGCAAAATGGGTGTAGAGGAATGAATAAGTCACGGTAGTAAAGGTACGGCATGGGGAATATAGTCAGTGATAATGTAATAATGTAATAGCTCTATATGGTGACAGATGGTAGCTACACTTGTGAGCACAGCATAATGTATGGAGGAGTTGAATTACTATGTTGTATACCTGGAACTAATGTAACATTGTGAGTAAACTATACTCAAATAAAAAAATTTTTAAAAAGAAAATGAGTTTCCTAAAAATATAATTTTTTTAAGATTTTATTTATTTATTTATGTATTTGACAGACAGAGATCACAAGTAGGCAGAGAGGCAGGCAGAGAGAGAGGAGGAAGCAGGCTCCCCGCTGAGCAGAGAGCCCAATGCGGGGCTCGATCCCAGGATCCCGGGATCATGACCTGAGCCAAAGGCAGAAGCTTTAACCCACTGAGCCACCCAGGTGCCCCAAATATAAATTTTGATGACTAACTGAATTTGCAGAAAAGGGAGTCAGAAAAAAATTTTTTATTCTTTCTTTTAAAGTTTTTCTTTAAATTCTAGCTAGTTAACATACAGTGTAATATTAATTTCAGGTGTACAATATAGTGATTCAACACTTCCATACATCACCGGGTGCTCATCACAAGTGCACTTCTTAGTCCCCCAAACCTATTTAATCCAATCCACCAACCACCTCCCTCCTGGTAACCGTAAGTTTATTTTCTGTTGTTAAGAGTCTGTTTCTTGGTTCTCTCTCTTTCTCTCTTTGCTCATTTGTTTTGTTTTTTAAATTACCCATATGAGTGAAACCATATGGTATTTGTCTTTCTGTTACTGACTTATTTGGCTTAGCATAATACTCTCTAGCTCCACCCATGTCATTGCAAATGGTAGGATTTTGTTCAATTTTATGGCTGAGTAATAGTCCACTCTGTATGGATATACACACACATATTTATATATAATGTGGGATACACACACACACATATAGATAGCCCACATCTTCTTTATCCATTCATCAGTTGATAGATACTTTGGCTGTTTCCATAACTTGGCTATTGTTGATAATGCTGCTATAAACATCAGGGTGCGTGTACCCCTTTGAATCTGTATTTTTTTAATTCATTGGGTAAATACCTAGTAGTACAATTGCTGGATGGTAGGGTAGTTCTATTTTTAACTTTTTGAGGAACTTCCATACTGTTTTCAGAGTGGCTGCAGCACCTTGCCTTCTCACCATCGGTGCAAGAGGGTATCCCTTTCTTCCCATCCTCGCCAACACTTGTTTCTTGTGTTGTTGACTTTAGCCATTCTGACAGGTGTGAAGTGATATGTTATTGTACTTTTGATTTGTATTTCCCTGATGATGAGTGATGTTGATAATCTTTTCCTGCGTCTGTTGGCCATCTGGATATCTGCTCTGGAAAAATATCTGTTGATGTTTCCTGCCTATTTCTTAATTGGATTATTCATTTTGGGGGTGTTGAATTTTATAAGCTCTTATATATTTGGGATACTAACCCTTCATTGAATATGTCACTGGCAACTATGTTCTCCTATTCTGTAGGTTGCTTTTTAGTTTTGTTGACTGTTTCCTTCACTGTGCAGAAGCTTTTTATTGTGAGGTAGTCTCAACAGTTTATTTTGCTTCTATTTTCCTTGCCTCAGAAGTCATATCTAGAAAGAAGTTGCTACAGCCAATGTTAAAGAAGTTATTGCCTGTGTTCACTTCTAGGATTTTTGTGGTTTCAGGTCTCATATATAGGTGATTAATCCATATTGAATATATTTTTGTGTATGGTGTAAGAAAGTGGTCCAGTTTTCCCAACACCATTTGTTGAAGAGACTGTCTAATTAGATATTCTGTCCTGCTTTGTCAAAGATTAATTGACCATACAGTCGTGGGTTCAGTGCTGGTTTTTTTTATTCTGTTCTATTGATCTATATGTCTATTTTCATGCCAGTACCATAATTTTTTGATTACTACAGCTTTTGCTATAACTTGAAGTCTGAATTTATGATGCCTCCAGGTTTGCTTTATTTTTCAAGATGGCTATTCAAGGTCTTTTGTGGTTCCATACAAATTTGAGGGTTGTTTATTCTTGTCCTGTGAAAAATGCCATTCGTATTTTGATTGCATCATACGTGTAGATTGCTTTGGGCATATAGACATTTTAACAATATATGTTCTTCTAATCTATGATTATGGAAAGTCTTTCCATTTCTTTCTGTCATCCTTAGTTTCTTTCCTAAGTGTTTTATACTGTTCAGAGTACAGGTCTTTCAACTCTTTGGTTAGGTTTATTCCTTATTATTATTATATAATTTTTTTTGGTACAATTGTAAACGGGATTGTTTTCTTAATTTCTCCTTCTGCTTCTTCATTATTGGTGTGTGGAAATCCAATGGGTTTATGTACATTGATTTTTGTATCCTGTGACTTTACTGAATTTGTTCCTAAGTCCTAGCAGTTTTTTGGTGGAGTCTTTCAGGTTTTCTATATATGGTATGTCGTCTGTGAATAGTGAAATTTTAACATCTTCCTTGCTGTTTTGGATGCATTTTATTCCTTTTTGTTGTCTGATTGCTATGGCTAGGACTTCCACTACTATGTTTAATAAAAGTGATGAGAGTGGACAACCTTGTATTGTTGCTAACCTTAGGGGAAAAGCTCTCAGTTTTAACCCACTAAGGGTTAAGGTTAGTTTGTTTATTTGAGATTTTTCTGTTTTAGAACCACTTTTGCTGCATCCCAAAGGTTATGGACTGTTGTGTTTTCTTTTTCATTTGTTTCTATATTTTTAAAATTTCTTCTTTGATTTCCTGGTTGACCCATTCATTCTTTAGTAGCACATTCTTTAACCCCCATGTATTTGTGGTCTTTTCAAATTTCTTTCTTGTGGTTGATTTCTAGTTTCATAACATTATGGTCAGAAAAGATGCATGGTATGACTTTGACCTTACTGAATTTGTTGAGGCTTGTTTTGTGAGCTAATATGTGATCTGTTGAATGTTCATGTGCACTTGAAAAAAATGTGTATTCTGCTATTTTAGAATAGAATATTCTGAGTACATCTGTTCTAGTGTGTCATTCAAAGCCATTGTTTCCTTGTTGATTTTCTGTTTAGATGATCTGTCCATTGATGTAAGTGGGAATGTTAAAGTCCTCCAGTATTATTATCAATTAGTTCTTTTATGTTTGTTATTAGCTATTTTATGTATTTGGGTACTCCTTTGTTGGTTGTATAAATATTTATAAGTGTTGTATCTTCTTGCTGGATTGACCCACTTGTTTTTATATGTGTCTTTGTCTCTTATTACAGTTATTTATTTATTTATTTAAGATTTATTCATTTATTTTAGAGAGAGAGAGCACCAGTGGGAGGGGCAAAGGGAGAGGGAGAGAGAACCTCAAGTGAGTAGAGAGCCTGACATGGGGCTCCATCCCAGGACCCTGAGATCATGACCCCAGCTGAAAACAGGAGTCAGAGTTAAAACCAACTGAGCCACCCAAGTGCCCCTACAGTCTTTGTATTCAAGTCTCTTTATCCAGTATAAGTATTAGTATCCTGGATTTCTTTTGATATCCATTTGCATGATAGATATTTCTCCAACCCTTTGCTTTCAATTTGTAGGTGTCTTTAGGTCTGAATTGAGTCTCTTGTAGGCAGCATATAGATGGGTCTTGTTTTTTTTAATTAATTCTGTCCACCTATGTCTTTTCTTTTTGCATTGACTTTTTAAAAATTATTTTCAGAGATAGAATTTAGTGAGTCATCAGTTGCACCCAGTGCTCATTTCATCAAGTGCCCTCCTTTTTTTTTTAAAGATTTTTTTTAAATGCATTTATTTGACAGAGAGAGATCACGAGCAGGCAGGCAGAGAGAGAGAGGAGGAAGCAGGCTCCCTGCTGAGCAGGGAGCCCGATGTGGGACTCGATCCCAGGACCCTGAGATCATGACCCGAGCCGAAGGCAGAGGCTCTAACCCACTGAGCGACCCAGGTGCCCCATCAAGTGCCCTCCTTAATGCCCATTACCAATTATCCCTTCCCCCAACCCACCTCCCTTCCAACAACCCTTAGTTTGTTTCCTAGAATCCAGTGTCTCTTATGGTTTGCCTCCCTCTCTGTTCTCATCTTATTTTTCCTTCCCTTCCCCTATGTTCATCTGTTTTGCTTCTTAAATTCCACATATGGGTGAAATCATATGGTATTTGTATTATTTGCAGGAGTGTCTCCAATGGGTGCTGCATGTGCTCTGCTATTGTGTCCTGGCCACTTTTTCCTCCAGGCAGAGGTTCTGTTTGCCTATTGCAGACAGTCTGGTCCCTGGCCTGAATGTTGTGTCTTTTAACTAGGCGTGCTCTGTTCTATTTGTGAAATGAGGCTTGTCACCACCACTGCAGGAACCAAGGCTACAGTAGACTCCTGTGTTGGAAGACATGGTGTGAGCAGGGGTTGGGCCTGTCTTCTCATAGAGGGGCCCCACCTTGTTGGGACTTAGGCAAGTGTGCCTGAGAAAGTCAGTTCCACTGGAGCTTGGGGTGGCAGGGCTTAGTGTAGTGCAATTTAGGTCATGAGTGTTGTCACCACACTGGTTTCCACAGGAGGCTCTGCGCTTATACTGAGTGGTGGAAGAGGGAAATGGTGCCTGTTCCTTTCTTCCTGGAGGAGTCTCTCCCTAAATGCTGTCTGTATGGGACATGCTCTGAGATGAGCAAATAACCTCCCCACTGTGTGCCCCAGGTGCTCTTCAGACCACCCTTTCCATGCTGTATGTCTGCATATTGTTTGCCTGCTTTTTATCCAAGAGTAGGGCCCTGCCCTCCAGGCTCTAACTCAGCCAAGCCCACTGACATTTGAAACTCCAGTTTCTAAGTCCCAATGGTTGCCAAAAGTGACAAAATTTGGCCCCTCTCACTTTCCAAGCCAGTTGCTATGGGGATTTGTTTTCTCTGCATGCTTGTCTGTCTCTCACCCTTCTCTGTGACCACAGCTTCCTCCTTACTCCAGCAGCCACAATCTGCATCTTCCAAAACTGGCTCTCCACACTTTCTACTTCCTTTGATGTGGCCTCTTCTTTCCCTTTAGTTGTGGAGTTTGTTTTGTCAGTCTTCAGGTCAATGTCTGGGGTATTTAGAATGACTTAATAGTTATGTAGTTATAGTCATGGCAGGAGGTGAGCCTAAGGTCCTCCTACTCTGCTGCCATCTTCCAACCTCACCCCTATTATATTTTATAGTAAATTTTAGTACCTTTAACTATACTTCCCACCTCTCCCCTGGTCTTTAAACAAGGAGCCCTCCATTTTCATTTTGCATCAAGCCCCACAAATTATGTAGCAGCCTTCAACTACTGTTGATGGTAATTATGAGGTAGGCGATTTTAGGAGATTGTAGCCACTCAAACAGTCTCACTGCCCTAACCAAACTCCTCACCATTGGGAGTTGTGTTGACAGTGGGTAGAGACAGAACAACAATACAGATATATGGAGGTTAGTGTGGATATTTATCATTTTCACATGAATAGGATCATACTGTCCATATTATTTGGCTAATTGCTTTCTTCACTTGGCAATATATCTTGGAGATCTTTCTACCAAAACCAAAATCAACCTAGCTTTCTTTTTGGAATTCTTGTTCAGGGAATTCCATAATTAGATGAGTCCTGATTTATTTCCTTACTCCTCTGTTGAATATATTTTTAAATGTTATATTTAAATTCAATTCAGTTATCCTAGAGTGTAGTATTAGTTTCAGGTTAGAATTTAGTGATTTATCAGTTGCATATAACACCCTGGGATCATAATTTCAAATGCCCTCCTTAATGCCCATCACCCAATTACCCCATTCCCCCCACTTTCCCTCCAGCAACCCTTAGTTTGTTTCCTACATTTAAGAGTCTCTTATGGTTTGCCTCCCTTTCTGTTTTTATCTTATTTTAGATTTCCTTCCCTTCCCCAGTTCATCTGTTGTTTCTTTCTAAAAAAATATATTTTATTTATTTATTCGAGAGAGAGAATGAAAGAGAGAGATCAGGAGAAGGGGGGAGGGTCAGAGGGAGAAGCGGACTCTCTGCTGAGAAGGGCGCCTGATACGGGACTCAGTCACAGGACTCCAGGATCATGACCTGAGCTGAAGGCAGTTGCCTAACTAACTGAGGCACCCAGGTGTCACATCTGTTTTGTTTCTTAAATTCCACATATGACTGAAATCATATGGTATTTGTCTTTCTCTGACTGAATTATTTTGCTTAGCATATACCCTCTAGTTCCATCCACATCACACAAATGCAAAATTTCATTCTTTTTGATGGCTGAGGAATATTCCACTATGTACATATAACCACTTCTTTATCCATTCACCTGTCAATGGACACTGGGCTCTTTCCATAGTTTGACTATTGTGGACATTGCTGCTATAAACAAATATAAACGAATATAAAATTTGTATCCTTTGGATAAATACCTAGTAGCACAACTGCCAGGTCATAGGGTAGTTCTATTTTTAACTTTTTGAGAAAACTCCATACTGTTTTCCAGAGTGGCTGCACCAGTTTGCATTCCCAACAGTGTAAGAGGGTTCCCCTTTATCTGCATCCTCATCAACATCTGTTATTTCCTACGTTGTTAATTTTAGCCATTCTGACTGGTGTGAGGTGGTATCTCATTGTGGTTTTGATTTGTATTTCCCTGATACTGAGTGAATGTTGGGCATCTTTCCATGTATCTGTTACCCATTTCTGTGTCTTCTCTGGAAAAATTTCTGTTCATGTCTTCTGCCCATTACTTCACTGGACTTTTTGTTTTTGGGGTGTTGAGTTTGATAAGGTCTTTATAGATTTGGATACTAGCAATATATCATTTGTGAATATCTCCTCCCACTCTATACATTGCCTTTTAGTTTTAATGATTGTTTCCTTTGCTGTGCAAAAGCTTTTTATCTTGATGAAGTCCCAACAGTTCATTTTTGCCTTTGTTTCCCTTGCCTTTGGAAATATGTCTAACAAGAAGTTGCTGGGCTGAGGTCAAAGAGGTTGCTGCCAGTGTTCTCCTCTAGGATTCTGATGGATTCCTTTCATCCATTTTGAATTTATTTTTGTGTATGGTGTAAGAAAGTGGTCCAGTTTTTTTCTTCTGCATGAAGCTGTCCAATTTTCCCAACACCATGTGTTGAAGAGACTTTTTTCTATTGGCTATTCTTTCCTGCTTTGTTGAAGATTAGTTGGCCATAGAGTTGTGGGCCCATTTCTGGGTTCCATTGACCGATGTGTCTGTTTTTGTGCCAGTACCTTACTGTCTCAGTGTTTACAGCTTTGTAGTACAGCTTGAAGTCTGTAATTGTAATGCCTCCAGCTTTGGTTTTCTTTTTCAACATTACTTTGGTTATTTGGGGGTCTTTTCTCGTTCCATACACATTTTAGAATTGTTTCTTCCACCTCTGTGAATAATGCTGGTGGTATTTTGATAGAGATTGCATTGAATGTGTAGGTTGCTTTGGGTAGCACAGACATATTAACAACATTTGTTCTTACAATCAATGAGCATGTAGTGTTTTTTTTTTTTTTTTTCATTTCTTTGTGTCTTCCTCAATTTCTTTCATAAGTGTTCTGTAGTTTTCAGAGTACAGACCTCTTTGGTTAGTTTTAGTCCTTTGTATCTTATGTTTTTTTGTGCTATTATAAACAGATTGATTCCTTAATTTACCTTTCTGCTGCTTCATTGTTAGTGGATAGAAATGCAACAGACTTTCATGTGTTGATTTCATATCCTGCAACTTTGCAGAATTCCTGTATCACTTCTAACAATTTTTTGGTGGGGTCTTTCTACATAGAATATCATGACATGTACAAAGAGTGAAAATTTGACTTCTTATTTGCCAGTTTGGATGCTTTTGATTTCTTTTTGTTATCCAATTGCTGAGGCTAGGACTTCCAGTACTACACTGAACAACAGTTGTAAGAGTGGACATCCTTGTCATGTTCCTCACCTCAGAAGGGAAAACCTCTCAGTTTTTCCCCATTGAAGATGTATTTTTTTAAAGATTTTATTTATTTATTTGACAGACAGATCACAAGTAGGCAGAGAGAGAGGAGGAAGCAGGCTCCCAGCTGAGCAGGGAGCCTGATGCGGGGCTTGATCCCAGGACCTGGGATCATGACCTGAGCCAAAGGCAGAGGCTTTAACCCACTGAGCCACCCAGGCACCCCCAAGGATAATATTTGTTATGGATCTTTTGTATATGGCCTCTGTGATGTTGAAGTATGTTCCCTCTATCCTTGCATTGTGGAGTTGTTTTTTTTTTTTTTAAACCAAGGATGCTGTACTTTGTCAAATGCATTTTCTGCATCTATTGAGAGGATCATATGGTTCCTCTCCTTCCTTTTATTAATGTGGTATATCATGTTGATTGATTTGCAGATGTTGAACCACCCTTGCTGCCCAGGAATAAATTCCACTTGGTTGTGTTGAATAATCCTTTTAATGTACTGTTGGATCCTATTAGCTAGTATCTCATTGAAAATTTTTGCATCCATGTTCATCAGGGATATTGGTCTATACTTCTCCTTTTTAGTGGGGTCTTTGTCTGGTTTTGGGAACAAGGTAATCCTGGCATCATAGAATGAGTTTGGAAGTTTTGTTTCCATTTCTGGCTTTTTTTGGAACAGTTTCAGAAGAATAGGTATTAATTCTTCTTTAAGTGTTTGGTAGAATTCCCCTGGGAAGCCATCTGGCCCTGGAATCTTGTTTGTGGGTAGATTATTGATTCAATTTCTTTTCTGGTCATGGGTCTGTTCAGGTTCTATTTCTTCCTTTTTCTGTTTTGATAATTTGTATGTTTCTAGGAATTTATCCATTTCTTCCAGATTGCCTAATATGTTGGCATATAATTGCTCACAATATTCTTTTATAATTGTTTGTATTTCTGCAGTGTTGGTTGTGATCTCTCCTCTTTCACTCATGATTTTATTTATTTGGGTTCTTTCTCTTTTCTTTTTGACAGAATAGATAACATACTGAGCCACAAATCAGGACTCAACTCATACAAAAATTTTGTATATTTTCAGACCACATGCTATGAAACTTGAAGTCAACCACATGAAAAATTTGGAAGGATCACAAATGCATGGAAGTTAAAGAGCATCCTACTGCAAAATGAATGAGCCAACCAGGAAATTATCTAGCCCTAACCCTAACCTTTGGGGTGTAGCAAATGCAGTCCTAAGAGGGAAGTATATAGCAGTACAGGCCTTTCTTAATAAATAATAAAGGTTGTGGCAGGTTTGGGAGTAGAAAAAGAATGAATGAAACAAGATGGGATTGGGAGGGAGACAAACCGTAAGAGACTCTTTTTTTTTTTAATTTAAAGATTTTATTTATTTATTTGACAGAGAGAGATCACAAGTAGATGGAGAGGCAGGCAGAGAGAGAGAGAGGGAAGCAGGATCTCTGCCGAGCAGAGAACCCGATGCGGGACTCGATCCCAGGACCCTGAGATCATGACCTGAGCCGAAGGCAGCGGCTTAACCCACTGAGCCACCCAGGCGCCCCCGTAAGAGACTCTTAATCTCACAAAACAAACTGAGGGTTGCCGGAGGGAGGGTGGGTAGGGAGAAGGTGGTGGGGTTATGGACATTGGGGAGGGTATGTGCTATGGTGAGTGCTGTGATGTGTGAAAACCTGGCGATTCACAGACCTGTACCCCTGGGGCAAATAATACATTATATGTTAATAAAAAATAAAGAAATAAAAAGAAAGAAATAATAAAGGTCTCAAATACAGAACCTAACCTTATACCTAAAGGACCTGGTAAAAGAAGAGCAAATAAATCTTAAATCCAGAAGAAGAGAAGTAACAAAGATTAGAGTAGAAATCAATGATACAGAAATTAAAAAAAAAAAACAGTAGAACAGATCATCAATGAAACTAGGAGCTGCTTCTTTTTTTTATTTTTTTTTTAAAGATTTTATTTATTTATTTGACAGAGAGAAATCACAAGTAAGCAGAGAGGCAGGCAGAGAGAGAGGGGAAGCAGGCTCCCCGCTGAGCAGAAAGCCCGATGCGGGGCTCGAACCCGGGACCTGGGATCATGACCTGAGCCGAAGGCAGCGGCTTAACCCACTGAGCCACCCAGGCGCCCCTAGGAGCTGCTTCTTTGAAAGAATTAACAAGATTGATATACCCTAGCCTCTGATGGATATATAATGTGGTTTCATTTTTCTCTAATACAGAGTGGCAGCAAACATACCAGTAGGGACCTCCTGAGGTCAGTCAAGTTTCTCTAAGTGGACACTTCAAAAGTGGGTTGCTGGTACATGGGGTATGGACATTTGAAATTTTAATAAATACTGCCCAATTGCCTTTCAAAATCATTATGCCCATTTTCAATCTCATCAATATATCTTCATGTTTCCTCAGACTCTGACCTTTAAATTGTTTACAAATCTGACAGATGAAGAAAAATGGTAACTTATATTTATTTGTTTTAAATTTTCATTCTCTCATCATTAGTGAAGTTGAATATCATTTCCTATGTTTATTGGCCCATCCTTTATGAACTGTTTGTAAACTTTGTCTAGTGTTTCTTTCAGGGTTGTCTTTTCCATATTGAGTTGTAGGAGTCATTTCTAGTTCTGGATATTAACCCTTTTTCTATTATGCATGTTGCAGATATTCTTCCATAGTATGTAACATGTTTATGGTTTATGTTATCATACAGATGTTTTAAATATTTGATAGTGATTTGCTATATTTTTAAAAAGATTTTACTTATTTATTTATTTGACAGAGGGAGAGAGAGCAAGAGAGGGAATACAAGCTGGGGGAGTGGAAGAGGGAGAAGCAGGCTTCCCGCTGAGCAGGGACCTCCCCCACCCCAATGTGGGGCTCGATCCCAGGACCCTGGGATGATGACCTGAGCTGAAGGTAGACACTTAACGACTGAGCCACCCAGGTGCCCCTGATTTGCTATATTTAATTTCAACCTTTTTCTTCTATTGCTTTTTATGTTTTATTAGAAGGCCTTTCTTATCCAAGGCAACAACCATTTTCTCTTTTTCTCATTCTGTTATAGTGCTTTCTGTTTAGGTCTTTAATACTGTAAACTCACTTCCTTCTCAAATCTTTGTACTTTTCCTATCTAGATACTCTATTCCCCCAGATCTTCCTATGGATGACAACTTTAGCACTTGGTTCAAATACTGGTTCTTCAAAAGGCCTTCCCTGACTACCCTAACTAAACTGACCATCCCCTGTCCATTAAGATGTGCCCCAGTTCGGGGTGCCTGAGTGGCTCAGTTGGTGGATGTCTACCCTTGGCTCGGTCATGATCTCAGGTTCCCAGGATCAAGCTGGCATTGGGCTCCCTGCTCAGCGGGGATCTTGCTTCTCCCTCTTCCTCTGCCCCTCCCCCTGCTTGTGCTCTCTTACTTGCTCTCTGTCGAATAAATAAATAAAATCTTTTAAAAAAAAGATGTGCCCTAGTTCATTATCTTGATTTATCTTCTTTATAGATCACCTCTCTGAAGTTATCTGATTTGTTTATTTGTTGTGTCTCCTTAGATTGGAAATTCTATGAGTGTAGGGATTTTGTCTTATTTCCAGCTACTAGAATACTGTTAAGAGTTTATTCTAAGTGAATTTAATATGATATAGAGAAAAGTAATTTCTTCCCAAATGGATAGCTGATTGTTTCAACACCAAGACTCCCTTTCTAAAAGGAAAATTATTTCAGTCATTCATCCTGCCTTTCTACCCTACTAAATATTGAGTGAGTCAAGAATGGTTATTATTATTCAGTCCAGTGGTTCTCAGCCCTGGTGGAGTATTAGAATTATACTTACAGATTTTTTAAAAATTTAGATATAGGGTGTGTATTAGTTTTCTAGGGCTACCATTACAAAGTACCACAGAGTGGATAGCTGAAAACAATAGAAATTTATTGTCTCATAGTTCTGGAGGTGAGAAGTCCAGAATCAAGGTAAAAACAAGGCAGGCCATGTTGTCTCTGAAAGCCCTAGCAGGGAATCTTTCGTTTCTTTCTAGCTTTTGGTGGTCGGAATCCTTGACACTCCTTGGCTTGTAGATGCATCACTCCGCCTCCATCATCACATGGTATTTTCCCTGTGTGCCTGAATTTCTGTTTCTTATAAGGATTCTAATTACTGGATTAAGATCCACCCTACTATAGTAGAACCACATTTTAGCATGATTACATCTGCAAAGACCATATTTCCAAATAAGGTTATAATCACAGGTTCTGGGTGAATGAGAATCATGGGGGCATACTATTCAACTCATTACAGAGTGCCACATTTTTAAAAAAATTTGCTTCACTAGGTCAGGATACCCTAGTATCCTTAATTTTTAAAAGCTTCACTGACTTGAGTTCACTTGGAAAGGTAAACATGGAAGAATAACTAGAATATTTCTAAAAAAGAAATTAAAAAGAGGAAGTTATACAAAACTAGTTCTGTTAGATATTAAAAATACTACAGAAGCAAAATGATTAATACAGTTTAGAACAGGAAATGAATTAAATCAATGGAACAAATAGATTCCTTAAGTAGACCTAAATACATAAAGGGATTTAGTTTATGATAAAGGTGGCAATTAAAATTAGTGGGGGAAGAAGGGCTTATTCTATAAATAGTACTCAGATAGCTGGCTATTTGGTGTTGGGGCGGGGCAGGGAGTATCTTTACTTTACTCCTGTAACCAAGATGTGATTCTAGATGGATCATAAGTAGAAAACAACAAAAATGACAACATAATTCTAGAAGAAAAGATGAATGTACTTACATGTGGTTAAGAATTGGGAATGCCCTTTTAAAGCAGAATTCCAAACCCAGATACCCATAAAGAAAACTACTGATGAATTCGTGTGCATAAAAGTTAAAAGTGTTGTGGACGCCTGGGTGGCTCAGTGGGTTAAAGCCTCTGCCTTCAGCTTAGGTCATGATCTCAGGGTCCTGGGATCAAGTCCCGCATCGGGCTCTCTGCTCAGCAGGGAGCCTGCTTCCCCCCACCCCGCCTGTCTCTCTGCCTACTTGTGATCTCTGTCAAATAAATAAATAAAATCTTTTTAAAAAAAGTTAAAAGCGTTGTGAGACAAAAATACCATAAAACAGGGGTGCCTGGGTGGCTCAGTGGGTTAAAGCCTCTGCCTTCGGCTCGGGTCATGATCCCAGGGTCCTGGGATCGAGCCCCGTGTCGGGCTCTCTGCTCAGCAGGGAGCCTGCTTCCCTTCCTCTCTCTCTGCCTGCCTCTCTGCCTACTTGTGATCTCTGTCTGTCAAATAAATAAATAAAATCTTAAAAAAAATACCATAAAACAAATTCAAAAGATCAACAGAGCTGGGAAAACATACTTGCAACATATATGACAAAGGGTTAGTTTTGTAAATTTACAATGAGTTCAGAAAAAAAGCAGCATGAGAAAGGCAAAACCCAATAGTAAAATGAGTTAAAGAATAAGCAAGTAATTTACAAAGACATATACACATCAATAAAGATTTGAGGAGGAAAGTCAAGATGGCAGAGGAGTAGCAAACTGAGATGACATCAGGTCACAGGAGTTCAGCTAGATAGTTATCAAACCATTCTGAACACCACAAACCCAACAGGAGATTGAAGAGAAGAAGAGCAGAAATTCTAGAAAGAGAAAACTGACCACTTTCTGAAAGGTAGGGCATGCAGAGAAATGAATCTGAAGCAACAGGAAGATAGACTGAGGGGAGAGTGGCCGGCTCCTAGCAAGTGGTGGAGCAATGGAGCACAAAATTCAAACTTTTAGAAGTCTGCTCCACTGAGGGACATTGCTCCATAGGCTAAGTGGGGGTGGGGCACTCACGGGGACAGTGTAGTCTCAGGTCCTGCGGGGTCACAGAAGGATCCAGGGTGTCTGAGTGTAGTAGAGCTCACAGATATCAGAGCAGGGAAGCGGACTACAGAGACAGAGCCGAGGAGTGAGCTCTCAGCTTGGGGTTATATTAAATTGTGATCTGCGGCACAGTCAGGCCACTGCTCTTTGAGCAGGGACCCCACAAGTGGCAGATCTGGGGAGACCCACCTTCCTCCTCTGGAGACAGGAATCTGCTGGGTTTGGAGACTCCAAGTGGGGCTGTGTGCCAGAGACAGAAACACTCAGTCACAGGCCGGGTGAGCTCTGAGCATGGCCGGAGATAGGGAGGTGGGAGTGATTAACGGCTTTTCTCTGAGGGTGCACTGAGGAGTCCGGCCCTGAGCTCTTGGCTCCTCTGGGCCAGAGATTGGGAGGCCACCGTTTTCATTCCCGTCCTCTAGAGCCCTAAGGAAAGCGTTCAGGGAATAAAAGCTCCCAAGAGCGAACCCATGCAGATTGCTTAGACTGGCCCCTGGCAAGTGTGGCACAATTCCGCCTTGGGCAAAGACATTTGAGAATCACTACAACAGGCCCCTCCCTCAGAAGTTCAGCAAGAACATCCAGCCAAGACCAAGCTCACTGATCAAGGAGAACAGTGGAATTCCAGAGGAGGGGAAAGCAAAGCATGGAATTCATGGCTTTCTCTCCATGATTCTTTAGTCTTGCAAAATCAATTAAATCTTTTTAATTTTACTTTTTTCTTATTCTAATTTTTTAAACTTTTCATCTTTCCTCTTTTAATGTTTTTTAACTAGTTTATCTTAACAATACCTTTCTAAAAAAATCTTTTAAAACCTTCATTATTATCCTTCATTTTATCTAACTTTATTTTTTGTATACATATAGGGTTTTTTCTTCTAAAAAATTTTGGGATACAATTTCTTCTAATAGAATAAAATATACCCTAAATACAGCACAGGGCTTTGTCTAGTCTCCAGCCTGAGAAAATTCTGTTCACGTTCTTTTTCTTTCTTTTTTCAACAAACTGATCTGATCAATTCCTTTTTTAAATTAAAAATTTTTTTTTAAATTTTCATCTTTACAGTCATATTCCATCCCTTCATTGTGTTTATCCTTATTTTTGTATATATATATAAATTTTTCTTTCATTAAAATTGTGGGAGGTAGTTTCTTCTAAGAGACCCAAATACACCAAAATCAAGTGGGTGGCTCTGTTCTATTCACAAGTCTAAATTTTTAAAATTTTATTTTTACCCCCTTTTTCTCCCCCTGATTTGGGGTTTCTTCTGATTTCATTAGAGTAGATTTTTCTGGGGTCTTTGCCATCCATTTAGTATTTTATTCCCTCCTTTATATATTCTTATCTGGATAAAATGACAAAGGCAGAAAAACTCACCACAAAAAAAAAAAAAAACAAACAAACAAAAACAAGAGGCAGTACTGATGGCTAGGTACCTAATCAATATACACATTGGTAATATGTCAAATCTAGAGTTCAGAATGATGATTCTCAAGGTGCTAGCTTGGCTCAAAAAAAGCATGGACGATATTAGAGAAACCCTGTCTGGAGAAATAAAAGCCCTTTCTGGAGAAATAAAAGAGCTAAAATCTAACCAAGCTGAAATAAAAAAAGGTATTAATGAGGTGCAATCAAGAATGGAAGCTTTTACTGCTAGGATAAATGAGGCAGAAGAGAGAATTAGTGATACAGAAAACCAAATGCCGGAGAATAAAGAAGCTGAGCAAAAGAGAGACATACAACTACTGGACCATGAGGGAAGAATTCAAGAGATAAATGATACCGTAAGATGAAACAACATTAGAATAATTGGGATTCCAGAAGATGAAGAAGGGGGGGGCAGAAGGTATATTGGAGCAAATTAATAGCAGAGAATTTCCCTAATATGGCAAAGGGAACAAGCATAAAATCCAGGAGGGACAGAGAACCACCCTCAAAAATCAATAAAAATAGGTCCGCACCCTGTTATCTAATAGTAAAACTTACAAGTCTTAGTGACAAAGAGAAAATCCTGAAAGCAGCTCAGGACAAGAAGTCTGTAACATACAATGGTAAAAAATATTAGACTGGCAGCAGACTTATCCACAGAGACCTGGCAGGCCAGAAAGAACTGGCATGATATATTCAGAGCACTAAATGAGAAAAATATGCAGCCAAGAATACTAGTCCAGCTAGGCTGTCACTGAAAATAGAAGGAGAGACAAAAAGCTTCCAGGACAAACAAAAACTAAAAGAATTTGTAAACACCAAACCAGCCCTACAGGAAATATTGAAAGCGATCGTCTAAGCAGAGACAGAGCATAAAAGTAGTATACCAGAAAGGAACAGAGACAATATACAGTAACAGTCACCTTACAGGCAATACAATGGCATTAAATTCATATCTTTCAATAGTTATCCTGTATGTAAATGGCCTAAATGCCCCAATCAAAAGACACAGGGTATAGAATGGATAAAAAAAAACAAAACCCATCAATATGCTGCCTACAAGAAACTCATTTTAGACCCAAAGACACCTCCAGATTTAAAGTGAGGGGGTGGAAAAGAATTTACCATGCTAATGGGCATCAAAAGAAAGTTGGGGTGGCAATCCTTATATCAGGTTAATTAGATTTTAAGCCAAAGACTATAATAAGAGATGAGGAAGGACACTATATCATACTCAAAGGGTCTGTCCAACAAGAAGATCAAACAATTTTAAATATCTATGCCCCTAACATAGGAGCAGCCAACTATATAAACTAATAACAAAAGCAAAGAAACACATTGACAATAATACAACTAATAGTAGGGGAATTTAACACTCCCCTCACTGAAATGGACAGTTCATCCAAATAAAAGATCAACAAGGAAATAAAGGCCTTAAATGACACACTGGGCCAGATGGACATCACAGATATATTCAGAACATTTCATCCCAAAGCAACAGAATACACATTCTTCTCTATTGCACATGGAACATTCTCCAGAACAGATCACACCCTGGGTCACAAATCAGGTCTCAACCAGTATCAAAAGACTGGGATCCTTCCCTGCATATTTTCAGACCACAATGCTCTGAAGCTAGAACTCAAATCACAAGAGGAAAGTTGGAAGGAACTCAAATACATGGAGGCTAAAGAGCATCCTACTAAAGAATGAATGGGTCAACCAGAAAATTAAAGAAAAATTGAAAAAATTCATGGAAACAAATGATAATGAAAACTGTTCAAAATCGGTTGATTTTGAACCAAAAACGGTCCAAAATCTGTGGGACGCAGAAAAGCCATCCTGAGAGGAAGTATATAGCCATACAAGCCTTTCACAAGAAACAAGAAAGGTCTCAAACACAACCTAACCCTACACCTAAAGGATCTGGAGAAAGAAGAGTAAAGAAAGCCTAAACCCAGCAGGAGCAGAGAAATCAAAAAGATCAGAGCAGAAATCAATGAAATAGAAACCAAAAGAACAGTAGAACAAAGCCATGAAACTAGGAGCTGGTTCTTCGAAAGAATTAATAAGATTGATAAACCCCTGGCCAGACTTATCAAAAAGAAAAGAGAAAGGACCCAAATAAATAAAATCATGAATGAAAGAGGAGAGATCACAACCACCACCAAAGAAATATAAACAATTTTAAGAACATATTATGTGCAACTATGAGCCAGCAAATTTGACAATCTGGAAGAAATGGATGCATTCCTAGAGGTGTATAAACTACCAAAACTGAACCAGGAAGAAATTGAAAACCTGAACAGACCCAAGGAGATTGAAGCAGTCATCAAAAATCTCCCAACAATGAGCCCAGGTCCAGACGGCTTTCGAGGGGAATTCCACCAAACATATAAGGAAGAATTAGTACCTGTTCTCCTGAAACTGTTCCAAAAAAATAGAAATGGAAGGAAAACTTCCAAACTCATTTTATGAGGCCAGCATTACCTTGATTCCAAAACCAGACAGACCCCATCAGAAAAGAGAATTACAGACCAATACCCTTGATGAACACAGATGCAAAAATTCTCATGAACATAGTAGCCAATAGGATCCAACAGTACATTCAAAGGATTATTCACCACGACCAAGTAGGATCTATTGCTGGGCTATAAGGTTGGTTCAACATCTGCAAATCAATCAATGTGATACAATCCATTAATAAAAGAAAGAACAAGAACCATATGATACTCTCCATAGATGCTGAAAAAGCATTTGACAAAGTACAGCATCCTTTCTTGTTCAAAACTCCTTGAAGTGTAGGGATAGAGGGTACACATCTCAATATCATCAAAGCCATCTATGAAAAACCCACAGCGAATATCATTCCTAATGGAGAAAAACTGAGAGGTTTTCCACTATGATCAGGAACATGGCAGGAATGTCCACTATCACCGCTGATATTCAACATAGTACTAGAAGACCTAGCCTCAGCAATCAGACAACAAAAAGAAATTAAAGGCATCCGAATTGGCAAAGAAGACAAACTCTCACTCTTTGCAGATGATATGATACTTTATGTGGAAAACCCAAGAGACTCTACTCCAAATCTGCTAGACCTTGTACAGGAATTCAGTAAAGTGTCAAGTATATAAAATCAATGCACAGAAATCAGTTGCATTTCTATACACCAACAACAAGAGAGAAGAAAGAGAAATTAAGGAGTCAATCCCATTTACAATTTCACCCAAAACCATAAGATACCTAGGAATAAACTTAACCAAAGAGGCAAAGAATCTGTAGGCAGAGAACTATAAAGTACTCTTGAAAGAAATTGAGGAAGACACAAAGAAATGGAAAAATGTTCCATGCTCATGGATTGGAAGAACAAATATTGTGAAAATGTCTATGCTACCAAAAGCAATCTACATGTTTAATGCAATCCCTATCAAAATACCATCCATTTTTTTCAAAGAAATGGAATAAATATTCCTAAAATTTATATGGAACCAGAAAAGACCTCGAATAGCCAAAGGAATGTTGGAAAAGAAAACCAAAGTTGGTGGCATCACAATTCCAGACTTTAAGCTCTATTACAAAGCTATCATCATCAAGAGAGTAGGGTACTGGCACAAAAACAGATACATAGATCAATGGAATAGAACAGAGATCCCAGAAATAGACCCTCAACTCTATGGTAGACTAATCTTTGAGAAAACAGGAAAGAATGTCCAAAGGAAAAAAGATAGTCTCTTCAACAAATGGTGCTGGGAAAATTGGGCAGCCACATGCAGAAAAATGAAACTGGACCATTTCCTTATACCACACACAAGAATACACTCAAAATGGATGAAAGACTTCAATGAGAGGGAGGAATCCATCCAAATCTTTGAGGAGAACAGAGGCAGCAACCTCGACCTCAGACACAGCAACTTCTTCCTAGAAACATTGCCAAAGGCAAGGGAAGCAAGGGCAAAAATGAATTATTGGGACTTCATCAAAATCAAAAGCTTTTGCACAGCAAAGGAAACAGTGAACAAAAGCAAAAAGACAACTGACAGAATGGGAGAAGATATTTGCAAATGACATATCAGGTAAAGAGCTAATATCCAAAATCTATAAAGAACGTATCAAACTCAACCCCCAAAGAACAAATAATCCAATCAAGAAATGGGCAGAGGACATGAACAGGCACTTCTGCACAGAAGACATCCAGATGGCCACAGACACAGGAAAGTGCTCAACATCACTCGGCATCAGGGAAACAGAAATCAAAACCACAACAAGATAACACCTCACAGCAGTCAGAATGGCTAAAATTAACAAGTCAGGAAAGGACAGATGTTGGATAGGATGTGGAGAAAGGGGAACCCTCCTGCACTGTTGGTGGGAATGCAAGCTGGTACAGCTACTCTGGAAAACAGCGTGGAGGTTCCTCAAAAAGTTGAAAATATGGGGCGCCTGAGTGCCTATGGGTTAAAGCCTCTGCCTTCAGCTCAGGTCATGATCCCAACATCCTGGGATCGAGCCCCGTATCAGGCTCTCTGCTCAGCAGGTAGCCTGCTTCCCTTCTGCTCTCTCTGCCTACCTGTGATCTGTCTGTCAATAAATAAATAAAACCTTTTTTAAAAAAGTTGAAAATAGAGCTACACTATGACCCAGCAAATGCACTACTGGGTATTTACCTTAAAGATATAATGTAGTGATTCGAAGGGGCACATGCACCCAAATGTTTATAGCAGCAATGTCCACAATAGCCAAACCATGGAAAGAACCTAGATGTCCATCAACAGAGGAATGGATAAAGAGGATGTGGTATATATATACAACGGAATACTATGCAGCCATCAAAAGAAATGAAATCTTGCCATTTGCAATTACATGGATGTAACTAGAGGGTATTATGCTGAGTGAAATAAGTCAGTCAGAGAAAGACAATTATCATATGATCTCCCTGATATGAGGAATTTGAGAGGCAAAGTGGGGGGTGTGGGGGGTAGGGAAGGAGAAAATGAAAGAAGATGGGATCAGGAGGGAGACAAACCTTAAGAAACTCTTAAACTCACAAAACCAACTGAGGGTTGCTGGGTGTAAGGGGATATGGAGAGGGTGGCTGGGTTATGGACATTGGGGAGGGTATGTGCTATGGTGAGTGCTGTGAAATGTGTAAGCCTGACAATTCACAGACCTGTACCCCTGGGGCAAATAATACATTATATGTTAAAAAAATAAAAGAAATAAATATTTGAAAAGATGTTCAATCTCATCCATGAGATATACAGGATATATATTTCTTATGTTTTATAAAATATATGTATAATAAATATAAATTGAAACAGCAAAATTCCATTTTCACCTATCATATTGGGAAGTGTTTAAAGTTTGATTATATGCAGAGCAAGCAAGGATATGAGGAAATAGATATACAGTACTGGTAAGACTGTAAGTTGGTGCAACATTTTCCACGTACAAATTGGCAATATTTATCAAAATAGATCATGCACATACTCTTTGACTGAATGTGGTGGCCTTTGCTAGAGCATTCATAGCAATCATTCCCCCACTTTTTCCTTTCTACCAATTTGTAAGTTTTTATTTGTATACCTAATCTTCCCACTCCTAGCCCATGTATTTTGGGGTAAACTGATTCTATTCCTAGTTCTTCTGGCCACAGACATTATTACTTCAGGGAAGATATGTAACATCAGTAACCATCTCATGGTTACCTTGCCTACAGCAATGGTTCTTGGCCTTTAGTGTGCATCAGAATCACCTAGTTTATTAAAACACAAATTGCTGATCCCCATCTCCAGAATTTCAAATTCTGTAGATCTGAGGTAGGGACCAAGAATTTCCTTTTGTAACAAGTTCCCAGATGCTGCTGAGGCTGCTGGTCCAGGGAATGTGCATAAAAATCCACTTGGACCAAGGAGGGACTACAGAACATGGAGATGAATAGAAACTGTGTAGCTCTAGCTCACCCTACTGCTGGAGTTGTGTTCTACTTGTAAAGAAAAGCATCCTAATCATTCATTATACTTAATAATCTTGCCACTAAAAATTTACCCTACAGATATCCTTGCAGAAGTTCACCAAAATATATGTCCATGGATGATCATTGCAACCTTGTTTGTAATAGCTAAAACTGGAAGCAATCAAGGCACTTCTCAACAGGGAAATGATTTGATGGAATCATCCATCTAATGGAATACTATGCAGTGTTAAAAATTACAAAAGTCTGTATATGCTTATAAAGAAATATCTCTAAGATACATTAAGTACAAAAAATCATGATGACTAAGAGGGAGTAATTAATACTTTTTAAACAAAAGAATAGACAGATAATAAAAATTATACTTTTTAAACAAAAGAATAAACAATTCTTTTTAAACAAAAGAATAAACAGATATATATATATAATTATATATATATATATATATATATATATATATATTATAATTATTTCCAAGAAGGTTAATTACTTCCTGGAAGGTTAATTCTGATTAAGAAAGGCTATATTTGAGGAGAGGGGTTGGGATTGGGGTAGTGCTAGAGGTTTTCCAGTCATTACTTTGTACATATTTTTTTAATTGTCTAACTTTAGGTAAATTTTCCTTTTTTTTTTAAAGATTTTATTTATTTATTTGACAGACAGAGACCACAAGTAGGCAGGGAGGCAGGCAGAGAGAGAGAGGAGGAAGCAGGCTCCCTGCTGAGCAGAGAGTCCTATGCGGGGCTCAATCCCAGGACTCTGGGATCATGACCTGAGCCGAAGGCAGAGGCTTTAACCCACTGAGCCACCCAGGCGCTCCAAATTTTCCTTTTTTAAGAAAAGAAAATGTGATTTGGAGTTATCTGGGCAAGGTATAGGTCAATTTTAGTTTCTTTCTTTGTATTTCTGTATTAAAAAAACTACTAATAAATGTTATATTCTTTTTTAAAAGATGAAATCATGAAAAGATAAATGGAAAATTGAAGATTTCCCAGGTACTCAACCAGGCTCCAGGTTATAAACTGGTGAGGACCTATACCTATCTAGATTGAGACCAAACTAGAGAGTTGTTTATTGTACCCTAGTATGAATATGAATCACGTAGGGAACGTGTTAAAATGTGGATTCTGATTGAGTAGATCTGAGGTGGGGCTCAATAGTCTGCAGTTCTTATAGGCTCCCAAGTGATTGCTGGACCACTGATCAAACTTTGATAGCAAGAAAAAAGGAGGAGAAAATGAAGAAGAAAAAGGAAGCATGGGAGTGGGCTGTGGAGATGGAGAGGATGGGACAGATAAAAGACACCGTAGCAGAATGATTAGACATGATAGATGAGGAGAACATGGGATGATGAGGTTTCTGGCCTGGATGGTGTGAAGATAGTGCTAACATTAGCCAAACACAGAGGAATCAAGCTGGAGATAGGAGGAGAAGTAGGAAACAATGGAAGAGTGGTAGCAAGACTTCACATTTAAAATATTGAGTTATGCTTTTTCTGGGAGAGTATTATACGGACTTGCCCAGCAGACCATTTGAACTCTGTATCTCCTCAGGAGAGTTCAGGAAGAGGTAGATTTGGAAGTCATCTATATAAAGGTAAGAGTTGAGGCCATGGGATGGGATGAATCTCACCAAGGAGAAAGAATAGTGAGAAGTTGGCTGACAACAGAAACTCTGAGAAATGTTAATCTTAAGAGATAGGCCAAGGAAGGAAATGAAGTAGTGAAGAGGTAGTACAGAAGGCTAGATATCCTGAAGCACCCTCCTACTACCAAAACTTGATCCTGCATAAACCAATTTGTACCGGGACGCCTGGGTGGCTCAGTTGGTTAAGCAGCTGCCTTCAGCTCGGGTCATGATCCAGGTATCCTGGGATCGAGTCCCACATCGGGCTCCTTGCTTGGCAGGGAGCCTGCTTCTCCCTCTGCCTCTGCCTGCCACTCTGTCTGCCTGTGCTCACTCTCGCTCCTCTCTCTCTGACAAAAAAAAAAAAAACAAAAACAAAAACAATTTGTACCATATTGCTGGATATGTGAGTTAGAACTGCTGCTTAATAAACCATCCTCACACTCAGTGGTTTGAAACCAAACCATTTATTATTGCTTATGAATCTATAGGTTGGCTGCATAGCTCTGCTTTCTGGACCAAGCTTGGCTGATCTTGGCTTGGCTCGTGTACCTGTGGTCTGCTGGTGGTTTGGCTGGGGGTTGACAGGTCTAGGATGGTCTTGTCTGGTATTGCTGGACAACTGGATCTCACCCTCCAGAAGGCTAGCCCAGGCTTGTTCTCACAGTAGTTCCAGCAGTTCAAGAGTCAGCAGAAGCATCTAGCCTAGGCTTGAAACTGGCATAATTATCACTTCTGCAACAGTCTACTGGCGAAAACAAAACACTAGTCTGGATTCGAAGGCTGGAGAAACAGATGCCATCTCTCTCTCTCTTTTTTTTTAAAGATTTTATTTATTTGACAGACAGAGATCACAAGTAGGCAGAGAGGCAGACAGAGAGAGAGAGGGAAGCAGGCTCCCTGCTGAGCAGAGAGCCTGATGTGGGGCTTGATCCCAGGACCCCGGAATCACGACCTGAGCCGAAGGCAGAGGCTTTAACCCACTGAGCCACCCAGGCGCCCCCAGATGCCATCTCTTAATGGGAGGAGCTGTAGAAGATGTAGATACAGGAAGATGTGAACAACTGTGGCCATTTTTGTAATCAATTAATCATGCTGGAATTACCAGAAGTAAAAGGAATCTTTAGAGGACAAGCAAACAAACAAATCTATGACAATAACAGTTAGCAAATCTCTCCCTGGCTGGGGAAAGCAGAGCACTTGAGGAAACTTCCAAAAATAGAATAGATGTACGTCCTTGGAAATTTGAGGTGTTATACTGTATAGAACAAGGAAGGGCTGCTGGTCAGGTAAGAAAAAAACAAATAGACACCTGCCTCAGAATCTAAGAGTCTAGCCTTTTTTATCAGAAATTCTAGAAATACTTTAAATTGACAATGGATAGTTTTGGTCTTTCTGGTCCTAGAAACTAGTATGCACGTGGGTCAACTTTAGGAGTCTGAACTTGGACTCAAAACCAGCAGGCCAACTATGTCTTCTTAGTGTACTGAATGTGTTTTCACATCCATTAGCTTGTTTTATGCTCACAACTATCTGTAAGGGAGGCAAGGCAGGTATTACTATTCCCACTTAATGCTACTTTTAAAAATAATTTTTCTTTTACGAAACAAATAATTTTTTCACTATCTTATAAAGGTGAACATTTGCATGCCTTAGGTCCCAGCAGGAGCCATGTGCAGAAGTATTCACAGCAACATCAATGGAAACCTGTTATTTCCACTGGACAGAGAATGGGTAAATTTTGGTGTGGTCATACAATGGAATACTATATAGATGTGAAAACAAATTAACTACAATTATAGCAACAACACGTTTGAGTCAGAAAAATCAAATTGAGTGAGCAAAGGAAGTTGTGGGAGACTACATAAAGATTATATTTGTATAAAATTAAAAACCTAAGAGTATATTGTTCAGAGATAACTGTGATAAAAATATTAAAACAAGAGAATGAAAAATAAAACTCAAGATACCTCTTTCTTCAGAAGATAGAGAGATGGAATAGTTCTTAGGTTAGGCAGTGGGTCATGAATGTTCATTTTATTATCTCATTTCATAATATATGTTACATATAGCCCTCTTGTGTTTATCAAATATTACATGATTTTTTCAGAGTAGTCAAAAAGGAAAGAGAAAGAGGAGAAAGAAAGGCCAGGGAAGCCAGACAGTTTCAGGAAGTAAGTTCTGTTTCAGTGTCAGTTACTATGGAAGTCCTCAGTGAGACGAGGCCTGTATGAACACCCAGGACTTGGTGACAGGGAGCACACTGGTCACCTTTGGGAGCAGCCACATTCAAATGGAAGGACTGGCACCCAATTACAGGCAAGGAAGGAATGTATTATCAGGAAGCCATGACTGGGAGCATAAAGTCTTTCATCTATCACCATCTCCTGCAGAACCTCAACAACAGCTCATATTTATCAAGGCTGGATTACGTGCCAGGCACTTTACATACACTATGTCACTTAATCCTTACAGCCACCCCCACAAAGTGGGTGAGGGGAGCCAAACTTGTGTTACCACCCGATTGTATTCACTTCAGCCACATGCAGAGAATCCCTTAGGACACTTGAATGGGCATGAAGCCTTCACTGTTTCATTTCAAATTTTAGGTATAATAGCTCAAGTGGTTAGGTTATGGCAACCAGACAAAATGTGAGCAATCAGTTCTACCCAGAAATGGGTCATTTCTCCTTGTGATGCTTTTACTGCAACTCACCAAACTCTTACCTCTCCCTCGTTCCAGGCACCTAGCAGAATTGTACTTTTCCACTTCCATGAAGTTAGGTGCAAACATGTGACTTGCTTTGGAGGATGAGAAGAGAGAAGTGCTGTGTGCCATTTTAAGCTTTAAGAGTCAGTTTGCATTTTGCCACATGCCTTCCCCTGACCCAGTAATGGGGCTTGTCAGTCTGCATTCCCAAGGGACTGTAGATGAAGCGCTCCCCTACCAACGCACGCTGGACATATATGAACAAGAAGTATACCTCTATTATGTTATTGAGATTTGGGGGTTATTGCAGCAAAACCTAGCTTATTCTGCCTGATACACTCCCCTTTTCAACAGTTAGAGATTATTGATATATAGGGGCTGTAAAATGAAATGTGAATGTATACAAATGTGTAAAATAAAGTGCCCAGACCTCTCTCTGGCAAGACTTCGACAGACCACTTTCTGTAATCTGTTCCTAATAAATGACCACAGGATTTTCATGTTTCTCACACACGAAGACTAGTTGTAGAAGATATAAATAGAAGGCAATGTTCTAGGCTCACATTATTCCTAATGTTTGTAAGTTTATGAGCTATATTTTAATCCTTTGTCACTTTCTCCCTCAAATCCATGAAAAAGCACAATTGGCCCTGCTCAGATCATACAGCCATCCCACTGGGGAAAGTGAAGCCATGTGACTGACCACCAAGCCTCCTCTACCCCAAGATAGGGAGGAGCACTACCAAGGGGGAAAACTGGGTTTAATGGCTAGAAAGAAGAAGGAATGTTGGGCAGGCAGAGACAAAGTTATCTACTTAGTAAAAACAAACTTAGATTTAGAACCCTGGTTTTATTGGTCATTAGCATGTGCAAACTTGGGCGCCATTGAATGCATCTGCTCATGTACAAAGTGGGAATGGTACTTACTTTGCAGAGTAGTTTGAAGATTAGAAATAAGCTACAAGAGCTTCGTACCCAACAGGTGCTCAATAAATGGTAACTTTCAAAAGCCAAATGCTCAAGATTTCCTATTAATTTCTGACTCCCAATCCCCAAAGATCAAAGGTTAGGAAAAGGCATCTGTAGCCACAATGAAGCCAATATAAAACAAAGTATATTACAAATAAGAGTTTTCAGTTAAGCGTAAGGTGTTTATAAGCATCCCTCTATGGCTCGAAGTTGACTCAGAGCTCAGGGTTGTTTTCTTTTCTTTTTATAGCCCCATAACACATTTAAGTGAATACCATCCAGTGCTAAACCTTCATCCTCAATCTTTTTTTTTTTTTAAAGATTTTATTCACTTATTTGACAGAGAGAGATCACAAGTAGACAGAGAGGCAGGCAGAGAGAGAGGAGGAAGCAGGCTCCCTGCCGAGCAGAGAGCCCGATGCGGGGCTCGATCCCATGATCCTGGGATCATGACCTGAGCCGAAGGCAGAGGCTTTAACCCACTGAGCCACCCAGGTGCCCCCTTCATCCTCAATCTTGTGTTTTTGCCATCAACACATCCTGCCTCAGAAGTCTACAATCTGCTTTATACCAGGGAATATTTTCAAAGGTGGCTTAGCTGTCCTTGATTTGTTAGGTGCATGCTGAGTGGTAGGTGCCAAGAAGACAGAGATGATCCAGTTTAACTGAGGGGCAGAGATGCAGGAAAGTGCTATAGGACTGGGCGTGAAGAGTCTGTACAGGGATCCCTAGTCAGGGATCAAGAAAAGAATCACAAAGCTATGAGCTGAATCTTGGGGGGGTCAAGTTGAGAATGCACCAGAGACAAAGGGAGAGAGGCATTCTAGGCAATGGTATAAGCAAATGAGAAGAAACGGGTATTAAGAGCTGTATGGGATACACTTTAGTGTTGCTGAAGTGGGTTAGGGTTGTAGGAAATGAGGCTAGGGAAGTGGTCAGGGGCCTGATTATGAAGGGACCATGAAATTGGGGGTACAGCATGTTAGGAGAGATTACTCTGGAAGCTGATATATATAGTGGATTAAAGCAGTGGTTCTTAATGTCTCTTGAGTCATAGCCTTCTTTAAGAACCTGAAAAAAAAAAAAAGCTACTGGCCCTTTCATTGGGCAAAGGTACATCATGCTTAAACATGAAATGTTGCTTATAATTTCCCAGTTAGGCCTAAGACAGGGGAGCAACTACAATAATCCAGGTGAGACATGAAGAGGCCTGAGCTAAACCACAGCAGCTCAGACAAAAAGGAGACAGATATGAGAAACAGAAAGCTGGCTGAGTATTATCAACAGATCTTGTCACGAGCTGGATTTCAGAAATGAGGGAAAGCCCTGAGTCTAGGAGAACTCCCAGGTTGGTTTGTGATTTCGACTACTGAGTGGAAGGTGGTGGTGCTCACGGAGAGGAGGAGGCTTCAGAAAAGAAGACAGGTTCAGTCTGGGAAATGTCAAGTCAAAAGTGCCTTTAGAATATCCACATAAAAAAGTTCAGTAGGAAGCTAAATATACCCTTCCTTTTGATGATTCTTGTCGTGTTTCTCTTGCCCTGATATTCACCTACAAACAGGCTCCTAAATCTCTGTGCAACATTTTCTGAATTGAGATAACCCCCACTTGCAGAAAGGGATCCAGGAATGGAGAAGAAATTAAACTTCACACACCCAAAATTATTTCACATTTTTTTACTAAAAGAATATACTTTTATTAAGCACTGTAAGTTTCTTTCCATCAGCATTAACAGAACAACAGACCAATTTCCATCACAGAACAACTCCTGAGACATTTTCATTCCTTTCTGAAACACTTCCAGAAATTCCTGCAGTTTCCCCTAAGAAGCATCCATTCAAACTTACATTAATAAACTATGGAGCTTTTGTGGTGAGGTGGGCCAAAAAGGCAGGGAATTTGGAATCTGGGAGTGGGAAAGAGAAATACGTATTATCCATCCACTAAACACACTGTCAAGAGCACAGGAGAAGAGATATTAACACAGGAAAAAACAATGAAAGAATTTACTTTGTCAATAACATCATTTATCAGGGAGCACTAAAAATCATTGACTGCTTGCAGTTAAAGTTTCTTTAACCTAGTATGTTATTCTAAAAATAGAAGAGAATAGAATAAAATAAAAGGAGGGGAAGTGTCTTGGGGGGAAGTAACTAATATGAAATTATCAGATTTGGCAGGGTTATGAGAGATTAATCTGAAATATTTAATTTGCTTCATTTACATGAAAATTCACTAGTCATTAGTTACTACCAACACAGACAAAAAGAGCTATAAAAGTACAACGGCAATGTCAAAAGCTGAAATGGGCACCGTAGCACAGGGGGTATTTTATTTTGCTTTTAACTTGGAAAAGATGATTTTGTAAAAAAAAAAAAAAAAAAAAAAAGAAAGAAAAAAAATGAAGTTATCTTCTGAGAACATCAAAACAACCTTTGACAATATTGAAGGTAATCAGCAATAATAAGGGAATAAGTGCACTGAGCTCTACCTGCCCCAGCAGACTACTGCAATAAAGCCAAGGGAAAGAGAATAGAAAGTCAAATTAAAGATGCCAAAGTCACGAGAGGGAGAAAAATATAGGGTGACATACCATGGAACAGTGAAAACTTACCCCCTGCCCCCAAACCCCAAGCATATTTAGGAAATATGCAACAGGAAGTGAACAAGTATAACGATTAAACCTTAGTAGAAGTCTACTAGCTACTTTAAACTGTGGTCTACTTGTATTGTCATTTCAAAGGAGAGGGGGGTCTTAGAGACTGAAAGGGTATCACTGACATGCCCACATGAGCCAAGGTTCCAACGGACTGGATCACTATAACCAAACAGTTACTTCCACATTCTCCCTACCCTACGTAAGCATTCCTCCCCCCACCCCCCCTCCGCCTTAACCACCCTCCCTAATGCCTTGTCTGGCTGTTTTTCCTCTGTGATCAAAAGAAGCTAATGTGACTTGGCCAATCAATAATGCCAGAAAATCAAGATGGAGACTAAAATCAAATGTCACTGGCAGTGCCAGTGCCATTTCTTGGGCTTTAAAGTCTACCCAAAGTCCTCCTGGCTCAGAATGAAAATGATGCAAGTGAGCAAAAGTTTGTTGGGCCACTGAATAAGGATGGGAGTTATAGGCTGACCCCAAGACATACCAGCAGAAATCAAGAACTGCAGGTCCTTGGGAATCAGTGGCTATATACAACCAGGGTGCTTTTGCCTGTGGCCCTACAAGGTCAAGGGGTCATTTCTGGGGGTACCTGTATGACTTTGTTCAAGAGAAGCCACACACATCATAGTAAGAAATGGAACCTCAATTAGAGGATGACAGTCTCTTCAAGTGGTACTCGCAGCAAAGAACAGACCCACTTTCCCCAATTTGTCCTCAGATAAGAAAAAGTTCATCTTTCAGTAATGAACCTGAGCTTTTCTGGCTTTTAAGCTGCGTATTTTGGCAGAAAATTTAAATTCAGGCATGTGGCCCTTTTTGGTTCTTTCTTATAACCTTCCAAACCCTGAAGTCCAAATAAAAATCAAGGTTGGAAGCAAGCCACTTACTTTACCCTGGGCCAGGCTAGGAGAAAGCAGAGGTGTGTAAGGGAGAGAAGCAAGCCTTTTGGCAAACTGAAATCATCCCTGTCAAAGCAGCAATTTTACTTCTCACAGTGAATGCCTACAAAATAAGAAATTTTCTTAAGGCTGTGAGATTTAACAATACTGTCACTTGATTATGTCAAATAGATTCAAGATGCACAGAAACAGCAACCGAAGAAAATACCTTTCCAAAGAACTCCAAGTACTTCCTATTAGAAAATGGTGCCTACATACTTAATTTAACTCAGCTCAGTAATTCTAGTCATTTTTAGAGCTTTGAGGATTCCTCCATCTGTGGCTCCAGAAACTTCCAAGCCACCTAAGCTCATTACCAAATTCCGATTTTGCTGGACACAATCATCCTACCCTTCAAGATTTTTGTGAAAGGCTGGGCAGGTCCATGAGAAGAGGAGGGCCCAAATTAAGGGAGCAAATTCCAAAGAGGAGGTCTCTGTACACTTTGTTCCTGGATATATCTTGCTAGGTGTGCACTCTTATCATCTTGCTTTGGTTTATGTAAGAAGTATCTGGGCAGGGGGAGAGGAATTCTAGGGCTCCCTCCCCCTACAAGCTGTGGGTTCTTTTAAACTGGGCCAGACTAGGATTAAACAGTCTGAGACTGTTTCCGGTCTCTTATGATGCACTCATTATAAGTGGGCAGTGAGCAAACAGCCTTGTGGTTGTCTGGAAAAAAATCACCAAGGACCTACTGTGGGTTAACGTGCATGGGGTTTTTCAAAAAGAGAGAGAAACCCTGCTAGAAGTCTAGTCAGTTGAATTCCTGTAGAAATGGTACTTCTTGGGCAAGAATATCACAAAGCCCAAAAGGAGATGTGTAAGGCTGGAAGCCTCAGTTCCTGAATGAAGACACAATGCTAATCTGTTGTAAGCCATGTTCCCTTCCCTCATACCAAAGCTGCTGAGGAGGGAAACTGGAAATGCAAGGTTGTCTCAAGAGTATCTTCCACAAGGAAGAACAACTTTTTTTGTCCTGGACAGATTCTGGCCTCTTCAAGGGCTGGGAGCTTTCCAGAATGCCCCTAAAGGCCTGGGCCAGAGTCCTCTGAAGTCTTCCTTGCAAAGCAAATGAAAAGATCCAGTAGTCAAAACATCAATGAACAAATAAAACAATCTAGGCATGTAAAATCAAAGTGTCGATTTCCTCACACTTCCCTACCCATCTTTCCAATACTAGTCCTCTCTCCTTCAAGGATTCATGGCAATCAATTCTAGCCTGAGGCCAGTTTGACCCAGGAGTTCCAGATGAGGTTTCCTCCAAATTGGCTGCAAGCCCTGGTAATCACCTCCCATCCCCTTTCTCTCTCTGAACGTGGCTATTCTGGCCGAAGGAAAGGCTCAAATCTTCCCCAAAGCCATTCCAACCTCCCTGCACTCACTCTATGGGATGTGAGGGCTCTGTTCAAGATTAAACTTGTGACAACCCAACTGTTTGTTGTTCTGAGCAGGCAATCTCTGGAAAGTACTTTTTGTCTGCTTTAGAGAAGCCCACCTTCTCGTAATTGATGGGCCGTGACTCAGTAAGGATTTTTAAGTGTGGTCTTTTGAAACCCACCACTCCCTAGCAGTGGAAGCATTTCTGGGAAATTCAGTAAATCCTCTGAGACATCACCATGTATGTAATGTATGTGTGCATGTGTGTACACACACACATATATTTATATATATAAAATATGTATAGATAAATAGATCTGTCTCTTTTATATAAAGGGTATGTGTATGCATATAGATACACACATTCATATATACATCCACCCACACACCCATACACACACACACACACACACACACACACACACACGCATGCACTGTCTTTTCAGTTCCCTTTCGTACTCAGTTTTAATACATTGATTCCCACCCTTTTAGGGTGTGGGCAGCAGGGAGTGGGTGAACTGCACCACATCTTCTATTTTACAAACAATGCATTAGTTCAGAGGCAGGAAAAATCTGCCCAGTACTTTTCCGACTCACTAGAATCCCCCAGTACAAAGGCCATTGGTAGTTTTTTTTTTAAGTGTATAAAATAAAATAAAAAATAAAATAAAATAAAATAACCAATACTATTTCACTTCCCTGAAAACATTTACCTATCTGATTGTCAGGCCAGAGTTAGAGGCGGTGGTACAAAATCCTGGGTTAGGTGGATGGGGAGAAAGAGTGAGAGGAGGGTATGGATTATATACCAAGATCCCACTACTTCACAGAGGAAAATACAAGTTAGGAGGCCACAGATGGCAGTCCCTACCCCTACCATCCATGGGTTTTGTAAATGAGTAATGTGACGAAGACTCAGAAAACCAAAGCTGGAACTTTTCTATAGGGCCTTACATGATGACACCAGATTTCTGACAGACACCGCCTTACTACACTCCCAGGGGAGGCAAAGAGAATATTGGCACTTCATATTCGATTTGAGAATAGGAGCTAGTGCTGCGGCCATTCATCTCTGGCCAGAGCTTTCCCAGAAGCCGACCACTAAGTCTGGAGGTCCAGAAAAAGACAGGGAATGGAAAAAGATGAATACAATAGGACATTCCAATAAAATCCTGGGTAAATCTAGGGTAAGCATTCATGTCCTCCTCTAACTTGGGCCTACAATCAGAAAAGTATAGGTTTTCCGCTCTTCCTGATCTGCTGAAGCCATCTTCTGCTCATTACCCTTCCTTCTGCTGTGCCACAGTTCCTAGCTTTTGCTCTCGCAAGCGGCTCTTCTCCCCATTCTTCGCAGGGAAGTAGCGGTTACCATTATTACACATGTTGTTGTCTCTGGGTAAGGCACACTGGGATGAAGCTGGAAGGTGATGATCACTCTTCTCTTCTTTGATTGATGTGCCACTGTTTCCATTTACCTGTGAGTGGGACCGACCCTGATGAGGCTCCAGGGATTTAGAAACTCCATCAGAAGTGCCCTGTCAAACCGTAAGAGACTCTTAATCTCACAAAACAAACTGAGGGTTGCCGGGGGAGGGGGATAGGGAGAAGGTGGTTGGGTTATGGACATTGGGGAAGGTATGTGCTATGATGAGTGCTGTGAAGTATAAACCTGGTGATTCACAGACCTGTATCCCTGGGGCTAATAATATATTACATGTTAATAAAAAAATTTAAAAAATTATAAAAAAAAATTCTCGGAAGCCAAGCATTCAGCTCCGCAAGGACTCCCAAGACCATGATTTGTTGTCAAGGCAGCAGAGCCCAAGAGATTGCCTTTGATACCTGACACACCTGACATTTGACAATATTAGAGATAATAAAAATGTCTGCTGATATAAAAGTATTTAAGGTTAACATCCAAGAAAATAAAATAATTCCCCCATGGGGGAAAAAAAAAAAGAAGTGCCCTGTCAAAGACGGAGAGAGTCAGTGGAATTGGTAATTACCCACACTGGCTGACGCTTCCCAAACATGTTCCTAAGCTAGCCTCCAGAAGCTGCTTCAGTTCTTCAAAGCTTGCTACCACCTAATTGTACATCCCAATGACTGTCCTGAGAACTTAGGGTGACAAAAGATGGATTTAACTGAAACTCAATGGCCATGACAACCACGCAATAATGACACAGCTGTCATTTATAAAGCTTTACGATATCTTTTTCTAATACTAGTAGGAACCCTAAATGGTAGATATGATGCCCCATTTACAGATGAGGAAGCTGAGGCTGAGAAAGACCAAAGTAACTCGCTCAAGGACACTCAGATAGAAAGCAGTGGGGCCAGGATTCCATGCCAGGTGGGTCAGCCTCTAAAGTCTGTTCCCTTTAGCTGCTGCACAATACTGTCCTGTCCAATGCTGAGAACTGGACATGTAAATGAAAGGAAAGGAAAACCAGAAGATCTCTGTGTACCACTCCACAGAATCTTTCCTAACTAAAAACCTATTTTTCTGATAATTCCTGGGACGTGACTGCTATTATAATGCTAAAGACATGAACTGCGTTAGCTTGCAATGCAGGGCTGTCTCTCCATGAGGAATTTATTTAGGAAAATAACAGCTTCCGATTGCTAAGTTGTTGGGCATGCCAGGTACTCTCTTGTCCAATTTATGGATAAGACAAATGAGGCTCAGAAAAATAAAATGATTTGCCCAAGGTCAATGGAATGCCTAGACTTGCATTCAAGTCTATTTGACTCCAAAGACCTCATTCTTTCCATTAAGATACAATACATAATGCAAATCTTTTTTTTAAAATTTTTATAAAGATTTATGTATTTATTTACTTAAAATTCAATTCAATGTAATGGAAACCTAATACCTGTTGAATCTGTGGTCAATTATAAATTTTTACTGAGTACCTCCCATGTTACAGGCTCTGTGAAAACCTCTTTATATCTATCATCTCATGTGGTGCTCATAATAACTCTGTGAGGTAGATGCCAATTTCTCCATTTTACAGATGAGGAAACTAGGCCACAGAGAAGTTAAGTAACTTGTATAAGGTCACAGAACTAGTAAGTGGCAGAGCCAGATTCAAAGTGAGATCCTTTGGCTCCAAAACCTGTACAACATGGGCACTACTATAAAATGTTGTTCAAGAACCTGGAAAAAAGATGAAACAAGTAAAAATCTGCACAATGGATGGAATTAGCCACCTGAGGGAGTTAACAAAGATATCAAAACATTACCAATAAGTGACTTAAGAATCTGAAAATATACAATACTCCAGTGGCCTAAGAATGATCTCAAGAGGACAGGACTGGCTCAGTTGGTGGAGCATGTGACTCTTGATTTTGGGGTTGTGAATCCAAGCCCCATGTTGGGTGCAGAGATCACTAAAAAAATTTTAAAAGACTTGAGAAAAATAAAGAACACAGGACTATAATGTAAGCAGATTAAATAAGCTGGAACAATGATCTCATACTTTGAAGAAAGGGTGACTGAATAGAAAAAGGAGAGTCATCATGGCCATCAGCAGCACCTCTGTGCAGGAACCATGCCTCAGTTAAAAACAAAGTTAACATGAGAATTTCCTTGGCCAGGCTACCTCTGGATTAGGTAACAGTATCCCCAGTAATCTTCACAAAGAGAAACTTAAGATCATCTACCATCCCTACTTTTTCCCTTAGTTTCTTCAACTGTAAAATATAATAATAGTATCTGTTTTCTAAATTCCTATAAGGATTCAATGAGACACTCTATGTAAAGCACTTAGAACATGTTGTGCCTGGCACACTGTACAAACTCAATAAATTCTAGCTAATACTATTGTTTGATTCCAAGTCTCCTAGCAAACTTCCGATACCATGGATTCCCTTGCAGCTTACACTTAAAGAAAGCAAGCTCTGGTAGAAATGGCTAAGAGCATATGCACTAGGGTCAGCCAGACCTAAGTCTGAATCTTGTCTCTACCAATCAGAGTTGTTATACTGCAGGGGAATCAGGACAGCAACAGGCTTTGGAATCAGCTCAGGCTGGAAGGGCAACACTGATATTGACTTGATGGATAATTTGGGGCAAGATGTTTCATCCCTCTGAGCCTCAGTTTCAAATGGAGAATAATAAACACCTCACAAGGGGCTCCTGGGTGGCTCAGTGGGTTAAGCTGCTGCCTTCGGCTCAGGTCATGATCTCAGGGTCCTGGGATCGAGCCCCACGTCGGGCTCTCTGCTCAGCGGGGAGCCTGCTTCCTCCTCTCTCTCTGCCTGCCTCTCTGCCTACTTGTGATTTCTCTCTGTCGGATAAATAAATAAAATCTTAAATAAATAAATAAATAAATAAATACCTCACAAGTTTTTATAAGAGTGACCAGAAAAGAGTAACTGTACAATATATCACAATACTTACTGCAGAAAGTACTTGATTGAGATAAAGTGCTGTAAATTCATACCTTTCATAAGATCTTTCACAGATCTTTCAGTATCTTTCACTCCCTCCCTTCTCCCCAGTGCCACTCTTTCAGTCATATCCACATAGCTATTTCTGTGATCTTAGTTAATGTGAGTCAACCCCTGAGAGAGAGAGAGAGAGATCTACTCTTACTGTACCAAAAAAAAAAAAAAATCAGGTTTTTCAGACTGTATACCTAATGATCAGACCCTGAATCATGGTTAGTTAATCAAGGCTGTATTACTTTATGGGAGCCTATCTGAGTGACCAGTTTTCCTTCTAGGTATAATCCCTTATATCTTACTGAACAGCTTCTGGAAAAAGTTGAGAAGCTCTAGAAAAATCTCAAAGTTCTTGCTCTCTGAGTTGTGTGAAGGACTTGCCATTCTAGTTCCATTTTTAGCTCAAAATAACATTAAAGCAAATACGTATCTTTGAGAAAGCATTAGACAATGGGGATTAACTGGATGCAGTGAGGGCTGGCTGTATACAGGAGAGCTAATTCAGGACTGAGAACCTATGTCAAAGCTGCTTTGCAATATGGTCTCATCAGTGACCCTTGGGAGGATTAGAAACTGCATGTAAAATGTCTAGTAGAGGACTTGGTAGAAAGGGGGCATTCAAGAAACAATAGCTCCTAGGGCGCCTGCGTGGCTCAGTCAGTTAAGTGTCTGACTCTTGATTTCAGCTTAGGTCATGATCTCAGGGTTGTGAAGTCGAGCCCTGCAATGGGCTCCGCGTTGGACATGGAACCTGCTTAAGAATCTCTCTCTCCCTCTCCTCTCCCTTGGCCTCACCCCCACCCTGCTTATGAGCACTCTCTAAATAAATGAAAGAAAAGAAAGAAAGAAAAAGGAAGGAAGAAAGAAATGATAGCTGCTATACTAGGAGGAGCCCAGCAGGCTGAGTCCAGTACAAGATTCTGGTTCAATAAAGATTAGGTTCTTCATGTCTGGGGAGAGGGGTATGTCTAATGAAGACCAGTGGAAACTGACAGAATCCAAGGTGTACCTTAGAGGAAAGTTTAAGACCATTTTGAGCCATTAAGAATAAACAAAATGGCAACATCTCCTTCCTTCTCATATTCAGCAAAGGCCGAAGTCCAATTTTCTAAGCATCTCTATTCAGAAAGCCCAAGTAGCTGGAAATCCCACTGTTAACTTCACTCTGGCCCTTTTGTGGCTGCATGTAGCACATACTATGGTAGGTACAGGTGTTCAGGACACAGGACCTGGTTTCTGTCCTGTGGTCTCATTCAGAGGAAAGAATGACACTTTGCAACATTGTGTGAACAGCCTGGGCAGGCTAACCCTCCCTAGACCCTCACTAGAGCAAAAGAATGAACTCAAATGCTGGGAGAAGCCCCGAAAACACAGTTTTCCATGCCTGATCTGATCTTTTGCAAGTTAGGTGAAAAGACAAGAGGTATCAAACAGAAGCTAGATAATCGGAAAACAGGGCTTACTTGTTTGTTTCCTTTTTTATGTCCTTTGGATCCTCTACCAGTCTGTTCTTTTCCATGCCTGTAGAAAGTGAGGGGAAAAAGTGATCCTGAGGAACACACAGAGTCCATACCCACATTTTCACTTAGTTACCTACTCACCTCCTCTAGGAAGTTTGACTCCCTTAAGTTAGGTGCCCTTCCTCTGTGTTACCACTGTAAACCTTTATCTCTCTTATTTCTATATTATACTAAATCGTTCTGTGTCCCATGTCCTCCTCTAGGACAAAAACTTTTTCATTGAGGCCGGGAATATAGTGTATGTTTGCTGAACTAAAATGAAAACTGGCTTTAAAAATGGAAAGTTAGTTAATGCCTCTTACCTTAATAGAAGTATTCAGTAGTTGGGCATTTTCCCAATGGCACCTTGATTGACATTAGCTCATATCAACCTACTGGAATACATACCCTTTTCCTGGCCCACCGACAGAAACAACTTGCATGCCAAAAGAGCCTCGGCCCCTGGAGGACCTACTACCAGCCCACTGGCCCACAACCATCCCAGCAATCTCCAGTTTTCCTCCTTGGGGTGGGATTGGATGGAGACCTGTAAAGACAGGAAGAAGGGCAGTAATGAATGCTAAATGCAAGGTAGGATAAGAGGTGGAACAAAAAAATCTTACAGTGCCCCCTACTCTGCTTATTTCCATTTCTCTATGATAAAGACTCTAGGGACACCTGGGTGGCTCAGTTGGTTAAGTGTCTGCCTTTGGCTCAGGTCATGATCCCAGGGTCCTGGGGTCGAGCCCTGCATTGGGCTCCCTGCTCAGTGGGGAGTCTGCTTCTCCTTCTGCCTCTCCCATTCCTCCTGCTTGTGTTCCCTCTCTCGCTGTCTCTTTCTCAAAGATAGATAAATAAAATCTTTTAAAAAAAAAGACTCTGTGATAACAACAAAGGTTCATGGTGGAAGTGAATTTAGGGACGGGGGTTGAAGATCTGTAGGACATCCACTTTGGCAAGCTGGATGTGGACGACACATTTTTCAGCTACAGAGCCTGACTGGCACAGAGTAGGCATGCAATATTTGTTGAAAGAATGAATGTCCTAAAATCTAGTTATTAGAAAATTATATGCCAAAACCACTTTTATTTTCCTTTTTTTTTCTTTATTAAAGTTTAGTTGACACACAATGTTGCATTAGTTTCAGGTGTACAACACAGGGATTTGTCAACTACGGAGTCACGCTCTGCTCACCGCAAGGGCAGCTACCATCTGTTGGCATACAATGCTATTACAATACCATTGACTAGATACACTGTGCTTTTCATCCTGTGACTTATTCATTCCATAATTGGAAGCCTGTACCTCCCACTCCCTTTCACCCATTCTGCCTAGCCCCCCACCTCCCTCCCCTGTGGCAACCATCAGTTTGTTCTCTAATTAAGGGTCTGATTCTGATTTTTGTTTGTTTATTCATTTGGGTCAAATGATTTTTCTTTTTCTTTTAAGTTTTATTCAAATTCTAGTTACTTAATATAAAGTGAACCCAAACCACTTTTGATTCAAATACATACCACGACAGTGGAGGCTTAGCCAAACAACCAAACTAAATGGAAAATAATGAAACGAAACTGAAAGCAATTTATAATTAATAAGCAAGAATAGCAACAGCTGAAAACCAGAACTAATTTAAGACAAGATAGCATATCTCCTTAAAACAGAAATTCCAACGCTGTATATACATATGAGCTCACCAGCACAACAGAGCTTTGTAATCTGGCACAAAAGGAAGCCTTCACAGAATAATTTTAATTTTAGTTTATGGAAAAAACATGAATGTTAATAACCCTTCGCTCACTTAGCAGGTCAGCAGTAAAGAGCGCTTCATTCATATGATAGTGGGAGTCTAAGGAACTAGGGTACTAGCTAGTCCTAAGAAGGCTAGAAAGACTTGCATTTGGGGGATCTTATTGTGGCCTTTCAGGAGGCAAGAGGCTCCTCATGAACCACCAGTAACTGGAGACCAGGCATCACTGGGAGCTGGGACAATGTAAAGGACCTCCTGAGAACTTAACCTTAATTAAGGCTGTCTTCTGAGACACAATAAAATCAATGCACAAAAAATGAGAGCAAGGATCTCTAAAGTCAGTTTCAAGGAATGGAATGAATGAATGGCCAGCTCCCTGGTTTATAACACTTGTTCATTAGCTGATTGAACAGAGCAGACATTCACACTGCTCATCTAAGTAGAGCCTTGAACTAAATATGCATACTGAAATTTATGAGCCTAAATTGAAGACAAACTTAAACTTCGAGCTTTATTTTTTTTAAATGATGAGCAATAGACAACAAACATTTCCAACCACAGCAATGACACTCCCACCCGATCACAGAACCTTGATATTTCATGTCAAAATGTCCCTATTAAAATATTGTGTTTTGCCAAGGTTGTTTGAATTATTAGGCTCACTATCTGAGCTACCTAAGCATGACTGTCTATTCATCACTAAGCGACAGCTCAGGTGTCACCATAATTTATACTTAGGTATGTCTGGGTATATGTGTGTGTATTTGTTTTCCCCACTAAACTGCAATCCCCTGGTGGGCATGGACTATAATTTATTTCTCTCTGTGCTTCTGGAAATGTGTCATCTACCCCCAGAGCGAAAATGGGTACATCAGGTATGGTTGTCTGTGGACACTGGTCATTTACTCTTTTTTTTTTTTAAAGATTTTTTTTTTAATTTATTCATCTGACAGACCGAGATCACAAGTAGGCAGAGAGGCAGGCAGAGAGAGAGGAAGGGAAGCAGGCTCCCCGCCAAGTGGAGAGCCCGATGTGGGGCTTGATCCCAGGTCCCTGAGATCATGACCTGAGCCAAAGGCAGAGGCTTTAACCCACTGAGCCAGCCAGGTGCCCCTGGTCATTTACTCTTACCTCCCATTTGGTCTTTCTGGAAGCTCCTATGTACATCTGCCTATGGAGAATGAGTGAGCTAACCGGCAACTATGGTGATCCAGTTCACTTGAGATATAGTTCTCGGAAGTAATAAAGTACCTCCTGGTTTCTACATCAGTTACTTTGTGAGTTTAGTTGGTGACAGTCAAATCCTCAGGGACCAACTACCTTTATGGAGCATGGTCTGGGAAGTCAGTGGACTTCTCAGGCTATATCTAGGCCACACCCCTGTCAATAAACTCCTCTTCAAACTACACAGCACAGCACAGAAGGTAAATTAGATAATACATATATAAAAAAACTGCTGATTCAGTATCTGGCAATAATTACTGGATAGACTACTATGAAACAGACTGAGGATGACAAATACCTCATTTTTAGGTACTGACCCGCAAATCCCCGGCTCCGTCCTTGAGGGGGAGGTGGCACTGAGCCCATGGCTCGGGAATAAAGTGAAACAGGGTAGAGAGAGGGCACCATGGGAGGCACAAAAGTAGGTGATGGAAGTAGAGCAGAAGGTGGTGGATGGTTCATGTTGACTCCTTCAAGGATACTCTGTCTCATCTTTTCCACTTTGGTTGCCAGGTCAGCCTTCAAAGGAAGAACAGAATTAATAATAGCAACCACCATTTTTTAAAAAGATTTATTTATTTATTTTAGAGAGAGATGGGGTGGTGGGGAGGGGCAGAGGGAGACAGAGAGAAACCCACGCCAACTCCACACTGAGCGCGGAGCTGGATGAGGGCTTGATCTCACAACCCTGAGATCACGACCTGAACCAAAGCTAAGAGTCAGATTAAACCAACTGTGCCACATAGGCACCCCCAAAGCTGCCATTTTTTAACTTCTATGTACTGGGCATTCTAGTTAGAGTTTCACGAATCCATTGCCATTAAGAGAACTGAGGCCTGGGCTAAATGGCTCAAGGAGCCATACGCAGGAAAACCTGCCTGGCACTTTTTACATGACACCAAATGATCCTATTAGCTCTGACCAAGGGCTTGTTGAGGCACAGTGACTAGGTTAAGGAAGACAAATATACCATAAGTATTTACCGATGGTCTACCACACAACCAGAAATACGCCAGGTTATTTTTTAAGGGGGAGATAACAGAATTAGATGAACGAGAGAGAATAAAACCTGACATAGGCCAAGCTTTTTAACCTTTTCCTCCATACCCAGGATCAGAGACCATGACCTCTGTCTAGGATTAGTCCATGCCTCTAGGCCAGAGGTCAGCAAACCAGTTCTGAAAAGGGCCAGATAGGATCTGCAGGCCAAACTGTCTCTGTCACAACTATTCAACTCTGCTATTGTTGGGGGAAAGCAGTTGTAGACAATACATAAATGAATGAATGTGGCTGTGTTCCAGTAAAACTTGACTGGAATAAAAATTCCAAGTTTTGCATTTTGAGGTAGTTTGACGACTCCTGTTCTAGTCCCTCAGCTCATTCCACCCAAACAGATAAAGTAAGGGTGCCTTTCCTCATCTTTCCTAAGGTTTCACTGTAAAAAATCCCCTGCTTCTACTCTGTCATCTACTTTACCACCCTCTTCTAGTTCCAAACATAGTTCCTTTATAAAAGAGGGAGTTGGGGGAAATTGGAGGGGGAGATGAACCATGAGAGACTGTTGACTCTGAAAAACAATCTGAGGGTTTTGGAGGAGTTGGGGTTGGGAGGTTGGGTGAGCCTGGTGGTGCGTATTATGGAGGGCACGTATTGCATGGAGCACTGGGTGTGGTGCATAAACAATGAGTTCTGGGACACTGAAAAGAAATTTAAAAATAAATAAAAATTTAAAAAAAGATATCATCACTTGCAAAAGTATGTAACAGGTTTTTTTTTTTGTATTTTGCAAATAAGGGAAATGAAATTCTAAGAATTTCAGGAAAGGCATATAGTGTATCTGAGTATTCCATGGGCAAGAAATATTCAGTAAGAAAATATTATGAAAATTTGAAGTTCATAAAAAATACTTTCCAACATACGATTTTAGAGCATGTACATATCAGACTCTGGGCCTTTGGGCTGATCCTTGACCAAGTGCGGTTAATGGCAGATACATTCTCCCACTTTTCCTACCTCCCCCTCTAATGTCTGTGCTCCCTTCCACCCTCTGCCAATTTATCCCCATGGCAGATCAGAGATGGCCCTTAGCAGCTGCCCAACTTGCTGGTACCTGGCCATCGCAGAGCTCAACCAAGGATACTCGCTCTCGGCCCGCTTTAATTAACTTGCTCTGGAACAGCTTGCCATCGAAGTAAATCCAGGGGCAGCAGTGCTCCCATGGGACTGGCTGGCCACAGGCATCATTAGCAAACAGAGCTGTGTCGACCCCACTCATGAAGAGGGCAGCAAGCTGGATCCCTCGGGCATCCAGTTTCTCAATCTGAAACCACCACAGAGGAAAAACTACTATTAAAAACTTATTGTTATTGGTGACATTTACTCTTGTCCCCATTGTGTTGATTATTCTAGTTATTTTTGAACATGTTGGCTTTTAATTACAGACATCTGAGTTCACTAGTAGCTTCGATCCATGTCATTCCAGGAGAGTTTGAAAGACACTCATTACCCTCCCCCCCCCAAAAGACATCAACTTTAAAACTTTAAAAAGACACCACCTTGAGATACCTTTTTTTGGCCTGTCAAATTATGAAAAAATTTAAAAATTAAAGACAAAAAAGAACACCTGAAGCTGATGAGGAAACACCAAAAGGAAAGCTGTGAGCTCATAGAAGAAAGAATTTAAGTGAGGGAAGATCAAATCACCTTGAGTTCTTGAAGCTGATCGGGTTCATAAAGCTGGGTAGATACTGCCTGAGCAAGGAAAGTGTCAAGCTCATGGCGATGCAGGATTCGGCCACCAGGCCACTGAACCATGTACCTAGAAAATAAAAGCATCATTATTGAGCCACAAAAGCTCATTTATTCATTTCATAAACATTTTTACTAAGCTAAGAACCTATCATGGACCAGACTCCAGGCTAGGTTCTGGCAATTCCAAAAGAATAAAGTAAAAGCATCTCTGCCTCTGGTTGCTTGCAGTCTGGGTGGTAGAGGAGATAGGCACATTCATCAACAATGACAGGAGAGTGTTAAGTACCAAGATAGAAGAATGCCCAGGGTGCTACACGAGCACAGAAGACAGCAAGGCTGGAAAAGTGAGAGAGGGCATCCTGAAAAAAAGTCAGTAGGAGCTGGGTTTCAAAGGGCCTGTGGAAATAAGTAAAACAAAAGGGGGAGAAAGGATGTCCTAGGTTGAGCAAATAGTACACGTGAAGGCACAGAGTTGTGGAGTTCAGGATGATACAGCAGGTTCCATAATGCTGGAGCTTAGCAGCTTTGCAGTGACAGAAGGCAGGATTAGAAAGTAGGCCAGACGGGGCACCTGGGTGGCTCAGTGGGTTAAAGCCTCTGCCTTTGGCTCAGGTCATGATCTCAGGGTCCTGAGATCGAGCCCCGCATCAGGCTCTCTGCTCAGCGGGGAGCCTGCTTCCTCCTCTCTCTCTCTCTGCCTGCCTCTCTGCCTGCTTGTGATCTCTGTCTGTCAAGTAAATAAATAAAATCTTTAAAAAAAAAAAAAAGAAAGTAGGCCAGACTATGGAAACCAGAATGGAGGTTCCTCAAATAATTAAGAATAGAACTACCATATAACTGAGCAATCCCACCTCTGGGAATATGTCCAGAAGAAATGAAAATTCTAACTCAAAAAGAAATATGCAACCTCCATGTTCACTGCAGCATTATTTATAATAGCCAAGACATGGAAATTACCTAGGTGACCACTGATGGATGAGTGGATAAAGTAGTTGTGGTAATATATGCAAATATAACAGAATATTATTCAACCATAAAAAATGAAGAAATCCTACCATTAGCAATAATATGGAGGAAACTTGAAGGTATTATGCTAAGTGAAATAAGTCAGACAGAGAAAGACAAATAGTGTATGATTTCACTTATATGTGAAATCTTAAAAATACTGAACTCCTAGAAAAAAAGATCAGAGTTGTGGTTACCAAAGGTGAGGGGATGCTGGGGGAAGGACAGGTTGAGGGAAGGTGGTCAGAAGGTATAAACTTCCAGTTATAAGATAAATGAGTACTAGAGATAAGGTACATGATGACTATAGCTAACACTGCTGTGTGGTATATAGGAAAGTTAAGACAGTAGCTCCTAAGAACTCTCATCAGCAAGAGGAATTTTTTCTTTTTCTTTGTATCTATAGGAGATGATGGATGTGAACTAAACCTATTGTGGTAATCATTTCACAATACATGTAAATGAAACCATCATGCTTGTACTCCTTAAACTTATACAGTGATGTGTATCAATTTTTTCTCAATAAAACTAAAAAAAAAAAAAAGGCGGGATCATGAAGTGTCTCAAAAAACAGAATTAAGGAATTTGGACCTTGGTTCTGAAAATGTAAGAAGACACTTAAGGATTATCAGCAGGACAGTGATAGTGAATGGCTCATAGGGCAAGAGACAAGAGGCATGGGTACCAGTTGGGAGGCAACTATAGCAACCTGTGGCCAAAGAGTTATGAACAAAAGCACTGGCCCAGGGATGGAGAGGACCAGGGGACAAACACAAGAGCTACTAAGGAGATAAATCCATAGGATTTGGTCACGCATGTTATGGAAAGGGGGTAAAGAAAAAAAGAGGAGTCTAAGATTCATAGAATTCTGGCTTGGGCAGATGGCTAGATGATGGGGCCATTCCCCAAGACAGGAAATTCACTAATTAAAAGCAGTAAGTACTCATTGATGAGTATTTGACCTGAGTCATATACTTCATGAACTGAGTATGTTTTAATGTTCTAAGCACAGAAAATGCAGAAAGAGGAAGAGAAAGATGAAAAAAAAAATACATCTATGTCTTTGTCCATAGCTTCCTGAAGACCTACAAGACAATGATGATTCACATTTATTGGAGCTGTGTGAGAAAGCTGGCATTTAAAGCAAAGGCTGGTCTCTTCTGAGTGGCACATGGAATGAATTCCTGGGGACTCTGATCCCATTACTACTACTAGGAGGCAGTATGGTGCCCTGGAAAGAGCCTGGGCTCTGCAGCCAGGCACCCCGCTTTTGAATCTCTAACCTGCTGTTTCCTCACCCAGAACGATCACAACAGCACAAATAGTCCTCCTGCCACTACTCTTTCTTCAAGCCCAACTGTCATTTCCCTGAACTCAAGGGTATTTCTGGGACTACAGGACATGCAGACAAGTTCTGTTGCTTCTTTACAAACAAAGTTCTAAATGACTGGGCTTTCCAGGAGGTATCCTCCTGGGCCACAAATAAAGAACAATTTCTACCATCTTCCCTATCCACACATTCTCCCTTTAGAAAATGTATTTATAGCTTATAATCTAATCTTTAAAAAAAAGATTTTATTCATTTATGAGAAAGAGTGAGCACAAGGTCAGGGAGGAGCAGAGGAAGAGGGAGAAGCACACTCCCTGCTAAGCAGGGAGCCCAGCATGGGCCTTGATCCCAGGACCCTGGGATCATGACTTGAGCCTAAGGCAGATGCTTAGCTGATTGAACCATGCAAGCACCCCTATTTTACACTTTTTGATGCTATATTATACAGTGCACAATTCAAAGCTTTTATCTTCTCTCAATATAAAATACTTTCCTTTGTCAGTGTTTTTTTTTTTTTTTGCCTTGGGAACTATTTTATTTACTAATACCATTTCTTTCTTTTGATTTATACTTCATTGATTTACCTTTGCCCATTCTTTTATTTTTAATCTTTCCATCTGATTTTGTTGGCAAAATGTGAAGCAAAAATAGAAGAAAATGAACAGAAATGCAATTATAGTGGGAGACTTTAGCATACTACCATTAAGCTTCAATATGTAAAATGCGCCTGAAATACATTTAAAATCACAGAAGATTTGAGCAATACAATAAATAAGGTTCAAATGCTTGGTTGATTTTGTACAAAGAAAACATATTTCTTTCAAGTGGCCATGTGAGATCTCATGAGATCTAGGACCTTGTCCGTTTGGCCTTGTCTATTGTCTTCTTATTCATATTTATTATATACTATATAACATAGTACATGGCATAGAGTAGGTATCGGTAAATATTTATTAGGGCACTGACTGAATGCATCAACCAGGTCATGGAAAAAAAAAGCGCCAAACCAAAAAACCTCCACAAAAATCCTCCAAAGGCAAATTGTACCAGTCATATCCTGACTACTATGAAAGAAAAACTGACCTAAAGGAGCTCCTAAAGAAGTCAAGTGTGGGAAACAGGCAGGCTCACTGAAAGACAAATACAATGAGAGGGATGTGACTTTACAAGTTGAACAGGTTGTTTTGGGTGCTCTTAGGAAAGAGTGACTAAATTCACCCGGGAGAATCAGAGAAGGCCTCACAGAGAAGAGAACATTTAATTTCCTAAGGATGTGAGATTTTTAGTTGGCTTGGTTTATACTTGTTAATGTTAATTTGCATTTTTTCACATTTCTCTAACTCTAGCATGATGCATGGCAGAATGGATGTGCAAAAAATGTTTGCTGAGGGGGAGGAGTCAAGATGGCGGAGAAGTAGCAGGCTGAGATGACATCAGGTAGCAAGAGATGAGCTAGATAGCTTATGAAACCATTCCAAACACCTACAAATCCAACAAGAGATTGAAGAGAAGAAGAGCAATAATTCTAGAGACAGAAAAACTTTCTGAAAGGTAGGTCCACCGGAGAAGTGAATCCAAAGCAACGGGAAGATAGACTGCAGGGAGAGGGGCCAGCTCCTGGCAAGCGGCAGAGCAACGGAGCACAAAATCAGAACATTTGAAAGTCTGTTCCACTGAGGGACATCGCTCCAGAGGCTAAACCAGGGTGAAGCCCATGAGGGGAGAGCATGGTTTTAGGTCCTGTGGGGTCACAGAAGGATCGGGGGTGTCTGAGTGTTCCAGAGCTTGCAGGTATTAGAACAGGGAAGCAGGCTACAGAGACAGAGCCGAGGAGTGAGCTCTCAGCTCGGGGTCACCTTCAACCGTAATCCATGGCAAAAGTCACTGCTCTGTGAGTGGGGTCCCCACAAGATCCAGGGAGAACCCCCCTGGAAGAGCTCAGGGATCTGCGGGGTTTGGAGACTCCAGGCGGAGCTGTGTGCCAGAGACAGAGATGCTTGGTCGCAGGCTGGGTGAGCTTGGAGCACAGCTGGAGGCCGGGAAGACAGGAGTGATTGAGCATTTTTCTCTGAGGGCACACTGAGGAGTGGGGGCCAGAGATCTTGGCTCCTCCAGGCCAGGGATTGGGAGGCCACCATTTTCATTCCTGTCCTCTGGAACTCTACGGAAAGGAAAGCATTCAGGGAACAAAAGCTCCCAAAAGCGAACCTGAACGGATTACTTAGCGAGGCCTGGTAAAGGCGGTGCAATTCTGCCTTGGGCAAAGGCACTTGAGAATCACTACAACAGGCCCCTCCCCCAGAAGATCAACAAGAAATTCAGCCAAGATCAAGTTCACTTACCAAGGAGAACAGAGGAATTCCAGAGGAGGAGAAAACAAAGCATGGAATTCATGGCTTTCTCCCCATGATGCTTTAGTCTTGCAAAGTTAATTAATTTTTTTAGTTTTATTTTTTTCTTCTACTAAATTTTTTTAAACTATTACCCTTTCCTCTTTTAACATTTTTTAACTAGTTTATCTTAACAATATCTTTCACTTTAAAAAAATCTTTTTTGAACCTTCATTATTATAGTCAGATTTTATCCTTCATTGTATCTAACTTTATTTTTTGTATACACATAGGGATTTTTCTTCTAAAAAAATTGGGGTACAACTTCTTCTAATAGATCAAAATACACCCTAAATCTAGGACTGGGCTTCTTCTAGTCTCCAGCCTGAGCAAATTCTCTCCACCTTCTTTTTCTTTGTTCTCCCAACCAACTTACCCTATCAACTCCTTTTTTTAGAAATTAAAAAAAAATTTTTTTCATCTTTATAGTCATATTCCATCCCTTCATTGTGTTTACCTTTACATACGTTTTTCAATCTTTAAAATTTTGGGAGGTAGTTTCTTCTAAGAGACCAAAATACTCCCCAAATTAAGTGGGTGACCCTGTTCTAGGCACCAGTCTAAAATATTTTTTTTTATATTTTTAATTTGTTTTCTTTTTAAAATTTTTTTTTTCTGAACTTCTTTTTTCCCTTTTTCTCCCCCCCCCCCCCCCCGCACAATTCGGGGTCTCTTCTGATTTGGTTAAAGCACATTTTCCTGGGGTCTTTGCCACCCTCTTAGTACGTTATTTTCTCCTTCATATATTCTTATCTGGACAAAATGACAAGGCAGAAAAACTCACCACAAAAAAAAAAAAAAAAAAAAAAGAACAAGAGGCAATACCGAAGGCTAGGGACCTAATCAATACAGACATGGGTAATATGTCAGATCTAGACTTCAGAATGACCATTCTCAAGGTTCTAGCCGGGCTCAAAAAAGGCATGGAAGATATTAGAGAAACCCTCTCGGGAGAAATAAAAGCCCATTCTGGAGAAATAAAAGAACTAAAATCTAACCAAGTTGAAATAAAAAAAAAGCTATTAATGAGGTGCAATAAAATATGGAGGCTCTTACTGCTTGGATAAATGAGGCAAATGAGGCAAAAGAGAGAATTCGTGATATAGAAGACCAAATGATAGAGAATAAAATAAAGAAGCTGAGCAAAAGAGAGACAAACAACTACTGGACAACGAGGGGAGAATTTGAGAGATAAGTGATACCATAAGAAGAAAAAATATTAGAATAATTGGGATTCCAGAAGAAGAAAGAGAGAGGGGAGCAGAAAGTATATTGGAGAGAATTATTGGAGAGAATTTCCCTAATACGGCAAAGGGAACAAGCATCAAAATCCAGGAGGTGTAGAGAACCCCCCTCAAAATCAGTAAGAATAGGTCTACACCCCATCATCTAATAGTAAAATTTACAAGTCTTAGTGACAAAGAGAAAATACTGAAAGCAGCCCGGGAAAAGAAGTCTGTAACATACAATGGTAAAAATATTAAGAAGATATTAAATTAATTAATAAATTATTTAAAATATTAAGAAGAAGACTTATCCACAGAGACCTGGCAGGCCAGAAAGAACTGGTATGATACATTCAGAGCACTAAATGAGAAAAACATGCACCCAAGAATACTATATCCAGCTAGGCTATCATTGAAAACAGAGGGAGAGATAAAAAGCTTCCAGGACAAACAAAAACTGAAAGAATTTGCAAACACCAAACCAGCTCTACAGGAAATATTGGAAGGGGTCCTCTAAGCAAAGAGGCACCCTAAAAGTAGTAGACCAGAAAGGAACAGAGACAATATACAGTAATAGTCACCTTACAGGCAATACAATGGCACTAAATTCATATCTCTCAATAGTTACCCTGAATGTAAATGGGCTAAATGCCCCCAATCAAAAGACACAGGGTATCAGAATGGATAAAAAACCAAAACCCATCAATATGCTGCCTACAAGAAACTCATTTTAGACCCAAACACACCTCCAGATTTCAGGTAAGGGGATGGAAAACAATTTCCATGCTAATGGATATCAAAAGGAAGCTGGGGTGTCACTGTTTATATCAGATCAATTAGATTTAAAGCCAAAGACTATAATAAGAGATGAGGAAGGACACTATATCATACTCAAAGGGTCTGTCCAACAAGAAGATCTAACAATTTTAAGTATCCATGCCCCTAACATAGGAGCAGCCAACTATATAAACCAATTAATAACAAAAGCAAAGAAACACATTGACAACAATACAATAATAGTAGGGGACTTTAACACTCCCCTCACTGAAATGGACAGTTCATCCAAACAAAAGATCAACAAGGAAATAAAGGCCTTAAATGACTCACTGGACCAGATGGGCATCACAGATATATTCAGAACATTCCGTCCCAAAGCAACAGAATACACATTCTTCTCTAGTGCACATGGAACATTCTCCAGAATAGATCACATCCTGGGTCATAAATCAGGTCTCCACCAGTATCAAAAGATTGGGATCATTCCCTGTATATTTCAGACCACAATGCTGTGAAGCTAGAACTCAATCACAAGAAGAAATTTGGAAAGAACCCAAATACATGGAGACTAAACAGCATCCTTCTAAAGAATGAATGGGTCAACCAGGAAATTAAAGAAGAATTTTAAAAATTCATGGAAACAAATGACAATGAAAACACAACGGTTCAAAATCTGTGGGACACAGCAAAAGCAGTCCTGAGAGGAAAATACATAGTGATACAAGTCTTTCTCAAGAAACAAGAAAGGTCTCAAATATACAACCTAACCCTATACCTAAAGGAGTTGGAGAAAGAACAACAACAACAACAAACTAAACCCAGCATGAGAAGAAAAATAATAAAGATCAGAGTAGAAATCAATGAAGTAGAAACAAACAAACAAAAAAACCCAACAGAACAAAAATCAATGAAACTAGGAGTTGGTTTTTTGAAAGAATTAATAACATTGATAAACCCCTGGCCAGACTTATCAAAAAGAGAAGAGAAAGGACCTAAATAAATAAAATCATGAATGAAAGAGGAGAGATCACAACCACCACCAAAGAAATAGAAACAATTTTAAGAACATATTATGAGGAACTCCACAACAACAAATTTGACAATCTGGAAGAAATGGATGCATTCCTAGAGACATATAAACTACCACAAGTGAACCAGGAAGAAACAGAAAACCTGAACAGACCCATAACCAGTAAGGAGATTGAAACAGTCATCAAAAATCTCCAAATGAACAAAAGCCCAGGCCAGATGGCTTCCCAGGGGGAATTCTACCAAACATTTAAAGAAGAGTTAATCCCTATTCTCCTGAAACTGTTCCAAAAAATAGAAATAGAAGGAAAACTTCCAAACTCATTTTATGAGGCCAGCATCACCCTGATCCCAAAAACCAAAGACCCCATCAAAAAAGAGAATTACAGACCAATATCCTTGATGAACACAGATGCGAAAATTCTCACCAAAATACTAGCCAATAGGATCCAACAGCATATTAAAAAGATTATTCACCACGACCAAGTGGGATTTATTCCAAGGCTACAAGGTTGGTTCAACATCTGCAAATCAATCAATGTGATACAATACGTTAATAAAAGAAAGAACAAGAACCATATGATACTCTCCATAGATGCTGAAAAAGCATTTGACAAAGTACAGCATCCCTTCCTGATCAAAACTCTTCAAGGTGTAGGGATAGAAGGCACATACCTCAATATCATCAAAGCCATCTATGAAAAACCCACAGCAAATAGCATTCTCAATGGAGAAAAACTGAGAGCTTTTCCGCTAAGGTCAGGAACACAGCAGGGATGTCAACTATCACCACTGCTATTCAACATAGTACTAGAAGTCCTAGCCTCAGCCATCAGACAACAAAAAGAAATTAAAGGCATCCAAATCAGTAAAGAAGTCAAACTATCACTCTTTGCAGATGATATGATACTCTACGTGGAAAACCCAAAAGATTCCACTCCAAATCTGCTAGAACTTGTATAGGAATTCAGTAAAGTGTCAGGATATAAAACCAGTGCACATAAATCAGTTGCATTTCTTTAAACCAACAACAAGACAGAAGAAAGAGAAATTAAGAAGTCAATTCCATTTATAATTGCACCCAAAACCATAAGATACCTAGGAATAAACCTAACCAAAGAGACAAAGAATCTATACTCAGAAAACTACAAAGTAAACACCCAAGGAACAAATAATCCAATCAAGAGATGGGCAGAGGACATGAACAGACATTTCTGCAAAGAACACATCCAGATGGCCAACAGACACATGAAAAAGTGCTCCATATTACTCGGCATCAGGGAAATACAAATCAAAACCATAATGAGATATCACCTCACACCAGTCAGAATGGCTAAAATTAACAAGTCAGGAAATGACAGATGCTGGCGAGGATGTGGAGAAAGGGGAAGCCTCCTACACTGTTGGTGGGAATGCAAGCTGGTGCAACAACTCTGGAAAACAACATGGAGGTTCCTCAAAATGTTGAAAATAGAACTACCCTATGACCCAGCAATTGCACTACTGGGTATTTACCCTAAAGGTACAAACGTAGCGATCCGAAGGAGCACGTGCACCTGAATGTTTATAGCAGCAATGTCTACAATAGCCAAACTATGGAAAGAACCTAGATGTCCATCAACAGATGAATGGATAAGGAAGATGTGGTATATATACACAATGGAATACTATGCAGCCATCAAAAGAAATGAAATCTTGCCATTTGTGACGACGTGGGTGTTACTAGAGGGTATCATGCTTAGCGAAGTAGGTCAATCGGAGAAAGACAACTATCATATGATCTCCCTGATATGAGGAAGTGGAGATGCAACATGGGGGGTTAAGGGGGTAGGAGAAGAATAAATGAAACAAGATGGGATTGGGAGGGAGACAAACCATAAGTGACTTGCAGTCTCACAAAACAAACTGAGGGTTGCTGGGGGGAGGGGGGTTGGAAGAGGGGGGTGGGGTTATGGACATTGCGGAGGGTATGTACTGGGGTGAGTGCTGTGAAGTGTGTAAACCTGGTGATTCACAGACCTGTACCCCTGGGGATAAAAATATATGTTTATTAAAAATAAAAAATAAATTAAAAAAACCCCCAAATTATAAAGTACTCATGAAAGAAATTGAGGAAGACACAAAGAAATGGAAAAATGTTCCATGTTCATGAGGAACAGATATTGTGAAAATGTCTATGCTACCCAAAGCAATCTACATGTTTAATGCAATCCCTATCAAAATACCATCCATTTTTTTCAAAGAAATGGAACAAATAATCCTAAAATTTATATGGAACCAAAAAAGACCTCGAATAGCCAAAGGAATGTTGAAGAAGAAAGCCAAAGTTGGTGGCATCACAATTCCGGACTTCAAGCTCTATTATAAAGCTGTCATCATCAAGACAGTATGGTACTGGCACAAAAACAGACACATAGATCAATGGAACAGAATAGAGAACCCAGAAATAGACCCTCAACTCTATGGTCAACTAATCCTCGACAAAGCAGGAAAGAATGTCCAATGGAAAAAAGACAGCCTCTTCAATAAATGGTGTTGGGAAAATTGGACAGCCACATGCAGAAGAATGAAACTGGACCATTTCCTCACACCACACACGAAAATAGACTCAAAATGGATGAAGGACCTCAATGTGAGAAAGGAATCCATCAAAATCCTCGAGGAGAACACAGGCAGCAACCTCTTCGACCTCAGACACAGCAACTTCTTCCTAGGAACGTTGCCAAAGGCAAGGGAAGCAAGGGAAAAAATGAACTGTTGGGACTTCATCAAGATCAAAAGCTTTTGCACAGCAAAGGAAACAGTTAACAAAACCAAAAGACAACTGACAGAATGGGAGAAGATATTTGCAAACGACATATCAGATAAAGGGCTAGTATCCAAAATCTATAAAGAACTTAGCAAACTCAACACCCAAAGAATAAATAATCCAAACAAGAAATGGGCAGAGGACATGAACAGACATTTCTGCAAAGAAGACATCCAGATGGCAAACAGACACATGAAAAAGTGCTCCACATCGCTCAGCATCAGGGAAATACAAATCAAAACCACAATGAGATACCACCTCACACCAGTCAGAATGGCTAAAATTAACAAGTCAGGAAATGACAGATGCTGGTGAGGATGTGGAGAAAGGGCAACCCTCTTACACTGTTGGTGGGAATGCAAGCTGGTGCAACCACTCTGGAAAACAGCATGGAGGTTCCTCAAAATGTTGAAAATAGAGCTACCTTATGACCCAGCAATTGCACTACTGGGTATTTACCCTAAAGATACAAATGTAGTGATTCGAAGGGGCACGTGCACCCGAATGTTTATAGTAGCAATGTTCACAATAGCCAAACTATGGAAACAACCTAGATGTCCAACAACAGATGAATGGATAAAGATGATGTGGTATATATATACAATGGAATACTATGCAGCCATCAAAGGAAATGAAATCTTGCCATTGCGACAACGTGGATGGAACCAGAGGGTATTATACTTAGCAAAATAAGTCAATCAGAGAAAGACAACTATCATGTGCTCTCCCTGATATGAGGAAGTGGAGATGCAACGTGGGGGGTTTGGGGGGTAGGAAAATAATAAATGAAACAAGATGGGATCGGGAGGAAGATAAACCATAAGAGACTCTTACTGTCACAAAACAAACTGAGGGTGACTGGGGGGAGGGGAGGCAGGGAGAAGGTAGTGGGGTTATGGACATTGGGGAGGGTATGTGTTATGATGAGTGCTGTGAAGTGTGTAAACCTGGCGATTCACAGACCTGTACCCCTGGGGCTAGTAATACAGTATATGTTTATAAAAAAAATTAAAACATTAAAAAAATGTTTGCTGAAAATATGAGTCTACAGCAGAATATTCATAAGGAAACACTAGCTCCATTTTTTGGCCAATGCTGCTAATCATCCAGCCTTGAATGAATTACACAAAAGAGAGGACAGTGTCCAAAGAGAGTGAATGAGACAAGAGGAAACAGTAATTATTAAATCAACCAATATTTGGTGATGCTCATCATGTGTTATTTTTTAAATCATATGATTCCATTGGGGATTTATTCTGGAAAAAATCACAGGATTACTAATTCCCCATGACAAGACAGCTTGATTACTCTTAGTAGTATTTACGTTATTATAAAGATTTTTTTAAAAAAATTATTTTTTTAAAGATTTTTTATTTATTTATTTGACAGAGAGAGATCATAAGCAGGCAGAGAGGCAGGCAGAGAGAGAGGAGGAAGCAGGTTCTCCGCTGAGCAGAGAGCCCGATGCGGGGCTCGATCCCAGGACCCTGAGATCATGACCTGAGCCGAAGGCAGCAGCTTAACCCGCTGAGCCACCCAGGCGCCCCCCCAAAATTATTTATTTCACAGAGCGAGAGATCACTAGTAGGCAGAGAGGCAGGCAGAGAGAGAGAGAGAGAGAGGGAAGCAGGCCCCCCCACCAAGCAGAGAGCCCGATGTGGGGTTTGATCCTAGGACTCTGAGACCATGACCTGAGCCAAAGGCAGAGGCTTAACCCACTGAGCCACCCAGGCGCCCTATGTTATTATACATACTACATACAAACATTATATATTACAATATATGCAGCAAACTATAAGTTACTCATATGACCAACATTTACTAAATGCCTCTTGTATTCTAGACACTCTGCCATAAATGTTATGTACATAGAACATAGTAGCGGGGCGCCTGGGTGGCTCAGTGGGTTAAGCCGCTGCCTTCGGCTCAGGTCATGATCCCAGGTCCTGGGTTCGAGCCCCACATCGGGCTTTCTGCTCAGCGGGAAGCCTGCTTCCTCCTCTCTCTCTCTGCCTGCCTCTCTGCCTACTTGTGATTTCTCTCTGTCAAATAAATAAATAAAATCTTTAAAAAAAAAAAAAGAACATAGTAGCAAAGAATACATACTTGGAGTCTGACATAGTTGGTCCCAATCTAGGTTCTACTTCTTTTCTATGTGATATCGGGCAAATGGTTCTTCAGCTTCTAGGGGCTGTCCTTCTCTTCCTCATCTCTAAAATGGGGATAATACTACCTACATCTCAAAAGGTTGTAATAAGTAAAGGAGAAAATGCACAGAAAAGCACTTAGCAGAGTGCCTGCCATAGCAGCACTACTGGTTACCATTTGTAGCTGAACTAATTATGGTCTAAGTCTTCCTTTACTATTTGGTGAGGCCCTCATATCATATATTAAATTCTCATTTATACAAGGATCTGTTTCTACCCTATTTATTCTATTTTTATTTCTTATGCCAGTACCATGCTGACTTAAGTTTTAAATATGCTTTAATATATGGTAGTTTCCCCATTTACTTCACTTCTTTTAATTTTAAGTAATATTTATGATTTTATTCTGATTTCAAATGTTCATTATCATTCAGAAAATAGGAAAAAAGCAACAACAAAGTATAAAGGAAATGAAAGATAAACACGGAAATAATCTGCACTCTTACCATTCAGATATTACCACTGTTAAGATTATGATTTTGGCTTCCTTCTTCCTAGCATCTCGAATCTCAATTTTCTCTATTTCAATAAATAGAATTCTGTATCTTACTTTTTTCCCTCAATAAACATTATGAGAACTCTTCATTCATTAATTACTTTTCAAAAACATTTACCTTTTGTTTTCTTTATTTCTTTATTTTATTCATTTGATGGGATGCCTGGGTGGCTCAGTGGATTACGTGTCTACCTTTGGCTCAGGTCATGATCCCAGGACCCTGGGATCAAGTCCCACATCTAACTCCTTGCTCAGCGGGGATCCTGCTTTTCCCTCTCCCTCTGCCCCTCCCCCAGCTTGTGCATGCTCTTTATCTCTCTCTCCCTACTCTCTGTCAAATAAATAAATAAAATCTTAAATTTTTTTTTCATTTGAGTATAGCTGACACACAATGTTGTGTTACATTAGTTTCAGGTGTACAACTCAGTGATTTTATATATATATATGATTTTATTTGTGAGAGAGAGAATGAGCAATAGGGAGGGGCCGAGGGAGAGGGAGGGAGGGGGGGAGAGAGAGAGGACCGGACTCTCCCCTGAACAGGAAGCCCAGTGAGGGGCTCAATCCCAGGACCTGGAGATCATGACCTGAGCTGAAAGCAGATACTTAACTGACTGAGCCACCCAGATGTCCCAAGTTTATATATTATGCTCTGCTCACAAGTGTAGCTACCATCTGTTACCATACAAAGCTATTAAAATATCACTCACTATATTCCCTATGCTGTGCCTTTTATTCCCATGGCTTACTCATTCCATAAATGGAAGCCTCTATCTGCCACTCCCCTTCACCCACTTTGCCCAGCCCCCACACACTGTCCTCTGGCAACCATCACATTGTTCTCTGTATTTATAAGTCTGATTCTGCTTTTTGTTTGGTTAATTCATTTGATTTTTTAGATTCCACATGTAAGTGAAATCATATGGTATTTGTCTTTTTCAGTCTGAGTTATTTCACTTATCATAATACCCTCTAGGTCCTTTCATGTTGTCTCAATTGACACAATCTCATCTTTTTGTATGGCTGTGTGAAATTCCATTACACACACACACAGACACACACACACACACACACACCCCATTCTTATCCATTCCTCTATTGATACACAGTTAGGTTCCTTCCATATCTTGGCCATTGTAAATAATGCTGTAACAAACACAGGGGTGCTTATGTCTTTTTGCAATTTTTTTTTAAGATTTTATTTATTTATTTGATAGAGACCACAAGTAGGGAAAGAGGCACACAGAGAGAGAGAGGAAGGGAAGCAGGCTCCCAGCGTAGCAGAGAGCCTGATGTGGGGCTCAATCCCAGGACCCTGGGATCATGACCTGAGCCGAACGCAGAGGCTTTAACCCACTGAGCCACCTAGGCGCCCCGCTTATGTCTTTTTGAATTAGTATTTTTGTATGGGTGAATACCCAACAGCAGAATTATTGGATCATATGGTATTTCTATTTTTAATTTTTCAGGAACCTCCATACTGTTTTCCACATGGCTGTACCAATGTACTTTCCATCTACAGTGCACCAGGGTTCCTTTTTCTTCACATCCTCATCAATACTTGTTATTTCCTGTACTTTTGATTTTGGCTATTTGACAGGTGATATCTCACTATGGTTTTGATTTGCATTTCCCAATGGTGAGTGGTGTTGAGCATCTTTTCATGTGTCTGTTAGCCATCTGGATGTCTTTGGAAAAATATCTATTTAAGCTCTCTGTCCATTTTTTAATTGGATTGCTTTCTGGTGTTGAATTGTAGAAGTTCTTTATGTATTTTGGATATTAACTGCTTATCAGATATATCATTTGCAAATATCTTCTCCCATTCAGTAGGGTGTCTTTTTGTTGATTTTTTTCACTGTGCAAAATCTTTTTGTTTTGGTGTGGTCCTAATAGTTTATTTTTGTTTTTGTTCCTCTTGCCTTAGGAGACATATCTAGAAAAATGTTGCCAGGCCAATGTCAAGGAAGTTAGTGCCTATGCTCTCTTCTAGGATTTTTATGGCTTTAGGACTCAAATTTAGGTCTTTAATCCATTTTGAATTTATTTCTGTGTAAATCATCAGAAAGTGGTCCAGTTTTCCCAGTACCATTTATTGAAGAGACTATCTTTTTCCCCATTGTATAGTCTTGCATCCTTTGTTACAGATGAATTGACCATGTAAGTGCGGGCTTATCTCTGGGGTCTCTATTTCATTTCTCTGATCTTTGCGTCTATTTTTGTGCCAGTACCATACTGTTTTGATTACTACAGCTCTGCAGTATATCTTAAATCTGGAATTACAATACCTCCAGCTTTTTCTTTCACAAGATTGCTTTAGTTATTCAGGGTCCTTTGTGGTTCCACACAAATTTTAGTATTATTTCTTCTAGTTTTGTGGCAAATATTGGTATTTTGATAGGGATTGCATTGAATGTGTAGATTGCTTTGGGTAGTATGGACATTTTAACCAAAAACATAATTTTTAATGACTGCATATTCATGATGTGAACATGCCACTTTACTTAACATTCCTGTAACAGTGGAAACTTGTTTTTTTTTTACATATATTATATATAATAGTATAAATAGTATAATAATACTACAAAGATCACATACATATCTCATCAGTATCTCTGATTATTCATTCTCTTAGGATAGATTCCTAGATTTGGAATTACTGAGCCAAAGTTATGTCCATTTTAAAGGTCCTCAATACATTTTGCCAAACTGTTTTCCATACTAGTTTGCCCATCTTCTAGCAGTGTATAAGCATGTATTGTTATCATTAATCTTTAATGATTTAATGGGCAAAAAAGGCTCTTGCTATTTAAATAGCTCATTGATTGCTAATGATGAAGTTGCATTTTTTTTTAAAGATTTCATTTATTTATGAGAGGGAGAGAAAGAGAGCATGCAAAAGCAGGAGGAGCAGCAGTGGGAGAGAGAGAAACAGGCTCTCTGCTGAGCAGGGAACTTAACTTGGGGCTCAATCCCAGGACCCTGGGATAACGACCTGAGCCGAAGGCAGACGCTTAACCAACTAAGCCACCCAAGCACCACAAGGCTGCATATTTTTTTTTACAAACACTATATACTTCTATGACTGCTCTATGTCTATCATAAACTATCAATTTTCTTGTCCTACTTATAGCTCCTTCTCAGATAATCTAAAGCTTTAATCTTTATGATAGTGACAGCCATTTGGACACAGAGTATATAGCTAAGCTAAGTCAAATCAATCCATGGCTTGCCAGACTCTCAAGAACTTGAATTAAGAGATCCCAAGAGTGATGAAACAGAAAAAGTGACACAGGCCCATGAAAGAGCAGGCAGTCTCCCTTTCTGCCTTTCCAGCACTATTCCTTGTGTGTACCTTTCTTTTCCTTGGAAGACAGTGACCCTACCTGGTAGGCAGAGATGGCTTTTGTTAATTGTAAACAAATGAATCTGAAGAGTGTCATTTACCCATTTTTGTTTTGGGGTGCTAGTACAGGCATATCTTGTTTCATTGTGCTTTGCAAATACTGCACTTTTTACAAATTGAAGGTTTGTGACAACCCTGCATCAAGCAAGTCTATCAGTACCATTTTCCCAACAGCATTTGCTCAGTGTCTCTGTATCACATTTTGATATTTCTTACAATATTTCCTATACTTTCATCTTTATTATGGTTGTTATGGTGATCTGTGATTAATGACATCTGATGTTGCTACTATTTTGGGGGGCATGACAAACCACATCCATATATGACTGTGGACTTAACTGATAACTCTGTGTGTGTGTGTGTGTGTGTGTGTGTGTTCTGACTGTGCCATCAACTGGCTGTTCCCCAGTCCCTCTCCCTCTCCCCAGGCCTCCCTATTCCCTGAGACACAACAGTATTGAAATTAGGCCAGTTAACCCTACAACAGCCTGGAAACATTCAAGTGAAAGGGAGAGTCACATATCTCTCACTCTAAATCAAAACTGAAAAATGATTAAACTTAGTGAGAAAGGCATGTCAAAAGCCAAGACAGGATGAAAGCTAGGCCTCTTCTGCCAGTTAACCAAGTTGTAAATGCAAAGAAAAGGCTCTTACTATTCCAGTGAATACATGAATGATAAAAAAGAGAAACAGTCTTATGTGGAGGAAGTTTTAGTGGTCTGTGTAGAGGATCAAACCAGCCACAACATCCCCTTAAGCCAAACCTAATCCAGAACAAGACCCTGACTCTCTTCAGTTGTGTGAAGGCCGAGAGAGGTGAGGAAGCTGCAGAAGAAAATTTTGAAGCTAGCCGAGGCTGGTTCATGAGGTTTAAGGAAAGAGGTAGTCTCCATAACACAAAGGTGTAAGGTGAGGCAGCATATGCTGGATGTAGAAGCTGGATGTAGCAAGGGAGTCACCTGCTCTTCGTGAAAGTGACTCAATGGCAAACTTCACTGCTGTCTTACTTTAAGAAATTGCCACAGCCATTCCAGCTTTCAGCATCCACCACCCCTATCAGTAGAAGCCATCAACATTGAGGCAAGACCCTCCACCAGCAAAAAGATTGATTTGCTGAAAGCTCAGATGATGATAAGCATTTTGTAGCTCTAAAGTATTTTTTTTAAGATTTTATTTATTTGAGAGAGAGAGATCACAAATAGGCAGAGAAGCAGGCAGAGAGAGAGGGGAAGCAGGCTCTCTGCTGAGCAGAGAGCCCGACGTGGGGCTCGATCCCAGGACGCTAAGACCATGACCTGAGCTGAAGGCAGAGGCTTAACCCACTGAGCCACCCAGGCGCCCCACTAAAGTATTTTTTAATTAAGATGTATACATTGTTTTTTAAGACATAATGTTATTGTACACTTAACAGGCTACAATATATGGTGTAAACATAACTTTTATATGCACTAGCAAACAAAATACTTGAATTGACTTACTTCACTGTGATACTCACTTATCACAGTGGTCTGGAACCGAACACAACATCTCCGAGGTATACTTGTAATTAGAAAGCCATTATATGTTGAGAATATTGACAGATGAACTGTCCTGACTTGCAAATATTTCCCGTTGGTCATTTGTCTTTTAATTTTATGTATTTTGGGATACGCAAGCTCTCATAATTATTGATCTCTTTTTTACATCTTCCCTTTTTTGGTGGGGGAGTGCCTCAAGTCTTTATCTTTTTTCCTTAACACTAATCATTTTTTAAAATAAAATTTTTACTTTGCAAAAATTTTACATATACAGAAACTTACCTTAAAAAAGTTCAGTTGAGGTATAATTTATATACCATAAAACTCATCCACTGTAAGTGTAGAATTTAACAATGTTTAGTAAATTTATTTATTTATTTATTTATTTATTTATTTATTTATTTATTTATTTTTTAAAGATTTCACTTATTTATTTGACAGACAGAGATCACAAGTAGGCAGAGAGGCAGGCAGAGAGAGAGAGAGAGAGAGAGGAAGGGAAGCAGGCTCCCTGCAGAGCAGAGAGCCTGATGCGGGGCTCGATCCCAGGACTCTGGGATCATGACCTGAGCCGAAGGCAGAGGCTTTAACCCACTGAGCCACCCAGGCGTCCCCGATGTTTAGTAAATTTACAGAATTGTGCAACTACCATGATAATTGAGTTTTAGAATATTTTCATTGCCCCAGAAAGATCCCTCATTCTCCTGTGCAGTCACTCCTCATTCCTACCCCAAAGGCAACTATGGATCTACTTTCTATCTCCATGGATTTGCCTTGCTGAACATTTCATACGAATGGAATTTTGTGGTCTTTTGTGACTGGCTTCTTTCCTTAGCATAGTTCTTAATTCAACTTTTAAGTTTGATATTGTAGATTCATATGCAATTTTAAGGAATAAAACAGAAGGATCCTGTGAACACTTTACCTAGCTCTCCCAATGGTACCATCTTGCAAAATATAATACAACATCACAGCCAGGATATTGACATTGACTCAGTCAAGATACAACAGTTCCATCATCAAAAGGATTCATCATATTGCCTCTTTTATAACCATACCCACCTTCTTCCCCCACTCCATGTTCCTAACCTCTGGAAATAACCAATCTGTTCTCCATTTCCATAATTTTGTCATTTCAACAACAACATATAAATGGAATCATACAGTTTATAATCTTTTGGGATTGACTTTTAAAATTTAGCATAATTTCCTTAAGATTCATCTGAGTTATTGTGTGTTATCAAGATTTTGTTGCTTTTTATTGGTCAGTAGAATTCCATGGTATATATATACAATAGATAAACAATTCATCTATTGAAAGACATCAGGGCTATTTCTAATTTTGTAGTAATAAGAATAAAGATGCTATAAACATTAGTGTTCAGGTTTCTGTGGGGACATAAGATTTCATTTCTCTGGAATAAATGCCCAAGAGTGCAATTTCTGGGTTGTATAGTTATTTTTTAAGAAATTGACAAATTATTTTCCAAAGTAGCTGTACCATTTGACATTTCCAACACCACTGTATGAATGATCCAGTTTCTCCACATCCCCCCAGTATGTGGTATTATCACTATTTCTTTTTATTTTTTGAGAGAGAGAACATGTGCATGCATGCAGGGGAGGGGTGGAAGGAGAGGGAGAATGGGAGGGAATCTTAAGCAGGCTCCATAATCAGCATGGAGCCTGTCATGGGGCTTGATCTCACAGCCCTGAGATCATGACTTGAGCTGAAATCAAGAGTCAGATGCTTAACTGACTGAGCCACCCAGGTGCCCCATCACTATTTCTTATATTAGCCATTCTGATAGCTGTGTAATATCTCATTGTGGTTTTAATCTGCATTTCCCTAATGGCTAATAATATTGAACATATTTTCGTGTATTTATTTGCTATTGTATATCCTCTTCAGGGAAATGTTTGTTCATGTATTTTGCCCATTGTTTAATTGGATTGTTTGGGGGTTTTGTTGTTGTTTTTCATGTTTTGTTTTTTTTTTTTTTTACTGTTGAGTTTTGAGAGCTCTTTACATACTGTAGATACTAGTCCTTTGCAAACATTCTCTTCCAGCCTATAGTTTGTCTTTTCATCCTATTCACATGGGCTTTCTTTCAATTGGCAAAAGTATTTTTTAAACACTTATTTAAAAATTTTACATAATCTTTGGGTAATTCAGAATTAGATTAGGCATGTTTCTGAAGCTTCTGAGATTGAGGTCTCCAAACCAATGTGAATAGCTTATGTGATTGGTGGAAGGACAGGGGGACCTCATGATATAGGATGAACAGATGGCTACTGATGAAGACAGAACCCTCCTCCCCTTATGGACAGGGACTTTCCTGTAGCACTCAGTCATCATTTTTAAGTTATCTGTCACAAATAGTAAACATGTCACTAGACCAACAATAATACCCCTATCTTATGTGCATTTTACTAGTTTCCATATATAAAGAACACAGAATTAAAAAGTTTATAGTCCTAGAATCACACATAAAATTAATCTGATCCCTTATATTAATAATAACAAATAAAAGCTAGCATCTACCCAGCATAGTCTCAGTGTCCACACCAACACCTATCTTCTGTTGATGGAATGCCACCTTCCTCTCACTCAGTGTTTGTGATTCAAAGATTGCAATGAATGTGTTGATCAGAACAGGAACCAACCCAGAGGGGTGGGTGCCTGGCTAGCTCAGTCAGTAGAGCATGTGACTCTTGATCTTGGGGTTGTGAGTTCAAGCCCTACATTGGGTGGAGAGATTACCCCCACCCCCCCCCCCAAAAAAAAAGCAGACCAGGAATTCATGGGCCCAGAGAGGCAGAAAAGACTTGCTCCACATAGCAGCAAGTGGCCCAAGTGCTCCACCCATTCCAAAGCAGAATTAGGCCTGAATTGTAAGCAGGGATGATGAAGAGGAGGAGGGCCATGTTCTGCACCCTCCTCTGCCTTGGATGGTTTCCTGGGTGTTCCAGGCAGGGTAGTTATTGTCTCCCAACAAGATAGTTAATTCTCTGAGGACAGGAACCCCTCTCTGCCCTCCCTCAAAGCAAGGTCCTCACCAGGTGTGAGCACAGAACAGGTCCTTAATGAAGGAAGGAAGAAAACCACAATGTACTGAGCACCTGTTATGTGCCAGGATAGATGTTTCATGTGACCCTCACAACAGTCCTGATGTAGGCTCATCACCCCCATTTTACAGATGAGGAAATAGTCTCAGGAGATTTCACCCATGGTGGCAAAGATAGTAAACAGGGGATCATCAATTTAAAAACCCAGGGTTGGGCGCCTGGGTGGCTCGGTGGGTTAAGCCACTGCCTTCGGCTCAGGTCATGATCTCAGGGTCCTGGGATCGAGTCCCGCATCGGGCTCTCTGCTTGGCAGGGAGCCTGCTTCCCTCTCTCTCTCTCTGCCTGCCTCTCTGTCTACTTGTGATCTCTCTCTGTCAAGTCAATAAATAAAATCTTTAAAAAAAAATAAAATAAAAATAAAAACCCAGGGCTTCTCCCTTCAGGGTTCCTTTTACTGCTTATTTAAGCCAAGTGTTTGGCAGCAAATGAGCACTGCAGCTCCCAGATGGCTGGTCTGTAGCTCACGCTTAAGAGGCCCTTGAGCACATGGAGCCAGGAGTCAAGAATCCTGGGTCTAGGAGCCCTGGCTCTATAGCATTACTTTGTGACCCTATGTGAGTCCTTTACTTTCTCCACACTGGAGGCCGGACTATTCCAATGTGGTTCTTCAATGGGGGAGGGGGTAGCAAAACTACCTGGAAGCATGTTTGCAGACTACGGTAGCAAGGCCTCTGTCTGGATACTTGACGTTGTTCCCTTGCTGGAGGGGTGGAGGGCACGGCAGTCTGATAAATTTTGGGAGAATCAGTTATGATCTCTGACTTCTGAGAGTGACTAAATTCTAGGGAACCACATCCCCACTCCCTGAGAGACATTCCACAAAAGGTCCATGAAGATCAAAGAAATTGTCAGGTCAGGATACTTTTAAAGTGGAAAATGCTTAAAAGCAATTTGAGAGAGGGAGGAAAACTACTACTTTCAAAGGGAAAAAGCAAGATTGCGGTCAGGAGGGGGTAGGGTGGGCATCAATAGGGAAGCAGTGGACATGGTGAGCAAACCCAGCTGCAGGGTAGGGTCAGGCCAGGGTGAGCCTAGACAAATCCAGTTTTTGGCATCTGACTTGCCTAGTGTCTGCCATGGGGCTGTACTTGCTACCTCAGACAGGGCTAGGGGTTTCCTCAAAAAATAATTTGAGCCTTTAAGTTCAGGCAGACCTTAGAGAATAATTACAGGCAACAAAGGCAGAAAGGAAAACACAGTTCAATGACTCAAATATCTGCATGACGTATTTCTTCTCTTCCTCTAAAATTTCCTTCACAGCCCCAGCTCTGTGAAGCCCTCTCCAGCCATAGACGCAGCAAGTGTATGGTCCCTCCCAAATGTGCTTGCCTTTCCACAACACCTCCCTCCCCCAACCCCATGCACTGAACACAGTGAATCCTCCCTGTCTCTCTCTCACTGAACTATGAGGAACTGGAGGATGGAGACTGTGCCCTTCTGTGCCTCTCATCTCCAGATGGAGGTGGCTATGGGATCATCAAGACCCTTTGCTCATAAGCCTAAGGACCCACCAAACCAGCTAGACAGACAGAATACCACCTCTCTCAGGGGCATGGACCTTGGGGGGGCAACTTTGTACTGGAGGAACTGAGCATGTTTCCTATGTTCTGTACCACTTAGTGGCCCCCCAGAGCCACCCTATATGCAAGCCCAATCATAATTTGGGTGAATTTCTTTAACATATGAGATCAGTGTCTAGGTGCAGATTTCAAGCAATAGAGTGCTGGTTTGTGAGAATAACATCATTCCAATGGGGGAAAACAGCCCAGCTCTGGTGAGAAAGGTAGATCTTACATTTACCTTTGTGTGGAAAGAAAGCTAGGTGTGTGTGTACGTGTGTGGCAGGAGGATTTGGGCTCACACACCTCTGTAGATACAGGGCAGACTGGTTGCTGTTGGCTGCTTGCTGTTGGGCTCCTACAGCCTGGGACTCTTGTGGCCTGAAGGCCTACAGTACAAGCTGTGATTATTCAGGAATGTGGTCTGCCCAGGCTTGGTGGAGAAGGGCTAGGGGACATGACCAGGGAGCCCATGCTCACCAGCGAATTCTCCGGAAGCCAGGCAGTGGAGTTTTGCCAAGCAGGTAAATGTCCTCATCTGTGCCCTGGTTAAGATGCTTCACCAGATTCTTCTCAAAGAGGAGTGAGTGGTAGGTGCCCACTGTGCAGGCACTGCCAAAGAATTTCTGGTAGTAGTAGCACACATTGGTCTTGCACTTGGATAGGAGGAACTCGTAAATATCCACCTGGTCACACAGCATGATGATGATGATGATGATGCCACCAAGCATCCCAGAAGATAGGGGATTTGGCTGAATGTCTTCTGTGGAGACTTCTTGAATGTTATCCCACAGCTCCCAAGGCATCTTAGGCTTGAGGATGTAAAAAGGCTGATCAGGATGCAGCTCGCAACAGCTCTTATAGTTCTTAAAGAAGCTGTAGTCAGGGCTCTGGTTCCACGCTGGGATATCTGAATTGCAAAGAGACAGGTCCCACACAATTCTCTCACTGCACAAGCTGTCTTGAGGAAATGTCCCGAAGAGGTGACCAATTGAGAATTCATCAGGTGAATGGTAGTTTTTGTGCCCACATTTTCCTGGAAATTGGTTGCAGGTGTCGCATTAAACCACAGGACTGCATCATGATCATCTACTTCTTGGCCCATCTGGGAGGACTTCAGAGATTTTCTGCTCCTGAGATAATAGCACATCTGCCCCATGGCCAAGGCTTGGTCCCAATGTTCTCCTTGGGCAGGAAACCCTCCCATTCAGAAACGTTGAAGGGAAAAATCTGTGGCCTTTACTATGGTTATGTTCACATGGTCCCAGAGGTGGCAGTGCAGGGCCTCTGCACTGAACTTGAACCCTGGCCCTAGCCTCTTATAAGACATTTTATATTTCTTTTTTAATTAAAAAAATTTTTTTTGTTAGGTTAGCCACCATACAGTACATCATTAGTTTTTGATATAGTGTTCCACGATTCATTGCGTATAACACCCAGTGCTCCATGCAATACGTGCCCTCCTTGATACCCATCACCAGGCTAACCCATCTCCCCAACACCCTCCCTTCTAAAACCCTCCGTTTGTTTCCTGGAGTCCATAGTCTCTCATTGTTTGTCTCTCACTCCAGCTTCTCCCCCTTCATTTTTCCCTTCTCCTTATGTTCTCCATGCTATTCCTTATGTTCCACAAATAAGTGAAACCATATGATAATTGACTTTCTCTGTTTGATCTATTTCACTTAGCATAATCTCCTCCATTCCCACTTTATATTTCTTCATGTTCAGATAATTCCTCCAGATTTTCTGCAGCCTGGCGATAAGGTTTTTGGAAGAGCTGTCCTTGTTCCACACCTGAAAGGAGGGCTCTGGCTTGGTCTTGGCTGGGCCCCGGGGCCTGTTGAGGACATGGATGTTGAGGGCCTTGCTGCCCCTGTGGGGGTTCTGGGTGTTGCTGGAAGCCATAGACCATTTCTCCAAACTTCTCAACATCTGCAATTGGTTTGCAATTTAAGGGAATCACAGTAACTCCGTTTCTTCTTCTCCTTCCCCACAGATGACTGCAAATAGGAGAAAGGCCAGCACACAGCAACTCAACTATCTCTTCAAGTTGGTGTGAATCATAATGAAAGAGGCATTCAAGGCAGTCACTCGGTTCTGAACAGGAAAACAAGACTGGTTTTGGCTAAGGCCCCTGGGGCTGCAGGTCCTTCCAGTCTTCAGGAACCAGCACCATTCTCCATGGGAGGAATATTTACTTTATTGAGCCTGGAAGCCAATGTTCATTTATCTCAGGATGATCACAAATCATCTTGATGTTCCCAGGGCCAAGGTCAGGGCCTATATCTCAGCTCATGTGCCAAATAAGCAAACGTTCTCTTCCCCTAGTCCAGGAGTAGGGGCACACATCCAGCCTGGGATCAAAGTGCTCCTGGATGAGGAAAACCTCAGTGCTGGGACAGAGGCTTGGCCCCAGGGCTTAGGCACACTCAAGGAGACCAGTTCATTTTCGGCTGGGCTCCATGATTTCACTGTCTCTCTCTGGGCTGCTCACTGCAGAGCTCTCCACAACTGGCTCAACCCTGCTTGCTGCACACTTGACCACCTGGGCTGAAGCTGCTCCGCCTGCTCTGTGCCCCTGCAGGCAGCTGCTCCCTTTGTTCCTGTCCGGTGTCCACCCAGGCCCGGCCCTGTCACCCCACTCCTCTCCACCAGATGCCGGCCAACTCTGTGCCCTGCAGCCACAAGGGAGCTGGTGACACGTACCAGGTCCTGACAGGAAGCTCTGCTGGGTAGGAGTGGGGGACCTGGGCTGAGAGGGGTGGATAGGATGGTGAAAGAGGGAAGAAAAGAGCTCAACTGGCAAAAGTTTTTAGCTCTAAGGAGGTCCAATTTATTAGTTTTTCCTTCTATGAATTGCGCTTTTGGTTAGGAGTCTAAGAACATAAAATCTTCAAAAAATCAGTTAAGTGAGTAAATTAGAAAAATATATTTATACAACTTTTTATATTTGTCTATGCAATTACCTTTACAGGTGGTCATTTGTCCATTTGGTGTCATTGCCTTTCAGCCCAAAGGACACGATTTTTTTTTCTGTTTTTACATATTTATGTACTGTTTTTTTTTTTTTCATTCTAATTCCAGCATAGCTAATATAGCGTTAAGTTAGTTTCAGGTGTACAATATAGTGATTTAACAATTCTATCTACTATTCATTGTGCATCAAGATAAGTGTACTATTAATCCTCTTCACCTATTTCACCCATCCCCTCACCAACCTCCCCCTTCTGATAACCATCTGTTCCCTATACTTAAGAGCCTGTTTTCGGTTTGTTTCTTTTTGTTTTGTTTTTAAATTTCATATATGAGTGAAATCATATGGTATTTGTCTTTCTCTTATTTCATTTAGCATTATACTCTCTAGATCCATCCAGTATGTTGCAAATGGCAAGTTTTCTTTCTTTTTTTCCTGATTAAAAAATATTCTGTTGTATACAAATAGCACAGCTTTATCCATTCATCCATTGATGGACACTTGGGCTACATTCATAATCTGGCTATTGTAAATAATGCTGCAATAATCATTGTGGTGCATATATCACTTTGAATTAGTGTTTTGTATTCTTCAGGTAAATACCTAGTGGTGTGATTATTGGATCATATGATAATTCTATTTTTAAATTTTTGAGCATTGTCCATACTGTCCTCCATAGCAGCTGTACCAGTTTGAATTCCTCCCAACAGTGCACGAGGGTTCCCTTTTCTCCACATCCTCACCAACACCTGTTGTTTCTTGTGTTTTTGGTTTTAGTCCTGCTGACAGGTGTGAGGTGGTATCTCACCGAAGTTTTGATTTTCGTTCCCTGATAATGAGTGATGTTGAGCATCTTTTCATGTGTATGTTGGCCATCTGGATGTCTTCTTTGGAGAATGTACATTCTTCTACCTGCTTTAAACTAGATTACTTGTTTTTTGGGGTGTTGAATTGTATAAGTTCTTTTTATACTTTGGATACTAACCCTTTATCAGATATGTCATTTGTAAATATCATCTACCATTTGGTAGACTACTTTTTAGTTTTGTTGATAGCTTCCTTTGCTGTACAGCAGCTTTTTATTTTGATGTAGTTCCAATAGTTTATTTTTGCTTTTGTTTCTCTTGCCTCAGGAGACATACCTAGAAAGATGTTGTTATGTCTGATGCCTATGCTCTCTTCTAGGATTTTTATGGTTTCAGGTCTCACATTGAAGGACATCATTTAATACTTCCTATAATGCAAGGTGGTAGCAATAAATTCTCCTTATCTTTGGTTATCTGGCAATCTATTTATTTTACTCTCCTTTCTATTTTACAGGTTGAGATAAAATTAACATACTATACATTTCAAGTATTAAATTGTACCCATTTACATTTATATACATACAATTTACATACATATTGTTTGATGCAATTACATTTTAAATAAGAACTATGCAATTATTCTGCCTTCTGTATTGACCTACACGATTACCTTTGCTGGTGTTGTTTTTTAGTATGAATTTGAATTATTGTCTGTTGTTACTTGCTTTCAGCCTGTAAAACTTCCTTTAGTATTTCCTATAACAGAATTCTGTTAGCAACACATTATCTCAGTTTTTTGGCTCTCATGTCTGAAACATAGTATTATTGGATATAAAGTTGGCAGCTGAGAATTTTATATTTAAGCACACTGAATTATGTTGTCCCATGCTTTCTGGTCTCCATTGTTTCTGATGAGAATCTAATCTTTGTGGTTTCCTTGTATGTAATTAGTCATTTTTTTCCTTACAGCATTCAAGATCCTCTTTTTTGTCTTTGTCTTTCACCATTTTGACTATGTCTAGTGTGGTTCCCTGAGCTCATCTCATCTGAGATGTATGAGATAATGTGTTTCTTTTTTTTCAAATTTGGGAAGTTTTCAGCCATTTTTTTCGAATTTTTTTTATTCCCCCCTGCTGGTACTCCCATTACATGAATATTGGTACACTTAATGGTGTCACTCATTTTTCTGAGGCTCTGTTTAGTTTTCTTTTTTTTTTTTTTAAAGATTTTATTTATTTATTTGACAGATAGAGATCACAGGTAGGCAGAGAAGCAGGCAGAGAGAGAGAGAGAGAGAGAGAGGGGAGGAAGCAGGCTCCCTGCTGCGCAGAGAGCCCGATGCGGGGCTCGATCCCAGGACCCTGGGATCATGACCTGAGCCGAAGGCAGAGGCTTTAACCCACTGAGCCACCCAGGCGCCCCTCTGTTTAGTTTTCTTTATTCTTTTATCTTTCTGGCCTTCAGGCCACATAATTTGTATTAATCTGTCTTCAAGTTTGTTGCTTCTTTCTTCTGCCAGTTCAAATCTACTGTTGATCTCTAAACTTCATTTTGGTTTACTATATTTATCAACTCCAGTGTAGTCCACTTGGTTGTTTTAAATACTTATTCTTTACTGATATTCTCTATTTGGGAGACACTATCATCATGTTTTAATTCTTTATGCATGGTTTCATTTGGTTCTTTGAACATTTTAAAAATAACTGCTTTTAAGTCTGTCTGCTATGTCTGTAATCTAGGCTTCATTAAAAGTCTGTTTAATGGGCACCTGGATGGCTCAGTTGGTAAAGATTGCCTTCCACTCAGGTCCTGATCCCAGAATCCAGGAATCAAGTCCCACATCGGGCCCCCTGCTCGGCAGGGAGTCTGCTTCTCCCTCTGATCCTCCCCGTCTCATGCTCTCTCTTTCTCATTCTCTCTCAAATTAAAAAAAAAAAAAGCCTGTTTTATTTAATACGAGTGGGTCAGACTTGCATGTTTTTTAGAGAGTCTTGGAAGTTTTTTGTTGAAAACTGGATATTTTAGATAATATATTGTAATGACACTGGATACTGACCTCGCCCTCCAGCCCCTGGCTGGTTGATGTTTGCTTGGTTGTTCTCTTGTTTATTTAGTGACTTGGCTGCACTAATTCTGTGAGCTCTATTTCTGAAATAGAAATGTAGAGTGAAGCCTCTGATGTCTCTACTTGTTTTTCTTTTAGCTTAGCAAACTAGATGTTCCCCCTGGATCTGCTTAAGCCACTAACTGATCAAAGATTTTGCTTAAGCCTTCTTAGCCAGTTAGATTTTTTACCTTTTACTATTGAATGTGTAGAGTAAGGCTTCTCTCATCGTTTAGGGAGTTTACACATTTTTGACCCATATTCGCTGAGGGAATATTAGTTTGGAGGTTCCTTCTCTGATTACTGCTAAGAAAGCATAACTCTGGGTATTTACAATCTTCTAGTCTGGCAATGATAAGTTTTATTTTAGTGCTAAACTTGGCTTCCTAGGAGTTGCTTCTGGGTCAGAAAAGCTTACTGTTCAGTTGATACTTGATGAGAGGTGGTATTTCGGTTCCTTGTGTTAGTGAGGCATCTGCCCTGTATTGATGATCTCGGGTGGTTTGGAGAATGCTTTGAAGTCTGTCCTGTGTCCTGTTCTGGTTGCTCCTGAGTGCGTTCCATCTAGCTCATGCATACACCATTCCTGATCTCCAGAGTTCATTCTGATCCTGGGAGGGTTCTTCTTGGCTGTTTCTTTCCCTGGTGTCCTCTATAAAACCTGGATGCCCTGGTGTTCTGCTCAAATCATGAGCTACCAGCCTCCTCTTAATTGTTCATCAAGATACTTATTATTCTTGACATACTCTTAGGCACAGAATTCTCCATACTCTGCTCCAAGTAAAGACAGTCCCTTCAGGCAGGTGTAGAGCTCCTCATTCTTACAGCCTACCTTCTCCCTGAAAAGAATGGCTCAGTGCATCATTCTGAGGCTGCTTTTCCCAGAGAGACAAGTGACACCCCTGCTCTATAAGTGTGCACTGAAAAAGGGTGGGGTAGTTGGTAGCCCCTACTCTTTTTGGCTTGATCCTCCCAGTGTGGAAACTCCTTCTTACACATGAGCTGGGATAGGAATGATTAGGGCTCCAAGTATTCCTGGCATGCTGCCCCTAGATTAGACCTTCTGCCCTGAGAGGGGGGGGTTGGTGGGTGATCTTCTTTACCATGCCTGCCTGGACACAGGGCAGGAATTGATGAGAAATGGCAATATTTTCCTCCCCAGGTGAAACCATAACCCAAGAACGAGAGCAGGGAAAAGGAAACCTCATCTTCTTGGCTATATATGCTTAAGGGTTAAGTGATTAAAAAAATAATTTTCACCAGATAAGCTGCAATTATCCTGGGGAGAGTGTTTGTCTACGTCCTTACTATGTCCTTCTGGAAGGGGAAGAGGAAGGGTCCTACCCCTTATGGACTTTTCTTTTTCTCTTGTGGTAAAATATATATAATATTTACCACGTTAATAATGTTCAGTGTATTTCACAGAGGTATTAAGTAAATTTACACCATCACCACCATCCATCTGCAGAACTTTTTATTCTTCCCAACTTGAAACTCATGCCCACTAAATACTCCCTATTTCCCCAACCCCAACTCTCTGGAAATTACCATTTTACTTTCTATCTCTGAATCTGACTACTCTAGGTACCTCATATAAATTAAATCATACTGTATTTGTTTTTACTGGCAGGCTAGTTCACTTAAGTATAATGTCTTTCATGAACAGACATTTCTGCAAAGAAGACAACCAGATGGCCAACAGACACATGAAAAAGTGCTCCAAATCACTCGGCATCAGGGAAATACAAATAAAAACCACAATGAGATACCACCTTACACCAGTCAGAATGGCTAAAATTAACAAGTCAGGAAATGACAGATGCTGCTGAGGATGCGGAGAAAGGGGAACCCTCCTACACTGTTGGTGGGAATCCAAGCTGGTGCAGCCACTCTGGAAAACAGCATGGAGGTTCCTCAAAAAGTTGAAAATAGAGCTACCCTATGACCAAGCAATTGCACTACTGGGTATTTACCCTAAAGATACAAATGTAGTGATCTGAAGGGGCATGTGCACCCGAATGTTTATAGCAGCAATGTTCACAATAGCCAAACTATGGAAAGAACCTTGATGTCTATCAACAGATGAATGGATAAAGAAGATGTGGTGTATACACACACACACATACATATATATACACACACACAATGGAATACTATGCAGCCATCAAAAGAAATGGAATCTTGACATTTGCAATGACGTGGATGGAACTAGAGGGTATTATGCTGAGCGAAATAAGTCAATCAGAGAAAGAAAAATATCATATGATCTCTCTGATATGAGGAATTTGAGAGGCAGGGCAGGGGGTTGTGAGGGGTAGGGAAGGAAAAAATGAAACAAGATGGGATTGGGAGGGAGACAACCATAAGAGACTCTTAACCTCAGAAAACAAACTGAGGGCTGCTGGGGGTGGGAGGGGTAGGGAGAGGGTGCTTAGGTTATGAACACTGGGGAGGATATGTGCTATGGTGAGTACTGTGAAATGTGTAAGCCTGATGATTCACATACCTGTACCCCTGGGGCAAATAATACATTATTTGTTAATAAAAACAACTTCAAAGAAAGTATAATGTCTTTAAGGTTCAGCTGTGTTGTATCATGCATCAGAATTTCCTCCCTTGGGGGAGGAGTCAAGATGGCGGAGAAGTAGCAGCTGAGACTACTTCAGGTAGCGGGAGATCAGCTAATTAGGTTATTTAAACATTGCAAACACCTACAAATCCAACGGGAGATTGAAGAGAAGAAGAACAGCAATTCTAGAAACAGAAAATCAACCACTTTCTGAAAGGTAGGACTGGCAGAGAAGGGAATCCAAAGCGACGGGAAGATAGACCGCGGCGGGAGGGGCCGGCTCCCGGCTCCCGGCGGAGCAACGGAGCACAAAATCGGGACTTTTAAAAGTCTGTTCCGCTGAGGGACATCGCTCCAGAGGCTTAACCGGGGTGAAGCCCAGGCGGGGTCAGCGCGGCCTCAGGTCCCGCAGGGTCACAAAACGATCGGGGGAGTCTGAGTGTCGCAGAGCTTACCGGTATTAGAACAGGGAAGCCGGCTACAGAGACAGAGCCGAGGAGTGAGCTCTAAACTCGGGGTTACCTTGAACCGGTCGCAGGCTCGGTCAGCTCGGAGCGCGGCCGGAGGCCAGGGTGACGGGAGTCATTGGGCGCTGTTCTCTGAGGGCGCACTGAGGAGTGGGGACCCGGCTCTCGGCTCCTCCGGGCCGGAGACCAGGAGGCCGCCATCTTCATTCCCATCTTCCAGAACTCTACAGAAAGCGCTCAGGGAACAAAAGCTCCCGAAAGCAAATCCAGCAAACCCAAGCGGTATACTCAGCCCGGCCCCGGGTAAGGCCGGTGCAACCCCGCCTGGGGCAAAGACGCTTGAGAATCACTACAACAGGCCCCTCCCCCAGAAGATCAACGAGAAACCCAGCCAGGACCAAGTTCACCTACCAAGGAGTGCAGTTTCTATACCAAGGAGAGCGGCGGAATTCCAGAGGAGAAGAAAGCAAAGCATGGAACTCATGGCTTTCTCCCCATGATTCTTTAGCCTTGCAGTTAATTTAATTTTTTTTTTCTTTTTCATTTTTTTTTCTCTTCTTCTGCTAAATTTTTTTAACTTTTACCGTTTTCTTTTTTAACATTTTTTAAATAGTTTATCTAATATATATATATATATTTTTTTCCTTTTTATATTTTATCTTTATCGGCTTTCTTTTTTTAATAGATTTTTTTTTCTTTCTGAACCCCTTTTTATCCCCTTTCTCCCCCTCACGATTTGGGATCTCTTCTGATTTGGCTAAAGCATATTTTCCTGGGGTTGTTGCCACCCTTTTAGTATTTTACTTGCTCCTTCATATACTCTTATCTGGACAAAATGACAAGGCGGAAAAATTCACAACAAAAAAAAAGAACAAGAAGCAGTACCAAGGGCTAGGGACCTAATCAATACAGACATTGGTAACGTGTCTGATATAGAGTTCAGATGACGATTCTCAAGGTTCTAGCCGGGCTTGAAAAAGGCATGGAAGATATTAAAGCAACCCTCTCGGGAGATATAAAAGCCCTTTCTGGAGAAATAAAAGAACTAAAATCTAACCAAGTTGAAATAAAAAAAGCTATTAATGAGGTGCAATCAAAAATGGAGGCTCTCACTGCTAGGATAAATGAGGCAGAAGAAAGAATTAGCGATATAGAAGACCAAATGACAGAGAATAAAGAAGCTGAGCAAAAGAGGGACAAACAGCTACTGGACCACGAGGGGAGAATTCGAGAGATAAGTGACACCATAAGACGAAACAACATTAGAATAATTGGGATTCCAGAAGAGGAAACAGAGAGGGGAGCAGAAGGTATGTTGGAGAGAATTATTGGAGAGAATTTCCCCAATATGGCAAAGGGAACAAGCATCAAAATCCAGGAGGTTCAGAGAACCCCCTTCAAAATCAATAAGAATAGGTCCACACCCCGTCACCTAATAGTAAAATTTACAAGTCTTAGTGACAAAGAAAAGATCCTGAAAGCAGCCCGGGACAAGAAGTCTGTAACGTACAATGGTAAAAATATTAGATTGGCAGCAGACTTATCCACAGAGACCTGGCAGGCCAGAAAGAGCTGGCATGATATATTCAGAGTAATAAATGAGAAAAACGTGCAGCCAAGAATACTATATGCAGCTAGGCTATCATTGAAAATAGAAGGAGAGATTAAAAGCTTCCAGGACAAACAAAAACTGAAAGAATTTGCAAATACCAAACCAGCTCTATAGGAAATATTGAAAGGGGTCCTCTAAGCAAAGAGAGACCCTCAAAGTAGTAGATCAGAAAGAAACAGAGACAATATACAATAACAGTCACCTTACAGGCAATACAATGGCACTAAATTCATATCTCTCAATACTTACCCTGAATGTTAATGGGCTAAATGCCCCAATCAAAAGACACAGGGTATCAGAATGGATAAAAAAACAAAACCCATCTATATGTTGCCTAAAAGACACTCATCTTAAACCCGAAGACACCTCCAGGTTTAAAGTGAGGGGGTGGAAAAGAATTTACCATGCTAATGGACATCAGAAGAAAGCAGGAGTGGCAATCCTTATATCAGATCAATTAGATTTTAAGCCAAAGACTATAATAAGAGATGAGGAAGGACACTATATCATACTCAAAGGAACTGTCCAACAAGAAGATCTAACAATTTTAAATATCTATGCCCCTAACGTGGGAGCAGCCAACTATATAAACCAATTAATAACAAAATCAAAGAAACACATCGACAATAATACAATAATAGTAGGGGATTTTAACACTCCCCTCACTGAAATGGACAGATCATCCAAGCAAAAGATCAACAAGGAAATAAAGGCCTTAAATGACACATTGGACCAGATGGACATCACAGATATATTCAGAACATTCCATCCCAAAGCAACAGAATACACATTCTTCTCTAGTGCACATGGAACATTCTCCAGAATAGATCACATTCTTGGTCCTAAATCAGGTCTCAACTGGTATCAAAAGATTGGGATCATTCCCTGCATATTTTCAGACCACAATGCTCTGAAGCTAGAATTAAATCACAAGAGGAAATTTGGAAAGAACCCAAATACATGGAGACTAAACAGCATCCTTCTAGGGCGCCTGGGTGGCTCAGTGGGTTAAGCCGCTGCCTTCGGCTCAGGTCATGATCTCAGGGTCCTGGGATCGAGTCCCACATCGGGTTCTCTGCTCAGCGGAGATCCTGCTTCCCTCTCTCTCTCTCTGCCTGCCTCTCCATCAACTTGTGATCTCTCTCTATCAAATAAATAAATAAAATCTTTAAAAAAAAAACAAACAACAACAAAAAAAAACAGCATCCTTCTAAAGAATGAATGGGTCAACCAGGAAATTAAAGAAGAATTGAAAAAATTTATGGAAACAAATGATAATGAAAACACAACGGTTCAGAATCTGTGGGACACAACAAAGGCAGTCCTGAGAGGAAAATATATAGCGGTACAACCCTTTCACAAGAAATAAAAAAGGTCTCAGGTACACAACCTAACCCTACACCTAAAGGAGCTGGAGAAAGAACAAGAAAGAAACCCTAAACCCAGCAGGAGAAGAGAAATCATAAAGATCAGAGCAGAAATCAATGAAATAGAAACCAAAAAAACAATAGAACAAATCAACGAAACTAGGAGCTGGTTCTTTGAAAGAATTAATAAGATTGATAAACCCCTGGCCAGACGTATCAAAAAGAAAAGATAAAGGACCCAAATAAATAAAATCAGGAATGAAAGAGGAGAGATCACAACGAACACCAAAGAAATACAGACAATTATAAGAACATACTATGAGCAACTCTACGCCAACAAATTTGACAATCTGGAAGAAATGGATGCATTCCTAGAGACATATAAACTACCACAACTGAACCAGGAAGAAATAGAAAGCCTGAAAAGACACATAACCAGTAAGGAGATTGAAACAGTCATCAAAAATCTCCAAACAAACAAAAGCCCAGGGCCAGACGGCTTCCCGGGGGAATTCTACCAAACATTTAAAGAAGAACTAATTCCTATCCTCCTGAAACTGTTCCAAAAAATAGAAATGGAAGGAAAACTTCCAAACTCATTTTATGAGGCCAGCATCACCTTGATCCCAAAACCAGACAAGGATCCCATCAAAAAAGAGAACTACAGACCAATATCCTTGATGAACACAGATGCAAAAATTCTTGCCAAAACACTAGCCAATAGGATTCAACAGTACATTAAAAGGATTATTCACCATGACCAAGTGGGATTTATTCCAGGGCTGCAAGGTTGGTTCAACATCCGCAAATCAATCAATGTGATACAACACATTAATAAAAGAAAGAACAAGAACCATATGATACTCTCCATAGATGCTGAAAAAGCATTTTACAAAGTACAGCATCCCTTCCTTATCAAAACTCTCCAAAGTCTAGGGATAAACTTTTATCAAAGCCATCTATGAAAAACCCACTGCAAATATCATTCTCAATGGAGAAAAACTGAAACCTTTTCCGCTAAGGTCAGGAACACGACAGGGATGTCCGTTATCACCCCTGCATTCAACATAGTACTAGAAGTCCTAGCCTCAGCAATCAGACAACAAAAGGAAATTAAAGGCATCCAAATCGGCAAAGAAGAAGTCAAACTATCACTCTTTGCAGATGATATGATACTCTATGTGGAAAACCCAAAAGACTCCACTCCAAAACTGCTAGAACTTGTACAGGAATTCAGTAAAGTGTCAGGATATAAAATCAATGCACAGAAATCAGTTGCATTTCTCTACACCAACAACAAGACAGAAGAAAGAGAAATTAAGGAGTCCATCCCATTTACAATTGCACCCAAAACTATAAGGTACCTAGGAATAAACCTAACCAAAGAGACTAAGAATCTATACACAGAAAACTATCAAGTACTCATGAAAGAATTTGAGGAAGACACAAAGAAATGGAAAAATGTTCCATGCTCCTGGATTGGAAGAATAAATATTGTGAAAATGTCTATGCTACCTAAAGCAATCTACACATTTAATGCAATTCCTATCAAAGTACCATCCACTTTTTTCAAAGAAATGGAACAAATAATCCTAAAATTTATATGGAACCAGAAAAGACCTCGAATAGCCAAAGGAATATTGAAAAAGAAAGCCAAAGTTGGTGGCATCACAATTCCGGACTTCAAGGTCTATTACAAAGCCGTCTTTATCAAGAGAGCATGGTACTGGCACAAAAACAGACACATAGATCAATGGAACAGAATAGAGAGCCCAGAAATAGACCCTCAACTCTATGGTCAACTCATCTTCGACAAAGCAGGAAAGAATGTCCAATGGAAAAAAGACAGCCTCTTCAATAAATGGTGTTGGGAAAATTGGACAGCCACATGCAGAAAAATGAAATTGGATCATTTCCTTACACCACACACGAAAATAGACTCAAAATGGATGAAGGATCTCAATGTGAGAAAGGAATCCATCCAAATCCTTGAGGAGAACACAGGCAGCAACATCTTCGACCTCAGCCGCAGCAACGTCTTCCTAGGAACATCGCCAAAGGCAAGGGAATCAAGGGCAAAAATGAACTTTTGGGATTTTATCAAGATCAAAAGCTTTTGCACAGCAAAGGAAACAGTTAACAAAACCAAAAGACAACTGACAGAATGGGAGAAGATATTTGCAAATGACATATCAGATAAAGGGCTAGTGTCCAAAATCTATAAAGAACTTAGCAAACTCAACACCCAAAGAACAAATAATCCAATCAAGAAATGGGCAGAGGACATGAACAGACATTTCTGCAAAGAAGACATCCAGATGGCCAACAGACACATGTAAAAGTGCTCCATATCACTCGGCATCAGGGAAATACAAATCAAAACCACAATGAGATATCACCTCACACCAGTCAGAATGGCTAAAATTAACAAGTCAGGAAATGACAGATGCTGGTGAGGATGTGGAGAAAGGGGAACCCTCCTACACTGTTGGTGGGAATGCAAGCTGGTGCAACCACTCTGGAAAACAGCATGGAGGTTCCTCAAAATGTTGAAAATAGAACTACCCTATGACCCAGCAATTGCACTGCTGGGTATTTACCCTAAAGGTACAAACGTAGTGATCCGAAGGGGCACGTGCACCCGAATGTTTATAGCAGCAATGTCTACAATAGCCAAACTATGGAAAGAACCTAGATGTCCATCAACAGACGAATGGATAAAGAAGATGTGGTGTATATACACAGTGGAATACTATGCAGCCATCAAAAGAAATGAAATCTTGCCATTTGCGACGATGTGGATGGAACTAGAGGGTATCATGCTTAGCGAAATAAGTCAATCGGAGAAAGACAACTATCATATGATCTCCCTGATATGAGGGAGAGGAGATGCAACGTGGGGGTTTAAGGGGGTAGGAGAAGAGTAAATGAAACAAGATGGGATTGGGAGGGAGACAAACCATAAGTGACTCTTAATCTCACAAAACAAACTGAGGGTTGATGGGGGGAGGGGGTTTGGGAGGGGGGGTGGGGTTATGGATATTGGGGAGGGTATGTGCTATGGTGAGTGTTGTGAAGTGTGTAAACCTGGCGATTCGCAGACCTGTACCCCTGGGGATAAAAATATATGTTTATAAAAAAATAAAATTTAAAAAAGAATTTCCTTCCTTTTTAAGGCTGAATAATATTCCATTTTACATATATACCACATTTTGTTTATCAATCCATCAATCAGTGGAAACAGGTACTTCCACCTTCTGATTATCTTTTTTAAGATTTTATTTATTTGACACACACAGAGAGAGACAGTGAGAGAGGGGATACAAGCAGGGGAAGTGGAAGAGGGAGAAGCAGGCTCCCTGCTGAGCAAGGAGCCCAATGCGGGGCTCAAACCCAGGTCCCGGGGATCATGACCTGAGCCAAAGGCAGATGCTTATCGACTGAGCCACCCAGGCGCCGCATACATTTTGATTATTATTAATCTTCTTCTGATTCCTTATATGTGATAAATTATATTTCCCTTGGTTCTTCCAAGACTGTCTCTGTCTTTTAATAGTGTTTGAGTGTGGATCTTTGAGTTGACCTTGGAATTTTTTATCTTGGATACGTAGATCTATGTTTTTCACCAAATTTGGGAGGTTTTCATTTCTTAGTTCTTCACGTATTTTTTTCTAACCACCCCTCTCTCTCTAGGTTCACCTATTGTGCATATGTTGGTATGTGTGATGTCCTTATAGGTCTCTTAGTCTCTTTTCATTTTTATTCTTCTTTTTAACATTCTGTTCTCCTGATCTTTTTCTTCTCTCAGCTCAAATCTACTAGAAGGAGCCTCTTCCTTCAAGTTAATTTGTCATTTCTATTATTGTATTTTTCAATTCCTTAATCTCTATTTGGTTTCTTTTTGTAATTTCTATCTCTGCACTGCTATTCTCAATTTGATGGGTCACTGTTATCATACTTCAATTTTTTAAAAAAGATTTTATTTATTTGACAGAGTTACAGCAAGAGAGGGAACACAAGCAGGGCGAGTGGGAAGGAGAAGCAGGCTCCCTGTGGAGCTCGGAGCCCAATGAGGGGCTCAATCCTAGGACTCTGGGATCATGACCCGAGCCGAATGCAGAGGCTTAACCAACTGAGCCACCCAGGTGCCCCTCATACTACAATTTTTTAAATATGGTTTCCTTTAGTTTTCTGAATATATCTATTATAGGTATTAAAAATTCTTATTTACTTTGTCTACATCCATACTCCCTCAGAGACAGTTGCTATTCAGTGCTCTTTGTTCAGTGTGTAAATCACACATTATTATTTCTTTGGAAGTCTTCTTTTCAATCATACATTGCAGCAACCCTCCCCAAGCACTATTGTTGCTATTGCTTTGTTTGCTTAGTGAAATGTCTGGACTAATTTTGCAGAGCGTGTCCCTCCTGCAGAGTGTGGCCCGATAGCCCTGTCCCGATTTTTATTTTTATTTTTAACTCTTCTTTTCATTTTTAAGCCTAGCTTCCTAGGCATCTCCCTTGGATCAGCATAGCTTAGTGGTCAGCCAATGATTAGTCAAAGGTTGTGCAGAAACATCTTGAGCTAATAAAGCTCCCATTTTTGCCAAGGGGATATAAGTGTAGGTTAGACATGCATTAAAATTTTAGGCAGTTATAAATCAGGCTTTTATTTTTACCTTGTGCAGGCCTCATGTTCAGCCTGAGAGGAATATATAATTGGAATTCTCTCCAGTTTCTCTTGAGTGTGTATATAGCCCTACGGATGTACACAACCTTTCAGAGCCCCAGGAATATAAAGCAGCTTATCAAAGCCCTTTATGACCATCATATTGCCCAGATCAATCAGTTAAATTTTTACCATAGTGTACAGCAGCCACTGGCAACAGAGGTGTTTGCCTTCCCTGATACTGTTATTGTTTTTGATATTGCCCTGGACTTAAGCTTTTCATTTCAAAATTCCTTTCTTTTCTCAAGATCAGTTAAATCATTGCTTAGTTTTTATTCTATCTTTTATCTTTTCTCTTTTACCTTTATCTCTGTAATAAATCTGTCAGGAATTTATGTGAGGCTAGGCCCAAACTTGATGTTTTCTCCCCAAATACCAATACAGTTTTTTCAACAACTATTTAAAAATTCCTGTATTCCTCAGATTTTTGAAGCTTCCTTTGGCTTGTTTTAAGTAATCATGTGTGATCTTACTATTATCTGCTCTGAAACAATGACCTGTAAATTTTTATGCCAGTATCACATCATTTTAGTTTAAATTTATAATACATTTTGGTATTTTTGTTTGTTTGAGCAGAGACTGGTCTTTTTTATAATCCCAAACTATTCTTCTTCATTTGTTTCTCCCAATAAACTTTAGAATTATTCTGTCAAGTGAACAAAAACTAGTTCTTTTTTATCTTTACTTTTTACATATCAGGATGGCACATGTTTAACTCAAATGCCCTATTACAGCTGATAAGAAATCCACTGCTTTTTAACAGGATTATTTGTCCAGAAAGATTCAACTTTTACCCATAAATCTAGAGGTATGACCTTGTCCAATTTCATGTTCTGTTTCTGGAAAACTGTTGAGATTTGAATGAAACCTTGCTAAAAATGCCTTGCTACATGCCTCTCCACATTCAACAGGGCTGTACCCCACCCCTGGAAGTTATGCCTTCCTCAGACTGTACTAGCCTGTCCTGTAGATTCTCTTTTCTCTAGGCCAACTGTCCAAGAGCTGCATCAACATTAATTTTTAGTCACAACTTCCCCAGCATTACTTTACTTCCATGAGAGGTATCTTATACCTATAGTTAGCAGAAGCAACTGAGGAGTTTAGACTCCTAGTACTCAGTCAGGCCACAGTTCAACACTGCTACCCAGTCTTTATCTGACATTGCTGAGCAATGCAGTACTTAGGATAAGTTAATCTTCATTTAAAGTTGAATTTTAAACTTCCAACCAGATTTTATGTTAATTTGTAAGGCTGTATTTTTCTATTATTTCGTCTTTTAAAGAGCATAGGAATTCGGAGGTGGAGAGACTTGGGTTCAAACTCTTAACACTACCCATTACTAGCTTTGTAACCTCCACAAGTCACTTTTCTTTGAGCCTTTGTTCCCTCATGTATAAATGGAGATAAATAATATTTACATATTAGCACTATTATAAGGATTAGAAGCATTGTACACAAAGAGCTGACTTAGTACATTGCCAGGTACATAACATGTAATATTACAAAACCTGTTCTTGATGATTTTATGAACAATGATTATTGCCTGTGCTTTATTAATGAACTTATATGGGTTCCTGGTTTATACAGGGCAGTTCCCCCTCTACCGTATGGGCTTTTAGGTCTTTTTAAAAGTAATCTTTAGGGGCACCTGGGTGGCTCAGTGGGTTAAAGCCTCTGCCTTCAGCTCAGGTCATGATCCCAGGGTCCTGGGATTGAGCCCTGCATCAGGCTCTCTGCTCAGTGGGGAGCCTGCTTCCCTTCCTCTCTCTCTGCCTGCCTCTCTGCCTACTTGTGATCTCTGTCTGTCAAATAAGTAAATAAAAATCTTTATTAAAAAAAGTAATCTTTATATCTTTTTCCCTGCTTTTAGGCAGCTTTTAAGGTGCTACTTTTCATTGCTGTCACTGGGGCTGGTTCTAAGAATAGATCCTATTCCTTGTCTCATCTCCCTTATAATTTGCTGCTTCTGATCTGTTGTACACTGAAAAATCAGATAACCAAATTGTCAGAAATGTATCTAAATTAAGAATAAATAGGTTGAGTAGGAGGCCAAGGGGTTTTCTTCAGGGAAAGCATATGGAACCTATAAGACTATTAGAGCCTAGGCTTTGTGATAGCTATTATAACTACTCATAAGCCATTCTTATTTTCATGCTCCTGGAAGTGTTTTTAAAAATCCAGAAAATCAAACATATGGAAAAATGAGCTATTACTGTATTTTGAGAATAAAGGTAAACAAACAGGTGATTCCAGAGTTAATATTCAGGGTTATGGGCCAGAAACATGTTAGAAGCCAGGAGGAATGAATCCTGTCATTATTCTTATTGGGAAGACTTCTTAATCACCAATTTTAATCTCAAGGCAGTTAGAAAATTAAAATACTAAGCATCTATTATGTGATAGGGCCCCTACATGTATTACCTCATTCCTTAAAGAGCTCTGAGAAATAAGAATTATTATACCCATTTATGGTAAGGGAATGAATGCGCTAAAAGGTTAAAGTGACTTATCCAAGCTGCAAAGTGCCAAAGTCAGAATTCAAATTAAGGTCTGTCCAATTTCAAAGGTCAATGCTCTGTAACCCTTTGATGACTTTTTTTTTAAGATCTTATTTATTTATCAGAAAGAGAGGGAGTAAGAGAGAGAGAGCATGAGCTGGGCATGGGGAGAGGCAGGGACAGAAGGGAGAAACAGACTTCCTGCTAAGCAGGGAGCCTGATGCAGGACTTGGTCCCAGAACCCTGGGATCACAACTTGAGCCGAAGTCAGATGATTAACCGACTGAGCCACCCAGGCTTCCCTGATGACTTGTTTAGACTGACTTCTCTGCACAAAAATTTACTTCCTCTACATCAGCAAATAAACAATGAGAAAGTGTAACAGATAACAGAATGTTAACCATAATCACTACAATATATATCAAGTACTTACAACTTTAAAACACAGACCTCTATGGAAAAAAAGTAACTCTACTAAGACATAAAGGAAGAGACCTAAATAAAGGGAGAGGTAAACTATGATCTCTGGATGGGAGTACTTAACATGATAAAGATGTGAACTCTCCCGAAATTAATCTATAAACTCAATTCATTAACCAAAAAATTCTAAGATTTTGTGGAAACTGGATGAATTCTAAATCATATGTAGAAGAATAAAGATCACATGACTCAGAAATAGTACACGTCTGACACAAGAAAAGTACAGAGTGGAGATTTGTCCTACCTGATATTAAGGAAAATTAAAAATTTATAATAATTGAAACAAGGTGCTCCTGGTCAGAGATCAAATAGGCAATGGAAAAGAAAATGAATCCAGCAATGTACTCATGAATATATAGGAACCTGGTACATAAGAAAGGTGGTAATATACATCAATGGGGAAAGAAGAGATCATTTAATAAATGGAGTTGGGAAAACTAGCTTATTATGTAAAGAGAATAAAATCAGATCCTTCCTTACAGAATATACAGAATACCCACTATATTAAAGAACTGACATGGAAGGCAACATTATAATACTATTAAAAAATGTAGAGAATTATCTTTATGACCCAAAGGTAGGGAAGAATTTATTAAATAAGAGTTCAAAAGCACACACCACAAGGATACAATTTGAAAGGTGTGACAAAACCAAAATTAAATATTTCTTGGTTAGGGGTGAAGTACACTGATGTCTGCAACTTATATGGAAATGCATCCAAAAGGATGGATAAATGGCTGTTTAGAGATGGACAGATGGACAGTTATAATAAGATAAAGTAAGTATAGCAAAATATTAATTATAGAACCTAAGCAGTGGTCATATGGGTGTTCACCATACTATTCTTCCAACTTTTCTGTGTGTACGAAGTTATAAAAATAAAAAAGCTGGTGAAAATGAAGCACTTTTGTTCAACAAAATATTGTACATAGTTTAAAAAACTGTGAATGGAAAATACATTTGATATACACACAGATACAGAAATGATACTTGCTATATACGTATGTATATACACACATTTGACAAGAAACTTCTGTGATCCGCAAGATAAGTAATCTAAAATAAAACTTGCAAGGCAAAATAAACAGGCACTGCAGAGAATGAGAAAAACAAATGCTTAATATGTATAAAGTAGAAGCTCATCTCATCTGTAGTCAAAGAAATGAAAAGTAAAATAAAAGATACTACTTGAGGGGCACCTGGGTGGCTTAGTTGGCTAAGTGTCTGACTCTTGGATATGGCTCAGGTCACGATTTCATGGTCATGAGATCCAGACCCTTACTCAGCCCTCTGTCAGGCTCTACACTCGGCGCAGAGTCTGCTTCAGATTCTTCCTCCCTCTGTCCTTCCCCCACCCCTCTCTTAAACAAACAAAGTCTTTTAAAAAAGATACTACTTGAAGCCCACTGGACTGGCAAAAATTAAGAAGTTATGTGATATCAGTACTGGCAATACTATGAAGAAAGAGAAACCCTTAAGTGTTGCTCACAGAACTATACATTAGTACAGAAACGATCTAGAGCAACTTGGCAATATGTGGCAAAAAACCTATATGCATATCTTATAGAGTCTAGGAATTCTACTCTTGAGTATATACTTCAGATAAACTGACACAGGAACACAAAGAAACAAAGACATCTATGAAGATACTTCCTGCAGCACTGTTTGGAACACCCAAGAACTGGAAATCAATAAATAAAATACTGTGACATTACTATTTGATGGCCATGAGGTATGAACCATGTATGAATATGGGTAGATCTCAAAAATAACAGAGTGAAAAAAATAAGTAGAATGAGATGTACAGCACCTTTCCTGTTAAAAAGGGGGAAAAATCTACACATACAAACAACACTATAGACTCTGCAAGGATACACGCATGTCTAAATAAATACATGGAGAATGACTTGAAAGGACATACTCCAAATACCCAAGAGAGGGTAACTATAGGAAGAGAAGGGAATTAGATCATGAATAAAGACTGAAGGGGACAAAAACCAAACATAAAACCAAATATGAAAGTTCACACAGATCATGCATGAACTGATGATGACAGAGGATCATGAACTGAGGAGACTGTCACAGCAATCAATTTCAGTGTTTCTGAATTCTAAGCTAAACATAAAACAAAAACTTCCCCATCCCCAAACACCATAAAAACACATGCTTAAAGGAAATGTAAAAAAAGTAAAAGAGAAATGAACTGGCCACCTCCCTGTCACATGGCTTACCGGAGTACACAGCACATGAGCAGCAGATGGGTTGGGACATTAGCTGGATTGAGCATACTGGGTGTATCTGACTTCATACAGGCCAGGAAGGCCCGCATCCTTCTGTTCTTGTCCTCAACGGCTTTGCCTAACCAGAGCTTCTTGAGGTTTGGGCAAGTCCATTCCCGAAACGTCAGTGCAGACACCAGCTCAGGGGTTTGAGGAGACTTCCCTTTATAGGCAGACCACTCTTTGAGGATCACTGAAGGAACTAGAAAACAGAAATTGAGGAAAAACAGGTTCTAGAGAATGTCTGAGCATTTCTTCAACTGGCCACAATTGACAGGATCATCTGTCATATTTCAACATCTTTTTATTTTTTGTTACCATTAAATTTTATTGTTAACAGTAGTAACAGCAGGAATAGTAAACACTTATCAGATGTTTGATACATGCTTTACATATAATACATGCTTTACATATAACTTTACATATAAATGTAAATCTCACTTATTTCTCAGAACTCAGAACTCTAATCCTGAGAGAAGTATTATATCTATATTATCATAAAACATAGTGCCCATTTTTCAGATGAAGAAATAAAGTCTCAAAATCACACAGTTAATTATATTAAAACTCATTTAAGTACATGTACCAGGCTAGCAAGGAAAGAAGTCCAACTAAGAATTACATAAGTATCTGGCTTCATACAAGATGGGATTGGGAGGAAGACAAACCATAAGAGACTCTTAATCTCACAAAACAAACTGAGGGTTGCTGGGGGCAGGGGGGTAGGGAGGGAGTGGTTGGATTATGGACATTGGGGAGGGTATGTGCTATGATGAGTGCTGTGAAGTGTGTAAACCTGGTGATTCACAGACCTGTACCCCTGGGGCTAATAATACATTATATGTTTATAAAAAATTTTTAAAAAATATCTGGCTTCATTATAGACTACAGGACGCTCCAAAACATTTTTTAAAATTTCACAAAATTCTCAAAAAGCATCTTTTAGATTTTTGAAGGTTTAACAGATGAATAAAACATGGCTTCTGTCTACTTCTGGTATACATCAGGCTCTTAAGCTATGGCCTCTTTTACTTAAGACATCTAGCATCTAATCAATTACCCAAGCTAGAAACCTGCAAGTCATCCCAGAGTCTACACTCTCCTTCACCTCCTACACATCTGGTTATTTCCAAGGTCCTGCTGATTCTATTACTTGATTATGTTTTATATCTGTGCCCTTTTCTTCATCACAACAAATATTGCAGAGGTTCAGATCTCATCACCTGACAAGTCTCCAGACTGCTGTCCCAGACTTCATCCTGTCTGGTGTACCTCATATGCATGCTCCACAACTGTGAGAATTCTCTTTTTAACAAAATTTTTATTTTGAAATAATTAATTCACAGGGAGTTGCAAAGATAGTTGAGAGAGGTCCTGTGTATCCTTACCCAGTTTCTCCCAAAAGTTATATCTAAAACAATTATAATATCAAAGCTAGGAAGTTGACCTTGGTATAGTTGTGTGTATAGTTCTATGTCACAGGTAGTTTTTTTTGAATTCTATTTATTTATTTGACACAAAGAGAATACAAGTAGGCAGAGTGGCAGGCTGACGGAGAGGGAGAAGCACACTCCCCGCTGAGCAGAGAGCCTAATGTGAGGCTTGATCCCAGGACCATCATGACCTGAGCCGAAGGCAGATGCTTAAACCGAGTGAGCCACCCAGGCACCCCTCACACGGAGGTTTGTATAACCACCAATGCAATCAAGATACAGAACTATTCAATTACTACAAAGATCTACTTTATGCTACCCCTTTTATGGTCACACCCAATGCCCTACAGCACAATCCCTAATCCCTGGCAACTGCTAATTCTCCATCCTTACAATTTTGTCAATTTGAGAATGTTATATAAATAGAATCATATAGTATGTAATCTTCTGAGATTGGCATTTGCACCTGGCATAATGCCCTTAGGATCCTTCCATGTTGCTGCATATATCAATACTTTTTTGCCAAGTAGTATTCCATGGTATGGCCATACCACAGTTTAACCATTCATCTTTTGAAGGACATCTGGGTTGTTCCCAGCTTGGGGCTATTACAAATAAAATTTATTATAAATATTTTTTATAGGTTCCTGCATGAAAGTAAGTCTTCATTTCTCTGGGATAAATGCCCCAAAGTGTAAGTGCTGGGGTGCATGAGAAGTCTATTTTGACTTTTGAAAGGAAATGCCAACGTATTTTCTAGAGTAGAGGTACCATTTTACATTCCTACCAGCAATTTATGGATGATCTAGCTCCTCCACATCCAATCCAGCATGTGGTATTGACACCATTATTCATTTTAGCCATTCTGATAGGTATATAGTTATATCTCATTGTGGTTTTAATTTGAAAGTCTTTGTGCACCTGGGTGGCTCAGTCACTAGGCGTCTGCCTTCGGCTCAGGTCGTGATCCCAGGGTAATGGGATTGAACCCTGCATTGGGCTCCCCGCTTAGCGGGAAGCCTGCTTCACCCTCTCCCACTCTCCCTGCCTATGTTCCCTTTCTCACTGTCTCTCTGTCAAATAAATAAAATCCTTCTAAAAAAATTGCAATTCTTTAATGGCTAATGATGTGAAACATCTTTTCATGTCTTTATTTGCCACACATATAATTTCTTCAGTGAAAGGTTCGAATTCTTTTGCTGATCTTCTAATCAGACTGTTTCCATAATGCTTAGTTTTCAGAGTTCTTTATATATTTTATTTTTTAAAAAATACTTTATTTTTTTTACCAGAGAGAGAGTGAGAGAGCGAGCACAAGCAGGGAGAGCAGCAGGCAAAGGGAGAAGCAGACTCCCCAGTGAGCAGGAAGCCCAATGTGGGACTCGATCCCAGGACCCTGGGATCATGACCTGAGCCACAGGCAGATGCTTAATCGACTGAGCCATCAAGAGTTCTTGATATATTTTAGACAGTAATCTAGATGTGTGGTACCTGTTCACCTATGGATGTCCAATTCATCTAGTACCATTTTTTAAAAGGACTATCCTTCCTTTAATGAAGTACTTCTGCAGCTTTGTCAAAAATCAGTTGGTTGTACTTGCATGGGGCTATTTATGGATTCCCTATTCTGTTTCACTTCTCTGTCTGTCCATATTACTACCACCGATACCACACAGTCTTAATTACTGTGGCTACACAGAAAGTCTTGAAAATCAAGATAGAGTGATTACTGCCAACTTACTCCTTTTCAAAATTGTTTTAGCTGTTCTAGTTCCTTTGTCTTTTCATATAAATATTAGAATAATCTTGTATATATCTACAAAGAACCCTTCCGGTATCTGGATAGGAATTGTGTGAAACCTGCATATCAGTTTGAAGAGAAGTGACATTTTACTATGTTGAATCCTCCAATTCATGGAGATCTAGGTCTCTCCATTTACATAGTTCTTCACTGATTTCTTTCATCAGCATTTTATAATTTTCAGCATACAGATCTTGAACATCTTTTGTTAAATTTATGCCTAAGTATTTCATTTTCTTTGGAGGAATTATAAATGGTATTTTTAAATTTTGGTTCCTCATATTCATTGTCAGTATACAGAAATATAATTAATTTATGTATCCTACAAACAAGATGAACTCACTTATTAGCTCTAGGAATTGTGTTGTAGATTGTGATTTTCTACATAGACTATATCATCTACAACTACGGACAGTTTTATTTCTTCCCTTCTGATCTGTATGCCTTCTGTATCATTTTCTTGCCTTTCTATGCTGGCTCAAAGTTCTAATACTATGCTGAAGAGCAGCAGTGAGGGCATAACTAGCCTTGCTCCTTATTTTAGGAGAAAAACATTCAGTCTTTCACCATGAAGTGTAATGTTAGCTGTAAGGTTTTTGTAGATGTTCTTTATCAAGTTGAAGGAATTCTCTACTCCTAATTTTCTGAGATTTTTTTTTATCATGAACTGTGAAATTTTGTTAAATATTTTTCTGCATCCATTGGGATGACCAGATACTTTTTCTTTATCCTGTCTATATGGTAGCTTACATAGACTGATTTTTCAAATATTGAACCAATCTTACAAAATAGAATAAACCCTACTGGGCAGTGGTGTGTAATTCTTTCTATATATTGTTGAATTCTACAGATGAATATTTTGTTAAGAACTTTTATATCTATACTGATGAAGGATATTGGTCTGAAGTACTGTTTTTACATACTGTCTTTATCTGGTTTTAGTATTGGGGTAATACTGGCTTCATAGAGTGATTTGTTAAGTGTTCTCTGCTATTTCCTGAAAAAGATTTGTGTAGAATTGATGGCAATTCTTTTTTTTCAATTTAAAGATTTATTGTCCACAATAAGTGCTTGACTATATAAAGCATTGTTGGAAATTAAAAGACTTACGAGACAGACTCTATGTACTCTTTTTAAAAAGGAATTATTATTGAGGGGTGCCTGCTGGCTCATTCAGTAGAGCATCCAACTCTTGCTCACAGAGTCATGAGTTTGAGCCCCATGTTGGCTCTAGAGATTACATTAAAATTTTTTAAAAATTTTATTCTTGAAATATAATTGATATAAAATGTTATATTAGTTTCAGTTGTACAACATAGGGATTTGAAAATTATCTGTTAAAAATTCAGTAGAATTCTCCAGTGAAATTAATTCACTGCATTCATATGCAATTGTTATAAATAAGAATTTATTTATAAGATTTCTTTTTTGGGAAAATTTAAATTTTATTAGTATTTACAGGGCTATTCAAATGATCTATTTCATATTAGGTGTGTTGTGGTAGTTTGCAATTTTCAGAGATTGCTCCATTTTGTTTCAGTTGTCAAATTTATGTGTAGAGTTGTTTACAGTATTCCCATATAACCCTTTGGATATCTGTAGGTACTATGGTGTTATTCCCTGCCTCATTCTTGGTATTAGTAATTGTGTGTTCCCTATTTTCTTCTTTGCAGACTTTCTAGAAGTTTGTCAATTTTATGGTTCTTTTCAAAGAACCAGGTTTTTGTTTCACTAATTACTCTGTTATTTTTCTGTTTTCAATTTCATTGGTTTTTGCTCTTTATTATTAATTCTTCACTTTGGTTTGCTGCAGGCTTAGCTTTCTCCTCCTCTTGTTTCTTGAGGTGGAAATGCAGATGATGCTCTAATTTGAGCATTTAGTACCATAAATTTCCTTCTCAGCAATTTAGCTCCATACCACAGACTCTCATATACTGCATTTTTATTTTCATTTCATTCCATGTATTTCTTTCTTCCTCTTGAGACTTGTTCTTTGACCCATGGATTGTATTAAAGTGCTTTGTAATTTTCCAAGTATTTCCAGGCTTTCCTATTACCTTTCTGTTTTTAATTTCTAGTTTGATTCCATAGTGGTCTGAGAATATACTCTGTATAATTTTAATGAGCTTAAGTTCACTGAGTTTGAGTATTTACCCTAAAGATACAGATGTAGTGATCCGAAGGGGCATGTGCACCCGAACGTTTATAGCAGCAATGTCTACAATAGCCAAACTATGGAAAGAACCTAGATGTCCATCAACAGATGAATGGATAAAGAAGATGTGGTATATATATATATACAATGGAATACTATGCAGCCATCAAAAGAAATGAAATCTTGCCATTTGCGACAACGTGGATCGAACTAGTGGGTATTATGCTTAGTGAAATAAGTCAATCGGAGAAAGACAATTATCATATGATCTCCCTGATATGAGGAAGTTGAGAGGCAATGTGGGGGGCTTGGGGGGGGGTAGGAAAAGAATAAATGAAACAAGATGGCATTGGGAGGGAGACAAACCATAAGAGACTCTTAATCTCACAAAACAAACTGAGGGTTGCAGGGGGGTAGGGGGATAGTGAGAGGGTGGTTGGGTTATGGACATTGGGGAGGGTATGTGCTATGGTGAGTGCTATGAAGTGTGTAAACCTGGTGATTCACATACCTGTACCCCTGGGGCTAATAATACATTATATGTTAATAAAAAAAAGTTTACTGAGTTTGTTTCATGGTCCAAGATATAATCTATCATGGTATATGTTAAGTGGGCATGTGAAAAGAACATATATTTTCCTCTTGTTGCATGTTCTATTAAGAGTCAATTAGATCCTATTCATTAATGGTACTGTTAAGTTCTATATTCCTGATGATCTTCTTTCTAGTTGTTTTACTCATTATCGAAAGCAGAGTTGAAGTCTCTGATTATAATTGTGGATTTGTCTCTTTCGAAGTTTTCTCAGTTGTGGCATCACTATTTTGTGGCTCTGTGGTTTGGTGATAGACATTTAGGATTGCTAGTCTTGGATATTGACTCTTACCAGTATATAATATCCCTCTCTTTTCCTGGCAATCTACTTTGCTCCGAAGTCTACTTTATGTGGTATTAATATAGCCATACCTAATTTATTTTCTTTAATGTTTTCATGGTAAATAATTTTTCATCATTCAACTTTCAACATGCATATCATTTATATTTGAAGTGAATTTTTGGAGACAACATATAATTGGGTTATGATTTTTATCCAGTCTGTGAATGACTGTATTTTAACTGGTGTAATTAGACTACTACATATAATGTAATTATTGATGTTAGGGCTTAAGTCTATCATTTTTTGGGTTTATTTTCTGTTTTTCATATCTCTGCTTTCTTCCTCTTCCCTTCCTGTAGGTTACATGAACTTATTTTAGAATTTCGTGTTGATTTATCTATAGTGTTTTTGAGTATTTCTGTGTACACCTTTTCTAATGCATTTTCTAGGCATTGCATTATGTACACATAAGTTACCACAGTCTACTGGTATTGACATTTTACCCGTTCAAGTATAGAAACCTTACCAGTTACATCCCTTTAATCTTCCTGACTTAGAACTGTCTTACATATTTTCCCTACAGACACTAAGAACCAAATTAAACAGTGATACTTTTGCTTCAACTGTGAAATTTAGAAAACTCAAGAAAAGCAAAGTCTATTGTTTTTACCTACCTATTTGTTCTCTCCATTGTCTTTCCTTTCTTCCTGATGTTGCAAGATTCCTTCTTTAAGTTTCTACTTTAACTCTAGTTAGTTAACATACAGTGTTACTAGTTTGGTGTACAATACAGTCATTCAGCACTTTCATACATCACCCTGTGCTCATCAGGACATATACCCACCCTCCTACTCCCCCGCTCTGGTACCCATGAGTTTGTTCCCTATGATGGAAAGTCTGTTTTTTGCTTTGACTATCTCTCTCTCATTTTTTTCCTTTGCTTATATGTTTTGTTTCTTAAATTCCACATTTAGTGAAATCATATGGTATTTGTCTTTCTCTTATTTTGCTTAGCATTATATTCTCTAGCTCCACAATATTGTTGCAAATGGCAAGATTTAGTTATTATTAGGGCTTAATAATATTCCATTATCTATTACTATACAATATTCCATTATATTCCATACACACACCACATCTTTATCCATCCACCAACTGATGGACACTTGGGCTATTTCCATATTGTGGTTATTATAAATAATACTGCTATAAACATAAGGGTGCATGTGTCCCTTTGAATTAGTGTCTCTGTATTTGGATAAATATCCAGTAGTACAAATACTGGTTCATAAAGTAATTCCAGTTTTAAATTTTTGAGGAACTTCCATACTATTTAGCACAGTGGCTGTACAACTTTGCATTCTCACCAACACTGCAAGAGGGTTCCCAGTTCTCTACATCCTTGCCAATACCTGTTGTTCCTTGTGCCTTTGATTTTAGCCGTTCTTACAGGTGTGAGGTGTTACCTCATTGTAGTTTTGATATGCACTTCCTTGATGATGAGTGATGTTGAGCATCTTTTCATGTACCTGTTGGCTACCTAGATGTCTTCTTTGGAGAAATGTCTGTTCATGTCTTCTGCCCAATTTTTAATTGGGTTATTTGTTTTTAGGGTTTGAGTTTTGTAAGTCCTTTATATATTTTGGATACTAGCCTTTTAGTGGATATGTCATTCACAAATATCTTCTCCCATTCTGCCTTTTAGTTTTGATTGTTTCCTTTGCAGTGCAGAATCTTTTTATTTGATATAGTCCCAAGAGTTTATTTTTGCTTTTGTTTCACTTGCCTCGAGAGGCCTATCTAGAAAGAAGCTACCACAGCTAATGACGAAGACGTTACTGCCTGCGTTCTCTTCTAGGATTTTTATAACATCAGGTCTCACATTTTAATATTTCTTGTAGGGCTGGTTTAGTGGTCATGAACTGCTTTAGGTTTGTTTGTCTGGGGAACTCTTTAAGTCTCCTTCTATTCTGAATGACAGCATTGCTGGATAGAGTATTCTTGACTCTTGATTTCTCCCATTCAGCTCTTCAAATATATCGTGCCACTCCTTTCTGGCTTGCAAAGCTTCTGTTGCAAAATCTCCTGCTAGCCTTATGATTTTTCCCTTGTAAACTAATGACTTGTTTTACCTGCTACCTTTAGAATTTTTTCTTTATCACTATACTTTATAAATTTAATTACAATATGTCTTGCTGTTGGTCAGCTTTTGTTGAATCTGTTGGGGTTTCTCTGTGCCTCCTGTACCCAAATATCTGCTTCCTTCTCCAGCTTAGGGAACTTTTCAGCTGTTATTTCTTCAAATACATTTTCTGACCACCTTTCTCTCTCTTCTGAGACTCCTGTAATATAAATGTTATTACATTTAATGGAGTCAGTGAGTTCCCTAAGTCTATTCTTGTTTTGCATAATTCTTTTCTCTCTCCTTTACTCAGCTTGATTACTTTCCATTACTCTCTCTCCTAGGTCACTAATTCATTTTCATTTGTTTCCATATGCATGTTCCTCTGCTTCTTCTATCTTGCTGTTCATTCCATCAAATGTGTTTCTAAATGTCATTTATTGTGCCCCTTATCTTTGCTATGTCATCCCTATCTCTGTGTTAAGTGTCTCACACATGTACTCTACTCTTTTCTCAAGTCCAGTGAGTATCCTTAGAATCATTGCTTTAATGTCTTTATCCAGCATGTTACTTACATCTGTTTTGCTTAGATCTCTGGCTTTGGCCTTATCCTTTCTTTCAGTTGGGATAAATTTGTTTTCTCATTTTGTCTGCCTCTCTGTGTCAATTTCTCTGTGTTAACAAAGTCAGTTCCATCTTCTCCTCTTCAAAGTAGTGACTTCATAAAGAAGAGGTCCTGGAGTGTTAATCCCCTATTCACCAGAACCTGGCACTTCAGGAGAATATCCTAAGTATATTGCTTATGGCCTTCTTTTGTTTATCGGTCCCTTTTCCTTTCCATGTAGTCATCAGCACTGACTCTCTGCCTGCTGTGGGTTGTGCTTGCTCTCTATGGTGGTAGTGGGACCCAGGCAGGCTAGCTCTGGGGGAGTGGGGCATGCCCACCAAGGAAAAGGAACAGGACAGTTGTATTAGCAAAATGTACACTGGGCAACTAGTCCTATGCCAGATCTCCTTTAGTGTTGTAGTAGTTGGAGGCTGCACACTGGGCAGCCAGAAAAACAAGACCAGCTGGGGGTACACAGCTGGACATGGTGGGAGATGATGCCTGTGGGTGCACAAAGGTGCCTGGAGGATTGCTGCTCAGTGTGGTACATGCTTGTGGCTGGGGGCACATGTCCTGGAGATCACACAGGTGTGGTTAGGGGTGCACAGCTAAGCACAGTGTGACAGACATGCATGGTGCTCAGCGGCAGCTGTGCACCTGGTGGCCAGGTAGGGAACCTGTTTAGCTTTAACAAAATTTGCCCTGGGGTGCTTGGGTGGTGTAGTCAGATAAGCATCTAACTCTTTTTTTTTTAAGATTGTATTTATTCATTTGACAGAGAGAAAGCACAGCAAGGGGCATGGCAGGCAGAGAAGAAGGAGAAACAGGCTCCCCGCTGAGCAGAGAGCCCAAAGTGGGGCTCAATTCCAGGACCCTGGGATCACAACCTGAGCCAATGGCAGATGCTTAACCGACTGAGCCATCCAGGCGCCCCATAACTGCCCAGCTCTTGGCTTCAGCTCAGGTGGTGGGATCAAATCCCGTGTCAGGCTCCATGCTCAGCACGTAGTCTGTTTGGGATTCTCTTTCCTTCTCCCTCTACCCCTCTTACTTGTGCTGTCTCTCTAAAATAAATAAATCTTTTTTAAAAAAATTGCCCTGAGCCCAGGGTCAACATCAGCGGCTTGGAGTTGATAAGTCCTCAGGAGAACTTGGGGGCATGGAGCACTGCTAGTGAGTTAGGTGCCAAGTGTCTGTGCAGCCCCACCTCCAGCAGGTGTCTCTGTACTTATGCTGACAGCTGGGGATGGAAAATGGCACCTGCCAGCTCCCTTGTTTCAGAAGTCCCCCAACATACTCAAACAAGTATGAACAGATCTGTCTACTGTTTGTGCAGTTTGTTCTATCAGTCTTCAGATTGCTCTCCAGTTTATTGACTTGGATGTGGATGATATCTAACTGGAAACATGGGACGGGGTGAACTCAGGGTCCTCCTAGTCTGCCATCTTCCCAAGCTCCTCCCAAGATTCCTCCTTTTATCATTTCCTTTTTGTGTAGAGGAATACCTTTAGCCTTTCTTTTACTGCAGTTCTGCTTGTGAAAAATTATCCTAGTTTTCCTTCACCTGAGAATATGTTGATTTCCCCTTAATTCCTGGAGGATGCTTTTGCTTGATACAGAATTCTAACCTGACATTTCTTTCCTTTCAGCCCTTGAAAATGTTGTGCAACTTCCTTCTGGACTCTGGCTTCTGAAGAGAGATCAGCTGTTATTCATACTGTTTTACCACAATAGGTAAAGCACTGCTTTTCTCTGGAGGCTTTCAAGAATTTTTCTGCCTTTAGCTTTCACAGGTTTAATCAAGATACATCTTCGCATGGATTTCTTTGGGTTTATATTATTTATAATTCACTTAGTTTCCTGAATCTGTGGGCTTGCTTTTCCCAAATTTTAAAATATTCCAGCCATTATTTATTTGAATACATCTGCAGTCCACCCTCTTCCACCTCTCCTTCTGGAACTGTGATGACACAAATATTAGACCTTTTGTTTTAGTTTCACTGATCCCTGTCCATTATTTCAGCCTATTTTCTATTATTCAGACTGAGTAATTTCTATTGTTATGTCTCCACATTCACTGATTATTTCTTTTGTTGTCTCCAATTTGTTATTTAACCCATCTATTGAGTATTTTGTTATTGTATTTTTTAGTTCTTAATTTCCCTTTCTTCTATCTTCTGTTTCGTTGCTAAGACTTTCTATTTTTAAGTCGTATCATGCATGTTCAGAACTTTTCATCAAAGCATTTTTAAGATGGCTGTTTTGAAATCCCTATCAGGTAATTCAAACATCTATGTCATCTCAATGATGGCACCCACTGACTTTCTGTCCTTGGTGTGATATCTCAGTTTGAAATCTTTCTGGTTCTTAGTATGATGAAGGATTTTCAATTGAAACCTAGACATTTGGGATATTATTTTAAAATTCTTATTTCAATCTTTTAAAAGGATCTTTAATATTTTAAAAGGATCTTATTTTAATTTTGTTGTTTTAGCAGGTATTTTCTGCTATCACTACTGTGAATAAAGGGGGATGCTATCTCATTCCTGCCAAGCAGAAGTGAATGAAAGTCCTGGCTCTTCACTTAGCTCCCCTCTCTCCCTTGTCATACAGTCAGTCAAGGATAGAGGTCTAGGTTATTTATCTGGCCTTTGCTAGTAGGGGTGAGGGTGGGCTGCAGTTTTTCTGTGGTATTTGACTAGTGTAGAATGGTTATTATCTAAATATGTTGTGTTGCTAGGTTCTTTCTTTTGGGTCCTTTGACTAGAGTGAGAAGGCATTTCTTGGGGCTTTTACTGGTCTGTACCTATTAGGTGTTTCTGGGCTGCCAGCTTATCCCACACCTAGTCTAGGATATATGCAGCAATAAGAAAACCCAAGGAACTCACCACTGCATTACTCCTTGGATCCCAAAGTCCTTAGCCGGTCTGCCTTCTTCTTGTCACCTTTGAGAATGTCTTGTGCTTGTTATATATATAATGTCCTGGGCTTTCAGTTGTATTTAGCAGGAGAAAGAAGGAAAAGTATATGTACTCCATCTTCCCAGAAGGAGAAATCTAGAGGGTTCTACTGAACACACTAATCTGACCATGTCCTTCTGCAGCTTAAAACATCTCAATGGTGCCAACTCTCTACGGGATCAAATCCACAACAAAACCTTACTGAGGAGGAAAATCTATGTCAGATATACCTCTACATTCCCAAAGTCCAGCATGCTTCTTTTAAGTAGTAGTGACTCTGAATGCTTAATGATTAAAGAATTGAGGCTTAAGTTAATGCAGTTCCCATACTAATGTGTATTCTGGTGAATTATGTATTTTCTCAAAGACTGCTCCATAGCCAAGAGTATCATGATGTGCTTGCACAGACATTTTTGTTCCACACCAAGGTCTGAGAGAGCTGTTGAAGCTAGAACTAAACCTACCTTCTACAGGTAGCCGCCGCCGTATGGCTAGGCGTTCCATTTTCCGCTGTGTTTCTGCCAGACTGAAAAGGACTCCATAAACATACTGACGTGCAGACCGGAACAGGAGAGCAGCTGGAGGCAGCTCCATGTTACACTCATCCTCAATACACACGGGGATCTTAATCTCACCCTAACAACAACAACAAAAAACAAACAAACAAACAAACAAACAAACGTCCAGGAAAAAGAACAAAATGAGTTACCTCAAGATTTGGAATTGAGCTGAGAAGAATCAGTAATGAACTACAGCCTCTGTAGCCAAGCTACCAAATTTTCTACTTGTATTTAACAGTTTCAGAATAAAAAGAAGGTGTAATAAGCCCCCTGATCATAGCCAGCTTAAAAGCTATGCTCCATTTTTAGAGTCTCTGCTATGACTGACTGTAGCTGACTAAATGGAGAAAGTCACATCTTAGACATTTTTCTGGGGGATAGATTTGTATAGTAAGACTGGAGGAAGGGAACAACTCTGGAAAAGTAGAAGAAGAAGTAAAGAACAAGGGTGTAGGGGCGCCTGGGTGGCTCAGTGGGTTAAGCCGCTGCCTTCGGCTCAGGTCATGATCTCAGGGTCCTGGGATCGAGCCCCGCGTCGGGCTCTCTGCTTGGCAGGGAGCCTGCTTCCTCCTCTCTCTCTGCCTGCCTCTCTGCCTGCTTGTGATCTCTCTCTGTCAAATAAAATAAATAAAATCTTAAAAAAAAAAAAAAGAACAAGGGTGTAAAGAACAAGGGCATAAAACCTTTTCTTAGATTGTGTCCAGCCCTAAGTCCACAGTCTACCAATATGGTGCATGATCTTCTTTGACATCTCACAATTACAGTTCTCTTCTTGGGGCCTCATTTATTATAAAGTTCCATCTCCTGCTGGCATCACTTTACCTGAGGCCCTTAATACAATGAGGGGCCCCAGGATACTTGGTATTTTATCTCTCTTCAGAACCAATTAGAATTTTCTCTGGTAACTTATGGTTCTAGAAGTGTGTAGTACAATGTTGAAAGCAGGGAGGTAGGTGCCGATGTGCTCTCTTACCTTAGTGAGGACATGATAGATATATGGGTACATAAGACCCCTTCGGTGTCTATGTTCAGCAACCCGTAAGACTTCGGGAGCTACTGGAGGTAAGGGGGGAATGGTAATGTCCATGTGGTTCCTTGTAGACATAGATAGCAGGGATGGGATGTGGGGCTCTCCATCACCCAGGTTGGTATCTGCAACTCCAGCATCGATGGGCTGTACCCAGGATCCTCTGTCACCATTTGGATCCTCCCATCCAGGCTGCTGCTGAAGTGTTTCTGTGATGTGACTAAAAATTTCAAAAGATCATGTAGAAGAGATGAGGAGTAACAAGCATTGGGTGTTATATGCAAATAATGAATCACTGAATACTACATCAAAAACTAATGATGTATGGTAACTAACATAATAAGATAATTCAGCTGGAAAAAAACAAAGATATAAACATATGAGTATAGTTTAAAAAAAAAAAAAGACATTCCAACTGAAGATATCTGTTCTGAGGCTAAGGATTCTTCCAGACCCTCTGGAAATCAAGACACTAAATTAGTATTGGACCTGATTCATTTCCTCTACACCTTATAAAAGGCCATGTCTAGAGTCAGCTTACATTCTAAGAAACTAATTACAATTGAAACCTCAGTGTTTCCCAGGAAGAATCTGCTTGGAGAAATAATCTAAGAACAAATAAGCTAGTATAAAATACCACTGTTTTCATCCTCAGAACCCTGTCTTCAGCAAGGTAACTGCATACTCAACTGTTTTAATACTTCAATTCTTTTTTTAAGATTATTTTTATTAACATATAATGTATAATTAGCCCCAGGGGTACACAGGTCTGTGAATCATCAGGCTTACACATTTCACAGCACTCACCATAGCACATATCCTCCCCCAATGTCCATAACCCAACCACCCTCTCCCTACCCCTTCCATCAACCCTCAGTTTGTTTTGTGAGATTAAGAGTCTCTTATGGTTTATCTCCCTCCTGATCCCATCTTGTTTCATTTTTTCCTTCCCTACCCTCCAAATCCCCCACCCTGCCTCTCAAATTCCTCATATCAGGGAGATCATATGACAACTGTCTTTCTCTGATTGACTTATTTCGCTCAACATAATACCTTCTAGTTCCATCCACGTCATTGCAAATGGCCAGATTTCATTTCTTTTGATGGCTGCATATAATACTTCAATTCTATAAATCTTATCATTTTTTTTCTACATTCAATCCATCCTTCTCAAAATTAAAAAATGACAGCCATGAAATGTAGCACACCCATACCTACAGCATCCCTAACCAGTTGCAATGCTTCCTTTTATTTCAGGGGCATGGGTAGCTGAAAATTACCACCGGTGCAGAGTCAATATGAGTATGAAGTAGTCAAGCATAGAGTCTCCCTACTTCATTTAAGAGTAAAGAGCCACAGAGAAAAGCCAGAAACATATACTTCCCCACGCCCCACCCAGGTTATAAGCAAAAAAAAAAAAAAAAAAAAAAAAAAAAAAAAAAAAATATATATATATATATATATATATATAGATAGATAGATTCTCCAGAAGTCTGTTCGCTTGAGTGCCTATTGAGATACTTACTCAGAGCTGGTTCCATTTGGTTCATCACCATCAGAGGAAGAGGAGTGAGAAGAGTCTGGTCCCAAAGGAGGTGAGGTTTTGGAAGTCAAGTAATTGGGAAAATGGGATGCAGAGGAGTCATAAGAGACAGCCCAATTGGCAAAAGGGCTGTCCTGCAGCATGGGATCCTCAGAAAAAGCATGGGATTCCCCCAAAGCATGGGGAGAGAAGAGAAGAGAGGAGTTGGGTCCCATTGGGAATGGTGGTGGATATTTCATTTTCTGGGGCACATGGTGAGAAAACTAAAGGATAAAACAGACAGAAAAGCTATTTAACATTTGAACAGGCTCCAGAATGATTCCCTCAGAAGTTGTGATACAGTGGATAATGCCAGTAGCAGGGATTGTTGGGATACAAAGAACCTATTGAGAATAATAAGAAATTATTCTAACAGTGAAATATGGACAGAATCCTCCAGGGGCAGGACAATGGACCAATACATGTCTCCTAGAACCACTCTCCAACATTAGCTAATCTACCTTCACAGTGCCCTAGTGGCTACTAATCTGGATGTTTTCTTTACATAATCTGCCAGCCTCGAGTTGAGAATGCAACATAGGTATATAAACACTTGATATTCTGATAACATTGAATTACCTTAACTCCTTAACTCAGAGTATAAAAATCAAGAAGCAACCTGAGTCTAATGCTAACACATGGTCTTAGGACTCTTGAAAGATATTACCATTGGCTTTCCAGCAGAGATAGTGCTCATCTGACTTCGTGGAAGGGGAGGATTTCCAAGCCGATTATTTCGAAGACCTGAAGCCAAGAGAAAGGGTCATACTTCAATCAATCCTAGTAATTCTACCATATACATTTTGCTAACCCCACATTGCTTGAAAAATTATTAACAGATAAGTTATAATTTATTGAACACCAGCTATGTGCCATGACAAGAAACTTAGAGAAATTATTTTATTTTTTTAAAAAATCCTATAAAATAGGTATCATGAGCCACATAACATACATGTACATGTGACTAGTTAAGATCACATAGGTATTAAGCAGCAGAGGTGGAATTCAAACTCAGGCCTGAACTCAAAGACAGGTCTATTTTTCTTACACCAGGCCATAATGGAGGTTAGTGCCAGAAGAAGCCCAAGCAAAGGAAATGGCATTGGACGCCATCCACAAACTTGAGAAACCAGTGCCCTGTGTCTCAGGTCACCACTCTTATTACATGGAAATCGAAAGGAAAATATCCACCAAATAGGAACGACTTCTACAAGAGTGCAATACAAGTCATCATTTCACTCTGGCCCAGGAGTTCCCATGAGGGACTCGGTTTCCACTTTGGATACAGAAGCTCTGTATCAGATGGAAGCCTTACCTAGAAAGGAGGAGGGACCCACTGGCAGTGAAGAGAGTTTGGTTGTGACAGAATAATATTCAACTGCTTTCTTGAATCGCTCTATTTTATCTTCTGTCCTGGACTGGACATTGGAACATCAGATGTTCAAGAGAAGAAACAACATGAGAGTGTGTTTTTCATGCAATGTATAATTGAAGAGTCAAAACAGTAGCAGAAATTAAATATCTTAAGAAACCCAAAGGGCGCCTTGGTGGCTCAGTCGTTAAGCATCTGCCTTAGACTCAGGTCATGATCCCAGGGTCCTGGGATCGTGCCTCATATCAGGTGCCCTGCTCAGCGGGAAGCCTGCTTCTCCCTCTCCCACTGCCCCTGCTTGTGTTCCCTCTCCTGCTGTGTCTTTCTCTCTGTCAAATAAATAAATAAAATCTTTAAAAAAGAAAAAGAGGGCATCTGGGTGGCTCAGTGGGTTAAGCCTCTGCCTTAGGCTCAGGTCATGATCTCAGGGTCCTGGGATCGAGTCCCACGTCCGGCTCTCTGCTCAGCGGGGAGTCTGCTCCCCCACTCCCCGACTCTTCTTGCCCCTCTGCCTACTTATGGTCTCTCTCTCTCTCTGTATCAAATAAATAAAGAAAATCTTAAAAAAAAAAAAAGAAAGAAAAAGAACACAGAGAGCAATTTTTCATGGTGCAGAAAAAAATTAAGTAGTGAGAAAGCATTATAAAATGTAAAATTAAAAAATTAAGTAAATAAGTAAAAATTTTAAAGTAAATAAGTAAAAATAAGTAAAAAATTAAGTAAATAAGTATTATTTAAATTAAAGTAAATTAAGTAAATTTACTTATTAAAAATAAGTAAATAAGGAACTGAAGTTTACTTATATTTTGTGCTATTCTAAAATGGTCATATGATCATTAGAAAAAATAGATAAGAATGGGGGAAAATTACACAGTACCACCACCCAAAGATATTTTTGTCTGTTTTCTTCCAGTACTTTATCTTATATATTTTATTTTTTAAATCTTAAAAAAAGATTTAGTTATTTGAGGGGCAGGGGAAGAGACAGAGAGAGAGAACAAGCATGTGAGTGGGGTGAGGGGCAGAAGGAAAACAGAATCCTCAAGCAGACTCCATACTGATCACAGAGCCCGACACGGAACTCAATATCCCAGGAACCTGAGATCATGACCTGAGCTGAAATCAAGAGTCAGACACTTAATCGACTAAGCCACTCAGGCATCCCGTCTTCCAATATTTTAAAATAAACTTTTTTGTTGACATATTGCTGGGCTATTTTAATATACACATTTTTCTATAGTTGATACTATATAATTTCATATCCTCCTTCTATTACAATTTTGAATGACCATATTTTTAAGCATAAATGTTATCATAAATTACGTAACTACTACCCTAATACATGACATTTAGGTTATTTCTCACATTTGGCTATTGTAAGTTATGCAACAAAGAGCATATATGTACATATAAATTTTTTCTGGATTTCAGATTATGTTCCTTGGAAAATGTCCCCAAAGTGGAATCATTGGTTCAAAAGGTATGAACACTAAAATAAAAAGCACTTAAACATATATAAAAACCACAATGTTTCATCACTATATATCCAACAGAATGGTTAAAATTAAAGGTTATAAGCATCAGGCACTGGTATGGATATGGAATAACTAGAACTGCAGTGCATCGCTGGTAGGAGCATATACTGGTATAATTTGGACAACCGAATGGCAGTTTGTTAAAAAGTTAAACATATATTTACCATATGGTGCAGCAATCCTACTTCCAAGTATTTACCCAGGAAAAATGACTACATGTACCCACCAAAAGATAGGAATGAGAATGCTAACAAGAACTTTATTCATAATAGCCCAAACTCAAATAACTCAAATGTATACCAAGAGAAGAATGGATAAATTGTGGTAGATTCCTACAATGGAATACTACACAGTTCTAAAAAGAACAAAGTACAACACAGATAAATCTCAAACACCTTATACTACGTGAAAGGAGAGACAGACACAAAAGAGTACATATGAAGTTCAAGTAGAAGTAAAACCGATCTATGGCAAAAGAAGTACAAATACTGCTCATCTCTGAGGGATTAGGGACGACTGAGGAGCTTTTCCTTATCAAACCTTTTCCAACGTAATTTTAAAGTCCTCTTGAATATAATTTTATGAACTTCCTAACATTTCATCAAATGGAATATAAACTATTAAAGTCATTTCTACTTTATCATTATAAAAATGCTTTAATAAGCATAATTTTACATAAATTTCTTGGATTATTTCATAGGGACTTCTTAGGTCCACTTCTTAGAAGTAGAAAATATTAGGTCAAAGGATATGGCCATTTTCATAGACACATTTTTTAAATTTAAATTTTAGTTTGTTAATGTACCATGCAATATTGGTTTCTACAGTAGAATTCAGTGATTCATCACTACATACAACACCCAATGCTCATCAAAAGTGCCCTTTTTAATAACCATTACCCATCTATCCCATCCCCCATATGCCTCCCTCCATCAACCCTCACTTTGTTCTCTATAGTTAAGAATCTCTTATGGAAAAAAAAAAAAGAATCTCTTATGGTTTAGGGGCACCTGAGTGGCTCACTCGGTTGAGCATCTGATTCTTGGCTTTGGCTAAGGTTGTAATATCGGGGTCATGAGATCAAACCCACACTGGGCTCCATACTCAATGAGGAGTCTGCTTGTCCCTTCTCTCCCCATCTGCCCTCCACCCCACTCTCTCTAAAATAAATAAATTAAGTCTTTCTTTAAAAGTCTCTTATGGCTTGTTTCCCTCTCTCCATTTGTTCTTTTCCCCCTTCCTTAATGATCCTGTTTTGTTTCTTAAATTCCACATGTGAATGAGATCATATGGTATTAGTCTTTCTCTGACTGACATTTATTTCACTTAGCGTAATATGCTCTAGTTCCATACACATTGTTGCAAATGGGAAGATTTCACTCTTTTGATGGTTGAGTAATATTCCATTGTACGTGTGTGTGTGTGTGTGTATACACACACACATCACATCTTCTTTATCCGTTCATCAGCCTAAAGACATGTGGGCTCTTTCTATAGTTTGGCTACTGTTGATAATGCTGCTATAAACATCGGAGGGCATGTACCACTTTGAATCTGTATTTTTGTATTCTTTGGATAAATGCCTAGTAGTGCAATTGCTGGATGGTAGGGTAGTTCTATTTTTAACTTTTTGAGGAAACTCCAAGTTCTCTAGAGTAGTAGCTGTACCAGTTTGCATCCCCACCAATAGTGCAACCCTCTGCACCCTCACCAACACCTGTTGTTTCTGGTGTTGTTAATTTTAGCTATTCTGACAGGTGTGAGGTAGTAACTCATTGTTAGTTTTTGTTTGTATTTCCCTGATGATGAGTGATGTTGAGCATCTTTTCATGTGTTAGCCATCTGAATGTCTTTTTTTGGAAAAGTGTCTATATATGTCTACTGCCCAGTTCTTTTAAAGATTTTTTTTTAATTTATTTATTTGACAGAGAGAAATCACAAGTAGGCAGAGAGGCAGGCAGAGAGAGAGAGGAGGAAGCAGGCTTCCTGCCGAGCAGAAAGCCCGATGTGGGGCTCGAACCCAGGACCTGGGATCATGACCTGAGCCGAAGGCAGCGGCTTAACCCACTGAGCCACCCAGGCGCCCCCTACTGCCCAGTTCTTAACTGGATTACTTGTTTTCTGGGGTGTTGAGTTTAGTAAGTTCTTTATTGATTTTGGATACTAGCCCTTTATCAGATATGTTGTTTGTAAATATCTTCTCCCATTCCATATGCTGCCTTTTAGTTCTGTTGATTTTTTCCTTCACTGTGCAGAAGTTTTTATCTTGAATAAGTCTGAACAGTTCATTTTTGGTTTTGTTTCCCTTGCCTTTGGAGATGTGTCTATGAAGAAGTTGCTGCTGCCAAGGTGGAAGAGGTTTATGCCTGTGTTCTCTAGGATTTTGATGGATTCCTGTCTCATATTGAGGTCTTTCATCCATTTTGAATTTATTTTTGTGTATGGTATAAGAAAGTAATCCAGTTTCATACTTGTGCGTGCTGCTGTCCAGTTTTTCCAACACCATTTGTTGAAGGGACTGTTTTCTTTTTCCATTGGATATTCCTTTCTGCCTTATCAAAGATTAGTTGACCAGAGAGTTGAGGGTCCATTTCTGGGTTTTCTATTCTGTTACACTGATATATGTGTCTGTTTTGTGTCAGTAGCATACAGTTTTAATGACTACAGCTTTGTACTATAACTTGAAATCTGGAACTGTGATGCTTCCAGGTTTAGTCTTCTTTTTCAGGACTGCTTTGGCTATTTGGGATCTTTTGTGGTTCCATATGAACTGTAGGATGTTTTGTTCCAGCTCTATGAAAAATGCTGGTGGTATTTTGATAGGGATTTCATTAAATGTGTAAACTGCTTTGGGTAGTATAAACATCTTAATAATGTTTGTTCTTCCAATGCACATGGAATGCTTTTCCATTTCTTTGTGTCCTCCTCAATTTCTTTCATAAATGTTCTCTAGTTTTGAGAGTACAGATTTTTTTAACCTCCTTATAGTAAGGTTTATTCCTAGGTATCTTCTTGTTTTTGGTGCAATTGCAAAGGGGATTGATCCCTTGATTTCTCTTTTTGCTGCTTCTTTATTGGTGTATAGAAATGCAGCAGATTTCTGCACATTGATTTTATATTCTGTAACTCTGTTGAATTCATATATGAGTTCTAGCAATTTTTTGGTGGAGTCTTTTGGGTTTTGTACAGAGAGTATCATGTTATCTGCCAATAGTGAAAGTTTGACTTCGTCCTTGCCAATTTAGATGTCTATGTTAAATAATGGTGACAGCAGACATCCTTGTCTTGTTCCTGACCATAGGGGAAGGGCTCTGTTTTTCCCCATTGAGGAAGATATTAGCTGTGGGTCGTTTGTATATGGCCTATATGAGGTTGAAATAAGTTCCTTCTATAACTACATTGTTGAGGGTTTTTATCAAGAAAGGATGCTGTATTTTGTCGAATGCTTTTTTTGCATCTATTGATAGGATCATATGGTTCTTATCCTTTCTTTTATTAATATGATGTGATTGATTTGTGAATACTGAATCGCCTCTGCAGCCCAGGAATAAATCCTACTTGAACATGATAAATAATTATTTTAATGTATTGTTGAATTTGATTTCCTAGTAGTTTACTGAGAATTTTTACATCCATGTTTATCAGGAATAGTTGCCTTTAATTCTCCTTTTTAGTGGGGTCTTTTTTGGTCTTGGAATCAAGGTAATACTGGCTTCATACAATGAGTTTGGAGCTTTTCCTTCCATTTCTATTTTCTGAAACAGTTGGGGAGAATAGGTATTAACTCTTATTTAAATGTCTGGTAGAATTCCCCTAGGAAACCATCTGGCCCTGGGCTCTTGTTTGTTGGGAGATTTTTGATTACTGATTTAATTTCTTTTCTGTTATGGGTCTGTTCAAATTTGCTATTTGTTTCTGTTTCAGTTTTGGCAGTTTGTAGGTTTCTAGGAATTTGTCCATTTCTTCCAAGTTGCGTGGTTTTTTGGCATATAATTTTTCATAGTACTGTTTTATAACTGTGTTTCTGTGGTGTTGGTTGTGATCCCTACTCTTTCACTCATGATTTTTATCTATTTGTGTCCTTTCTCCTTTCTTTTTGATAGGGGTTTATCAATTTTCCTAATTATTTCAAATAACTAGCTCTTAGTTTTGTTAACCTGTTCTATGGGGTTTTTTGTTTTGTTTTCTTTTGGTTTGGTTTTTATATAGTCTATTTCTGCTCTAATCTTTATTATTTCCCTTCTTCTCATGGACTTAGACTTTATTTGCTATTCTTTTTCCAGCTCCTTTAGGTGGTTATTTGCTGTTCTTTTTCCAGCTCCTTTAGGTGTAAAGTTAGATTATGTATTTGAGACTTTTCTTCATTCCTGAGGTAAGACTGTGTAGCAATGTACTTCCCTCTTAATACTGCCATTGCTGCATCCCAAAGGTTTTGGACTGTCATGTTTCTATTTTCATTTGCTCCCATGTATTTTTAAATTTCTTCTTTAATTCTTGGTTAACCCATTCATTCTTCAGTAGAATGTTCCTTAATCTCCATGTATCTGCAGTCTTTCCATTTTTTTTTCTTATGGTTGACTTCAAATTTTGTAATGTTGTGGTCTAAAACTATGCATGTTATGATCTCAGTCTCTTTGTACTTGTTGAGGGCTGATTTTTGACCCCATATGTGAATCATTTTGGAGAATGTTCCACATGCACTTAAAAAGAATGCTGCTTTAGGATGAAATGTTCTGAATATTATCTGTTAAGTCCACCTGGTCCAGTGTGTTATTCAAAGCCAAGTTTCCCTGTTGCTTTTCTTGGATGATCTGTCCATTGCTGTAAGTGGGGTGTTAAAGTCTCCTGCTATTATTGTATTATTATCAATGGATTTATGTTTATTATTAATTGATTTATATATTTGGGTGCTCCCAAGTTAGGGGCATACATATTTATAACTGTTAGATCTTCTTGATGAACAGACCCCTTAATTATGATATAATGCCCTTCTTCATCTCGTTAGTCTTTGTTTTAGAATCTCATTTGTCTGAGAGAAGCATGGCTACTCCAGCTGTCTTTTGATGTCCACTACATGACAGATGGTTCTCCATCTCCTCACTTTCAATCTGCAGGCGTCTTTAAGTCTAAAATGCATAGACTTTTGCACGATAGTAAATCTCTTTCCAAAACCGATGTCTTAAGTTATACTCTCATTATCAATGCATGAGAGTGCCCAATTCACCATATAGCCCCAATGTTGAGTACCTTCTACAAAATAACCATCCAGCTACAAGAAACTTTTCCTTTAGAAATATATAAAAATGGGCGCCTGGGTGGCTCAGTTGGTTGAGCGACTGCCTTCAGCTCAGGTCATGATCCTGGAGTCCCGGGATCGAGTCCTGCATCAGGCCCCCAGCTCCACGGGGAGTCTGCTTCTCCCTCTGACCTTCTCCTCGCTCATGCTCTCTCTCACTGTCTCTCTCTCTCTCTCTCAAATAAATAAAATATTTTAAAAAAAGAAATATATAAAAATTATTAAAATATGTAATCCAAAAAGGTAAAATTTTAAACATGTATAATCTTCTCTCTCAGAATCTATAATTGTTAACATTCTAGGATCTATATAGCATTCCAGATGTCTTTATTTATAAACATTCAGGCACACAAACACAGAAATCAAGATCACCAGTTCCTCTAGCCTCACTTAGAAATAAAATCACTCTGCTTTCTCAATAATCTATTGAGTATATAATTGGCTGAAAAAGTATCCCAAATCTCAAGATTACATGCAAATTACTGACTTATAGAATATTTGGCTGAATAATATTCCACTGTATCAAGGTTCCATTAGTTACATATTCACTATTATTTCCAGATTATATTTAATTACACACCTAACAATCTCCTAAAAGATAAAAGACATACAGTCTTCCTTAATATCTATAGCTCTGTACTTACTCCCCTCCCCAGAAGTGACCAGTGTTATCAGTTTGATCTGTGTCCTGTCATATACATATTATGTATATATACCAATATAGTTTTGCTTTTTTCATATATATGGAATCATATTATTATACTGTTTTTTCAACTTGCTTTCTGCACTTAACTTGTAAACTATTCAACATCAGTGAATAAAGATCTATGACCTCATTCCCTAAAATACTGAATTACGAGTATGTCTCTCAATGTATCACTCTTCTGTGCCCTGACATAACATTTACTCTTCCTTCAAGGGTACAACCTCTATGAAACCTTTCCTTCTGTGACATATTTATTGTGGTTTTTCTTCATTTTACTTATTTATGCGCCTCTGCCTCCCATTTAAAAAAAAGTTCTGCAAGAACAGAGAAGAGTTTATTCACACTTATATTTTAGTGTCTAGCATGGGACCCTGTCTGTGGAAGTATATTCAGTATTTAATATATGATCATATATAATAATATCCTACCCTTTTCTTCTATAGATCCCCAGAGAACATGGGAAGCAGAGTAGAACATTGTCCTTTAATGCTATTAAAAAAACTAGCAGTTTTTGTACGTTTGTTTAGAAGAGCTCTCATAATTCTAAAACTGCTAAAAATGATATGTATGAAAATTATACAACAACAATGAAAACTGGTTTAAGACATAATGTTAAGTAAAAAAAGCAGGTTAAAAATTTTTACACATCAAAACATACATACATACATACAAAGGAGACTAGGAAACACTGTAAAACATTTAGGGTGGAATTCACAGCAAAGCCTATTTTTAAAATTTTTTGTTCTTATTGTTTAGTGAAAAGGGGGATCCTTTTTTTATGAATAGTCATTATCCAGATTCCAAAGATCATAAAGTTATAAAGGGAACCAAAAGCTGTAACATCAAAAATATTCACCACTCAGATGAACACTTACAAAATTTTTCCTGTCAACATATGATGGAATATTATTTGGTTTTAAAAAGAAATTCTGGCACATGTTACAACATGAATGAACCTTGAGGAAATTGTGCTAAGTGAAATAAGTCAGTCACAAAAAGACAAATAGTGTTTAATTCCATTTAGATGAATTTAATTTAATTCCATTTTAACCCCCCTAAAGTGGTTAAAATCATAGGGAAAGAAGGGCACCTGGGTGGCTCAGTAAGTTAAGTGTCTACCTTCAGCTCAGGTCATTATCTCAGGGTCCTTGGATGAAGTCCCACATCAGGCTCCCTGCTCAGTGGGAAGCCTGCTTCTCCTTCTCCCTCTGCTGTTCCCCCTGCTTGTGCTCTCTCTCTCCCTTGCTCTCTGTCACATAAATAAATAAATAAATAAATAAATATCTTTTAAAAAAAATCACAGGGAAAGAAAGTAGAACTGGGGTTGCCAAGGGCTGGAGGGGAGGGGAAAATGGAAAGTTATCATTTAATGGGTACAGAGTTTCAGTTTTACAAGATGAAGAATAATGAAGATGGATGATGGTGATGGGTACACACCACTATGAATGTATTTAATACCACTGAACTGCACACTTAAAATGATTAAGATGGGAAATTTTATGTTATATATTTATTTTTTTCATAACTGAGTTTTTATTCGTTGTTCTGAGGATGGGTACAGACATTTCAATTTGTACACAATTCCTAACGTACGTACCAAAATTTAAAAAGTCACATAGTTGTGATTCTTTTCTAAAAGTTATTCCAGTGACCTTCCAGCTTAAAATTTGGAGGCAATTTTTCCTTAACAGTGTATCAAGTACCAATAGATTCAAATGCTGATACACTGTTACAGTGTTAAGTCTCATTAATTCACAATTTAATATCATATACACTACATACTCAAATTTTCAACCCTGCACAGCACATTAACAGAGTTACTAGGAAAACTGGACTACCACAACCAAGATGTTACAGAGTGCACAAGAATTCTGACAGGGAGAGCCAAGATCTAGGAGTGGTTTTCTTTAGGCAACAATTCTACCAAAACAACATGGGAAAAGGAGTAATTTAAAATATTCAAGACATATTAAATGCACGACTGACCCCAAATTGCCATTTAGTATGCCTGGTATTACAGGATATAAAAACTACCCCATCTATGGAAGGTTGAGCTGACACCCAAGACAATCAAAGCCTCCCACATTCAATATCCCACTATTTTCTGGTTGTACCAAAAAATAAGCAACCAGCAAATGATTTCACCTCTTAAAAAAAAGCATTTACACTTAAAAAATGGGATGAGGTGGGATTCCCTCCTTCTTAAAAATGTTTCTAGAGCTACTAAAAAACTTGCATTTACAAAATAGTTGATAAAAATATTCCTCTGGATTGTACAAGAAGGGAGACAGGGACCACTGATAAGACATGGTATGTGATATTAATCAGACTTGACTTCTTTCTCTCCTGCTTCATCGGATGCTGGACTCTCATTTTTTTGTTTCTCCATTTTCTGCAGGTAAGTCTTCTTTTGTTTCTTGGTTAGCCACTTCAGCCTGTTTTCCCTTTGCTCCCCTCTTCCCCTTTGTTTGCACTTTTTTGTCTGAAGATTTATCATTTGCTGTCGCCTTCTTGGGCTTCACTTCCACTTTCGCAGGCGCAGGCTTCGCGGACAACCGCGCGGACCTCCTCTTGGGCTCCTCCTTCACCGCGCCGTCGGCGGAGCTCACCTTCCTCTTGGGCATCGTGGCGGCGGGGCGGGCGCGTGCCGGGTGGCTGCCGAGAGCCTTCGCTAAGCTGGGCTGCCTGGCCACTGCCGCTCCTCCCGCCGCCGGAGCTGCTGCAACGCGCCACGGGGGCGGTGGAAAAACCGGATGGAACCGGATTGGGAGCCCGCCCCACTTATGTTATATATATTTTATCACAATAAAAAAGGGAAGGAAAATTTATTCTCCATCCAAACAGTATCTCCTACTTAACACTAACATCTCTCCCTACTCACTATGTGAATTCTTCTTTGTGAGTCAGTGCCTTTGCAAACAGCTGAAAGTACAATGGAAATCAACAAAGTGAATGAGCAAAATCTATCATAAAGGTCAAGATTTCCTTAAGTCAAGGGAAATGATGGAGGACTGTGTACATCATGCTAGAAGTCATGCAACAAGAGATCTGGTACAGTTAATGTTCAACAACAGTGGAAGAAAGAATTATGAAAGAAGATGTTAGGAAAGGCACTTGGAAAAATAATGATTTGAATATAAAAAGAAATTAAGCCCTTTGGGAAAATAAAGCCCAAGTACATTTTTTTAAATGAAAAACAACCCTTTTTCTAATTATGCTAGAAAGTTAGATGTAGAGTAATGGATGCTAGATTGTGCTACCACATAACTAGTTAGGAAAACTTATGTTCCCAAAAAGAAGTGCCGATTTCATGTTTTATTTGCTTAAAAAAAATCTACGGACAGAGTTCCATTCCAGATAAGATGGAGTAAACACACTGCCTTATTCCCATTGGAAGGTTGTTATAAAACTTAGGAGCAACTATTTGAAGACTCTGAAAAGTAAACAGTGGCAGGAGGACTCAGGAAGAAGACCAGAATTCAAAGTATCACAGAATCAAGTGTGAGTTTAGTATTTCTTTTTCTTGCAGTATCCCTTGGTGTGGACAGACTGCAGCCCAACACCTGGAAGCATACACTGATGTGGACAGAGAGCGCCAGGGGAAACCTAAGTTTAATTCTGGCTTGAAGAATGGGAAAGGGGTTCTTGAAAACTCAAGAAAGTATATGGAAACACCCCAATTTTTTTTTTCTTTTCCTTTTTCTGTTCTCATGTGTACCAGCCTGAAACAAACTTAATGTGGCAGCATGGCAACCTTCCTCTCCAATCAGAGAAGCAGCAGTCTCAGTAGGGTAGGGCGAGCCTTTGATGCTTTTCCTCTCTTTCTATCCTTCTGCTGGTTAGCCCCAGACACTGAGAAAGGATGAAACCATATGAACCAGAAGTACTGAAGAGATAATAGAGAGGGAGCAACAGAATGGGTGGATCTGACCCTAAACAGCAGACAACAGACTCTGAGAACTGAAGAAATAAACAACCAAACAAGTCCCAGACTGGATACTGAGTGGGTAGCATACACATGGGACCAAGCCAAATAAGTCTGCAAACTTTGAAAATTGCATTGACAATGATACCACTGCCCACAGAAGGATGGTAAGAACCTGTGGTCTGAACCTAAATGGGTCAATTGCCTCCTAAAACAAAACTGTAAACATTCCCTATTATATTGAAACAAAGACCAAGAATCTCAATGGCGAGATGACAAACATGCTGGAATTATCTGACAAAGATGTGAAAGCAGCTTTATAAAAAGTGCTTGAAAGTAAGGCAAACACTCCTGAAACAAAAAAGGAAGATGGAAAGTCTCTGCAAAAAAAGATCACATGTAAAGAAGAACCAAATGGAAATTTTAGAACTTAATAATTCATAACCAAATTCATAACCAAAATTTTAAAAAAACTCACTGGATGGGCTCTATAGCAGACCAGAGATGACCAAGAAGAGAGTCAATGAAATTGATGATAAATCAAAAGAAATTATGCAGTGTGAAAATCAGTGAGAAAAATGAAATTTCATTTAAAAATATAGAGCCTCAAGGATACACAGGAATACCGAAAGTTCTAACACTGGTGTCATTATACTCATGGAAGGAAAAGAAAACATGGAACAGGAAAACTATTTGAAAAAAATAGCTGAAAACTTCTCAAATTTAGTAAAAGACATACTTAGATATTCAAGAAGCTTAGAAAATTCTGAACAGCATAAATTCAAAGAAATCTCTGCAAGAAATCACTGGCAAATTCTACCAATTAAAGAGGAAAAACCAATTCTACACAATCTCTCCCCCCCCCAAAAAAGAACACTTGCCAACTCATTTGAGTCCAGCATTACCCTGATACACCAAACCAGACAAAGACAGCACAAGAAAACCCCCTATAGGCCAATATTCCTCAAGAAAATAAATGCAAAAATGTTCAATAAAGTACTAGTAATTCAAATCCAATAATATAAGAAAGGAAGTATACCTTCACCACATCCTGGGAATGCAAAGAAGATTCAATATTAAAAAATCTATGGACTAAAGAAGAAAAAGCACATGAGCTTATCAGTAGATGCAAAAAAATACATTTGACAAAACAGACCATTCTTTAATGATAAGTACTCTTAGTAAAAGAGGAACATAACTTCCTCACCCTGATAATGTACATCGACAAAACCTACAGCTAATATAAAACTTAATGCTGACTGAATGCTCTTCCCAAAGACTGAGAACATGAGAAAAAGATATAGCCTCTCTCATCACTCCTATTTACCATTGTTTGGAAATCCTAGATGGTGCAGTAAGAAAAAAAAAGGCAAAGAGACTAGAAAAGAAATAAAACTGTCTTTATTCACAGACAATTGATCTTTTTTTTGTTTTGTTTTGTTTTGTTTTAATTGATCATCTACACAGAAATACCAAGAAACTTCTTGTGAGTTTAGGAAGGTTGCAGAATACAAGGTCAACACACAAAAAACAATCATATTTTAATACAGTAGCAATGGACAATTAGAAATTGAAATGAAAAAAAAAAAACAAACAATAGGTGCCGTAATTATAAAATACTTAAATAACTGTTAAAAAATGTATGGGGCTTGTCCTAGCCTCAGCAATCAGAAAACAAAAAGAAATAAAAGGCATCCGAATTGGCAAAGAAGTCAAACTCTCACTCTTTGCAGATGACATGATCCTCTATGTGGAAAACTCCAAAGACTCCATCCCAATATTGCTAGAACTCATACAGGAATTCAGCAAAGTGGCAGGATATAAAATCAATGCACAGAAATCAGTTGCATTTCTATGCACCAATAATGAAGCAGCAGAGAAAGAAATAAGGAGTTACAATTGCACCCAAAATACCTAGGAATAAACCTAACCAAAGAGGCAAAGTATCTGTATTCATAAAACTATAGAATAATCATGAAAGAAATTGAGGAAGACACAAAGAAATGGAAAAACATTCTATGCTCGTAGACTGGAAGAACATATGGTGTTAAAATGTCTACGCCACCTAGAGCAATCTACAGATTCAGGTCAATCTGTATCAAAATACCATCAAGTTTTTTCACAGAACTGGAACAAATAATCCTAAAATTTGTATGGAATCAGAAAAGAGCCTGCATAGCCAAAGGAATGTTGAAAAAGAAAACCAAAGCTGGTGGCATCACAATTCTAGACTTCAAGCTGTATTACAAAGTTATAATCATCAAGACAGCATGGTACTGGCACAAAAATAGACACATAGATCAATGGAACAGAACAGAGAACCCAGGAATGGACCCTCACTCTATGGTCAACTAATCTTTGACAAAGCAGGAAAGAATATCAATGGGAAAATTCTCTTTCACAAATGGTGTTGGGAAAACTAGAGAACAACATACAAAAGAATGAAACTCGAGCACATTTCACACCATATACAAAAATAAATTCAAAATGGATGAAAGACCGCAATGTGAGACAGGAATCCATCAAAATCCTATAGGAGAACATAGGTAGCAACTCTTTGATCTCAGCCACTGCAGTATCTTGCTGGACACATCTCCAAAGGCAAGGGAAACAAAGGCAAAAATGAACTATTGGGACTTCATCAAGATAAAAAGCTTTTGCACAGCAAGGAAACAGTCAACAAAACCAAAAGACAACTGACAGAATGGGAGAAGATACTTGCAAATGACATATCAGATAAAAGGCTAGTGTCCAAAATCTATAAAGAACTTATCGAACTCAATACCCAAAGAACAAATCCAATCAAGAAATGGGCAGAAGACATTTCTGCAGAGAAGACCTCCAAATGGTCAACACACCATGAAAAAGTGCTCAATATCACTCAGCGCCAGGGAAATACAAATCAAATCCACAATGAGATACCACCACACATCAGTCAGAATAGCTAAAATTAACAAATCAGGAAACAACAGATGTTGGGGAGGATGTGGAGAAAGAGGAACCCTCCTACACTGTTGGTGGGAATGTAAGCTGGTGCAGCCACTCTGGAAAACAGTATGGAGGTTCCTCAAAAAGTTGAAAATAGAGCTACCCTATGATGCAGCAATTGCAATACTGGTATTTACTCCAAAGATACAAATGTAGTGATCTGAAGGGGCACTTGCATCCCAATGTTTATAGCAGCCATGTCCACAATAGCCAAACTGTGGAAAGAGCCCAGATGTCCACTGACAGATAAATGGATGAAGAAGATGTGGTATATATGATGGAATATTATGCGGCCACCAAAAAAGAAATCTTGCCATTTGCTACGATGTGGATGGAACTAGAGTGTCTGATGCTAAGCGAAATAAGTTAATCAGAGAAACACAATTATCATATCATCTTACTGATATGTGGAATTTAAGAAGAGAGGATCATAGGGGAAGAGAGGAAAAAATGAAACAAGATGAAACCAGACAGGGAGACAAACCATAAGAGGCTCTTAATCTTAGGAAACAAACTGTGGGTTGCTGGAGGGGAGAGGGTGGAGGATGCGGTAACAGGGTGATGGACATTGGGGAGGGTTATGTGTTGTAATAAGCACTGAGTATTATATAAGACTGATGAATTACAGACTATAAGACTGATAAATCACAGACCTGTATCCCTGAAACAAATAATACATTTTATGTTAATTAATTAAATTTAAAGAATAACGATAAAAAAGAAAAAATGTATGGGACTTGTATGCTGAAAACTATATAATGCTGATGAAAAAAATCAAAGATGAACTAAATAAATGGAGAGAGATAATTGTATTACTGGGTCTGAAAACTCAAATTCATCTATCCGGCTGACCCTTGAACAACACAGGTTTGAGCTGCATGGGTCACTTATATGTGAATTTTTTTTGATAAATACAATACAGTACTTTAAGGCATTTTCCTTATAATTTTCTTAATAGCCTTTTTTTTCTCTAGCTTACTTTATCATAAGAATACAGTATATAGTACACTTAACATACAAAATACGGGTTGACAGTTTATGTCATCAGTAAGGCATCCAAGCAACAACAGGCTATTAGCAGCTATGTTTGGGGGGAATTAAAAATTATACATGGATTTTTTAAGAAGATTTTATGTATTTGTCAAATAGAGAGCAGAAGCACAGAGAGCTGCAGGCAGAACAGGCAGAGCAGGCAGAGGGAGAAGGAGCCTTCCTACTGAGCAAGGAGCCTGATGTGGGGACCCTGGAATCATGACCTGAGACAAAGGCAGATCCTTAACTGACTGAGACACCCAGGCGTCCCTATACATGGACTTTTTACTGCATGGGGGGGGTTAGTTTCCCTAACCCCCATGTTATTAAAGGGTCAATTGTATATTTAATATAAGGAATTCCCATTAAAATCCCAGCAGGATTATTTTTATGGCTACAGAAAAGGTTATTCTAAAATGATTATGGAGAGAGAAAGGAATTAGAATAGACAAAATAATTTTGAAAAAGATAAGGAAAATTGGAGGGATCACTACCTAATTTTGACTTACCATAAAGCTACAGTATTCAAGACAGAGTCTTATTTGCAAAGAGATAGACACATGGGTCAATTCAACAGAACAGTGTTCAGAAACAGACCCACACAAACAGCAATTCAAAGGAGAAAAGACAGTCTTTTCAACGAACTGCTGAAACAACTGAACATCCATACTCAAAATGTAAACAAAAACACCTGACACATTACACAAAATGAACTCAAAATGGATGATTTGTTCTAAATGTAAAATGTAAAAGTATATCATTTTTACAAGAAAACAGGACAATATTAGCATTCCTGCAGTTAGGCAAAGGATTTTTATAGATGACACCAAAAGCATGATCCATAACAGATGAAAATTTAAAACTTTTCCTTTGCAAAACACACTGTTAAGGGGCGCCTGGGGGGCTTAGTGGGTTAAAGCCTCTGCCTTCAGCTCACATCATGATCCCAGGGTCCTGGGATCGAGCCCCACATCAGGCTCTCTGCTGAGCTGGGAGCCTGCTTCCTCCTCTCTCTCTGCCTGCCACTCTGCCTACTTGTGATCTCTCTGTCAAATAAATTAATTAATTAAATCTTTTTTAAAAAGACACTGTTAAGAGATGTAAAAATGAACTATGGGCTGGGAGAAAATATTAGCAAACCAGATATCTGACAAAGGACTTTAAGCAAGAATATACAAAGAACTCTCAAAAATCGACAGCAAGTAAATAAACAACTCATGTAAAAATGGACGAAAGACTGTTGAAGAATATTCACCAATAAGGGTTGATGAATGGCAAATACACACAAGAAGGGGCGCCTGGGTGGCTCAGTGGATTGGGCCTCTGCCTTCAGCTCAGGTCATGATCTCAGGGTCCTGGGATCGAGCCCCGCGTCGGGCTCTCTGCTCGGCAGTGAGCCTGCTTCCTCCTCTCTCTGCCTGCCTCTCTGCCTACTTGTGATCTCTCTCTCTCTGTGTCAAATAAATAAATAAAAATCTTAAAAAAAAATACACACAAGAAAAAAGTGTTCATCATTACTCATTTGAGAAATGCAAATTAAAATTATGGAGAACTACCACTATACCCTTTTTAGAATGGCTGTAAAAAAAATACTGACAGTAACAAGAGCTAGGGAGGAATGGAACAGCTACACTGGAAAATGGTTTGGCAGGGGCTTATAAAGTTATAGTTAAAGATGTACCTACCATATGACCCCGAAATCCCAATCCTAAGCATTCACACCAAGGAAATGAAAACTTTTGTTCATAAGAAAAAGCCCGGTACACAAATGTTTATAGCAACTCTATTCAAACCACCAAAAATTGGGAACAACTCAAATATCTTCCAGGGGTGGATAAATAAACATATTTTGGTATAGCCACACAATGTATACTACTTGGTAATAAAAAGGAATGAATTATTGATAAATGTAATATGTAACAATTTAGAAGATTCCTGAAGGCATTATGTTGAAAGAAAAATGTTATTCTTAAAAGATTACATACTAGTTCCATCCACGTCGTCGCAAATGGCAAGATTTCATTTCTTTTGATGGCTGCATAGTATTCCATTGTGTATATATACCACATCTTCTTTATCCATTCGTCTGTAGATGGACATCTAGGTTCTTTCCATAGTTTGGCTATTGTAGACATTGCTGCTATAAACATTCGGGTGCACGTGCCCCTTCGGATCACTACGTTTGTATCTTTAGGGTAAATACCCAGCAGTGCAATTGCAGGGTCATAGGGTAGTTCTATTTTCAACATTTTGAGGAACCTCCATGCTGTTTTCCAGAGTGGTTGCACCAGCTTGCATTCCCACCAACAGTGTAGGAGGGTTCCCCTTTCTCCACATCCTCACCAGCATCTGTCATTTCCTGACTTGTTAATTTTAGCCATTCTGACTGGTGTGAGGTGATATCTCATGGTGGTTTTGATTTGTATTTCCCTGATGCCGAGTGATATGGAGCACTTTTTCATGTGTCTGTTTGCCATCTGGATGTCTTCTTTGCAGAAATGTCTGTTCATGTCCTCTGCCCATTTCTTGATTGGATTATTTGTTCTTTGGGTGTTGAGTTTGCTAAGTTCTTTATAGATTTTGGACACTAGCCCTTTATCTGATATGTCATTTGCAAATATCTTCTCCCATTCTGTCAGTTGTCTTTTGGTTTTGTTAACTGTTTCCTTTGCTGTGCAAAAGCTTTTGATCTTGATAAAATCCCAAAAGTTCATTTTTGCCCTTGCTTCCCTTGCCTTTGGTGATGTTCCTAGGAAGATGTTGCTGCGGCTGAGGTCGAAGAGGTTGCTGCCTGTGTTCTCCTCGAGGATTTTGATGGATTCCTTTCTCACATTGAGATCCTTCATCCATTAGCGAAATAAGTCAATCGGAGAAAGACAACTATCATATGATCTCCCTGATATGAGGGAGAGGAGATGCAACATGGGGGGTTGAGGGGGTAGGAGAAGAGTAAATGAAACAAGATGGGATTGGGAGGGAGACAAACCATAAGTGACTCTTAATCTCACAAAACAAACTGAGGGTTGATGGGGGGAGGGGGTTGGGAGAGGGGGGTGGGGTTATGGATACTCGGGAGGGTATGTGCTATGGTGAGTGCTGTGAAGTGTGTAAACCTGGCAATTCGCAGACCTGTTCCCCTGGGGATAAAAATATATGTTTATAAAGCTGTAAAAAAAAAAAAAAAAAAAAAAAAAGAAAGGATGAATACCCAAGTTTTGTAGCAACATGGACGGGACTGGAAGAGATTATGCTGACTGAAATAAGTCAAGCAGAGAGAGTCAATTATCATATGGTTTCACTTATTTGTGGAGCATAACAAATAGCATGGAGGACAAGGGGAGATGGAGAGGAGAAGGGAGTTGAGGGAAATTGGAAGGGGGGTGAACCATGAGAGACTATGGACTCTGAAAAACGATCTGAGAATTTTGAAGGGGTGGGGGGTGAGAGGTTGGGGGCACCAGGTGGTGGGTATTGTAGAGGGCACGGATTGCATGGAGCACTGGGTGTGGTGCAAAAATAATGAATACTGTTATGCTGAAAAAATAAAAAACTAAAAAAAAAAAAAGATTACATACTATATGATTTCATTCATATGTTATTCTCTAAAAGATATAACTGCAGTGACAGAGAACAGACTGGTAGTTTGCAGGAGGTAGTGATGTTTGGATGTGATTACAAAAGGATAGCATGAGAGATTTCTGGGGTGGTTTAATCTACACATGTGCTAAAAATTCATAGAACTATATAAACACATATATAAATGTTGGTTTTACTTTATGGTAATTTTAAAAATAAACTGAAAACCCATAGTACAAGTATAAATTTAATTATTAGAAATAAAACTAACTTATTTTCCGAACTTTAAATTTTATCTCACAAGACAAATTCCCAGTAGAGCCTATATTTCATTTTTAACAATGACGTATTGATTTTTGTTTTATGTGGACCTTGTAGTCTTTTTCATTACCCATTAACCTCTACTAAGCAAAAACTTCTTTAAAGTATACATTGAAACAAATAGAAAAGAAGAAGGACATATTCTAGAGTGATAACTACAGCAAATTGTTTGTAAGCAATGAGATTTTAAGTGGCTTTATTTTCTAAATTTTCCAGAATGAGCTTATATAACATTGATAATTAGTGGGGAAAAGCTAAAGAACCCTTTCAGCCCAGGCCTAGTATTGTTTTCAAAGGAAACTTTAGGGCTCTGGTCTGTAAGCAGCTACAAGGAGAGAAGGTAGGTAGCACAGAGGAAAAAAAAAATCAGATCTGCTGGTGGTACTAGTGAAGGTAAGAAAACTGGTGACTCTTAAGTAGAAGCCAACTTACCTGAGACTGTTTGAAAACATCCTTCCCAACCACATCCAGGTTTGAGGGGTCTTTGATGGAACTAACATACTCAGAAACAGCCTTGATCACCACATCACAGGGAGGAAGCACCAGCTGATGAGCTCGCACCTAGAAGAGATAAGATACGCAAGGTACACTGACATCAGTGATGGATCACTAAGACAAAGAGTGAGGTAGGGGGCACCTGGGTGGCTCAGTGGGTTAAAGCCTCTGCCTTCGGCTCAGGCCCTGATCTCAGGGTCCTGGGATCGAGCCCCACATAGGGCTCTCTGCTCCGTGGGGAGCCTGCTTCCTCCTCTCTCTCTGCCTGCCTCTCTGCCTACTTGTGATCTCTGTCTGTCAAATAAATAAATAAAATCTTTTAAAAAAAAAAGAGTGAGGTAGGCCTAAGAGAATTCAAACTCAGTAGATGTACTGATAGATAGTTAAAATCTTTTCTTTGAAAATATTTTCCCCTGTAATTCCCAGTATACAACACTTGGAAAAGATCAAACAGTATAAAGAAAGATAACATCATATCATTTATAATCCTACTATAGAGAGAGCCACTAGTTGATGACACTGTCATAATTCATCAGTTTTCTTTCATAATACCATTTGGCTGCCTCACTATTTTCCTATTAAAGGTAAGGTTTTGGGGCGCCTGGGTGGCTCAGTGGGTTAAGCCGCTGCCTTCGGCTCAGGTCATGATCCCAGGTCCTGGGTTCGAGCCCCGCATCGGGCTTTCTGCTCAGCAGGGAGCATGCTTCCTCCTCTCTCTCTGCCTACCTCTCTGCCTACTTGTGATCTCTCTCTCTCTCTGTAAAATAAATAAATAAAATCTTTAAAAAAAAAAAAAAAAACAAAAAGGTAAGGTTTTAATTTGTAGACCAGGTTTGGATCCCGATTTGAACTAACCACAAAAAAGCCTTTTTGGGACAATCAGGAAGATCTTAAAATGGACTAGATATTAAAATGATACCAAGAAATTATCATTAATTTTGTTAAGAGTAATAATAGCATTGTGCTCATGCATGAAAATGCCCTTATGTTTTAGAGATGCATATCGTAGAATGTGCGAGTCAAATGACTTGAGGTCCAGAATTTATTTTATAATACATTAGCAACAGAAACAAACAAACAAACAAAAAACCAGAAAGTGTGGCTACATCTTGATAACTGTTGGAGCTAGAAGATGTTACAATAGTGACTTCCTATGCTATTATTTTCTCCATTTTTACGATGCTCGAAAATTTTTTAAATACAGGGTTTTTTTTAATGCCATGATAAAAATGTAGGTATGATTTGTTGTTCACTCTCCAGTTATATAATTATAAGCTTCCTAAAATTATAATTAGTCAAAGAGTATAAACTTCTTAAAGACTTTTTATATAAAATTGTTTGGGCAAAAGGCTGTACCACTGATTCCTTCAACAAGTTTTTACTGCCTATTGTGTACTAACTAGATACTGTCATAGGCACCAAGAATAAAGCAGTGAACAAGACAGAAAGATCGCTATCCCCATGGAAGCTTAAATTGCAGTGTAGGCATGTCAGGATAGGGTGAGGGGAGTCAAACAGAATAAACAAGTAAAATGCATACTGTGCTAGATGTAGATAAGTGCTACGGAGAAAATCTAAGCAGAGGATGGCCTTGGGAATTCAAGTGTGTGCATGCATGTGCACAAGCACATAATATTAAATAAGATGGTCAGGAAAGGCCTCACTGAGAGTATGACATTTGAGAAAACCTCTTAGAGTGAGGCACAAAGCTATGTGGGAGGGAAAAGCATCCCAAGTAGAAGGAATAATAACTACAAAGGTTCTACAAACAAAAGAAAAGAAGAGATGACATAATAACTGTATCAGAGGCCAGTCAGTACAGGACTTTGTAGGCCATGGTCACAATTGAGTGAGTGACATGAAGAGCCACTGGAGGATTTTGAATACAGAAGTAACATGATCTGAATCAGTTTTTAACCTTCACTCTTGCTGTTGTACTGAGAACAGGTTTTGGGGAGGGAAGAGTGCAAACAGAAGACCAATAGTCAATAAGCTGTTCTAATAATCCAAGCAAGAAATAATGGTGGCTTGACCAGTGTAGTAGCAATGAAAATGGTGAGAAGTGGACATATATTGGAGGGAGAACTAATGGTATTTGCTGGCAGAGGAAATACAGGGTGTGAGAAAGAGAGCAAGAAGTCAAGGATGACCTATGGTTTTAGCCTGAGCAATTAGAAGGATGAGACTGCCATTAATAAAAATGGGGAAGGCTCTGGGAGGAACACATTTAGGGGAAAGATCACAAGTTTCCACTTAGATACACTTCCTTATGATGTTTAGTAGGCTGTTAGATATTACAATCTGGAGTTCAAGAGGGATGTTAACCCCTGAGATACAGATTTAGGAGTCATCAATGGATTGGTGATACTTAAAGTCATGAGATTGGATGCTATTAATCACTAAGGCAAAATGTGTAGGGAGAACTGAGAGAAGGGACCAAGGACAGAATTCAGGGACACTCCAAACATAAGAAGTAGAGAAGAAGACAAAGAAGCAACAAAAGAAACAGTAATAGCAGCCAGTGAAGCAGGAGGGAAACTAGAAGAGAGTGGTGTCCTTAAAGCCAAGTGAAGAACATGTTCTAAGGAAGAGGGAGTAAGCAATTGGGTCAAATGCCACTAACTGGTCAAGTAAGATGAAAACTGAAAACTGGCCATTAGATTTATTAACATCAAGGATTATGAACATCTGGACCTCGTCAAGAACAATTTAAAACAGACTGCAGAAAGAATAGGGAAAATGGATAATAAACAGTTCAAGTGTAGATGATTCTCTAGAGGGTTTTGCTATAAGGGAAGGAAGAAATGTGGGCCATAGAGAAAAGGAAAGATGGAACAATAGCTTGGATGGAGGGAGTAAGGTCAAGAGCAGGACTTGCTTTATTTTTTTAAGATGGATGCATGGTTATAAATCTGATGGGAAAAATCCAATGAAGAGAGAAAAACTGATGATGCAGGAGAAAGAAGTAAGAATTGCAAAAGTGATGCCCTTCAGTTAGCAAGAGGGAATGTGATTTGGCATGTCAGTAGAGGGGTTGGCCTTAGATGGGAACATGGACAGGTCATCCACAGTTAACACAAGGCAAGCAGAACACGCAGGCACATAGATGCATGTAGGTGAGAAGATGAAAGGCTAGGAGCCGGTGAAGTGTTGTTTCAAATGCTTCCATTTCCTTAGTGAAATGGGAAGCTAGCTCATGAGCTGACAGTGATCAAGGAGGAGGGAGTATCAGCGGCTTAAGGAGAGAGGGAAAGGTATGAACTAGCAGAGTGAAAAAATTAGAGAAAAGTTATATATTCACCAACTTACACTACCACCAGAAACATACGGGAGTATCAGTTTCAACATAGCCTCGACAGGAGTGGATAGACTCGTTTTTCAGTATCTGCCAAACTGTTAGGTTAAAAAAAATTATTTGATTTACATGTGTGAGCACTAGGAAGATTTAACACCTATCTAGTCATACTATTGGCCACTATATTTCTTCTGTGAACTGTCCACTTCAGTCCTTCGCTCATTATCTCATTTACTGGTATATTAGTATTTTACTTCATAGGTTCATATGAATCCTTAAGGTATTAAGGGTATTGTCTTGAAGAGATGGTGCTGGGAAAACTGGACAGGTACATGAAGAAGAAAGAAACTTGTCCATTCTCTTACACCATACACAAAAAGAAACTCAAAATGGATTAAAGACTTAAATGTGAGACATGAAACCATAAAAATCCTTGAAGAGGGCACAGGCAGTAATCTGTTTGACAATGGTCATAACAACATTGTTCTAGACATGACTCCTGAGGCAAGGGAAACAAAAGGAAAAATAAACTATTGGGATTACAAAATAAAAAGCTTCTGTGCAGCAAAGGAAATAATCAACAGAATGAAAAGGCAACCTATAACTGAATGGAAGAAGATATTTGCAAATGACATATATGATAAGGGGTTTATATCTAAAATATAGAACAAACTGATATAACTCAACACCCCAAAAGACAAATAATCCAATTAAAAAATGGGCAGAAGACATGAACAGAGATTTCTCCAAAGAAGACATGAAGATGGCCAACAGACACATGAAAAGATGCTCAATATCACTTATCATCAGGGAACTGCAAATCAAAACTAACAATGAGTATCACCTCACACCTGTCAGAATGGCTGAAATCAAAAACACAATAAACAACAGGTGTTGGTGAGGATGTGGAGAAAAAGGAACCCTCCTGCACTGTTGGTGGGAAGGCAAAGTGGTGCTGGCACTGTGTAAAACAGTATGGAGTTTTCTCAAAAAGTTAAAAATAGAACTGCCTTACAATCCAGTAATGGCACTACTGGGTATTACACAAAGAACATGAAAACACTAATTAAAAACTATATATGTACTCCTATGTTTATTGCAGTACTATTTACAATAGCCATATTATGGAAGCAGCCCAAGTGTCCATCAATAGATAAATGGATAAAGAAGATGTGGTATGTATGTATGTGTGTGTGTGTGTGTGTGTGTATGTGTGTGAGTGTTATGTGTATGTGTGTATATGTATGTATGTATGTATATATATATATATATATATATATATATATATATAATTCAGCCATAAACAGGAATGAAATCTTGCCAGTTGCAATGACATGGATGGAGCTACAGAGTATACGGCTAAGTGAAATAAATCAGTCAGAGAAAGACAAATACCATATGATTTCCCTCATATGTGGAATTTCAGTAAGAAAAAAATGAACAAAGCAAAAAAAAAAAAGAGAGACAAATCAAGAAACAGACTTTTTTTTTATTTTTTATTTTTTCAGCATAACAGTATTCATTATTTTTGCACCACACCCAGTGCTCCATGCAATCCGTGCCCTCTACAATACCCACCACCTGGTGCCCCCAACCTCCCACCCCCCACCCCTTCAAAATTCTCAGATCGTTTTTCAGAGTCCATAGTCTCACATGGTTCACCCCCCTTCCAATTTCCCTCAACTCCCTTCTCCTCTCCATCTCCCCTTGTCCTCCATGCTATTTGTTATGCTCCACAAATAAGTGAAACCATATGATAATTGACTCTCTCTGCTTGACTTATTTCAGTCAGCATAATCTCTTCCAGTCCCGTCCATGTTGCTACAAAACTTGGGTATTCATCCTTTCTTTTTTTTTTTTTTTTTACAGCTTTATAAACATATATTTTTATCCCCAGGGGAACAGGTCTGCGAATTGCCAGGTTTACACACTTCACAGCACTCACCATAGCACATACCCTCCCCAATATCCATAACCCCACCCCCCTCTCCCAACCCCCTCCCCCCATCAACCCTCAGTTTGTTTTGTGAGATTAAGAGTCACTTATGGTTTGTCTCCCTCCCAATCCCATCTTGTTTCACTTACTCTTCTCCTACCCCCTCAACCCCCCATGTTGCATCTCCTCTCCCTCATATCAGGGAGATCATATGATAGTTGTCTTTCTCCGATTGACTTATTTCGCTAAGCATGATACCCTCTAGTTCCATCCACATCGTCGCAAATGGCAAGATTTCCTTTCTTTTGATGGCTGCATAGTATTCCATTGTGTATATATACCACATCTTCTTTATCCATTCGTCTGTAGATGGACATCTAGGTTCTTTCCATAGTTTGGCTATTGTAGACATTGCTGCTATAAACATTCGGGTGCACGTGCCCCTTCGGATCACTACGTTTGTATCTTTAGGGTAAATACCCAGCAGTGCAATTGCAGGGTCATAGGGTAGTTCTATTTTCAACATTTTGAGGAACCTCCATGCTGTTTTCCAGAGTGGTTGTACCAGCTTGCATTCCCACCAACAGTGTAGGAGGGTTCCCCTTTCTCCACATCCTCACCAGCATCTGTCATTTCCTGACTTGTTAATTTTAGCCATTCTGACTGGTGTGAGGTGATATTTCATGGTGGTTTTGATTTGTATTTCCCCGATGCCGAGTGATATGGAGCACTTTTTCATGTGTCTGTTTGCCATCTGGATGTCTTCTTTGCAGAAATGTCTGTTCATGTCCTCTGCCCATTTCTTGATTGGATTATTTGTTCTTTGGGTGTTGAGTTTGCTAAGTTCTTTATAGATTTTGGACACTAGCCCTTTACCTGATATGTCATTTGCAAATATCTTCTCCCATTCTGTCAGTTGTCTTTTGGTTTTGTTAACTGTTTCCTTTGCTGTGCAAAAGCTTTTGATCTTGATAAAATCCCAAAAGTTCATTTTTGCCCTTGCTTCCCTCGCCTTTGGTGATGTTCCTAGGAAGATGTTGCTGCGGCTGAGGTCGAAGAGGTTGCTGCCTGTGTTCTCCTCGAGGATTTTGATGGATTCCTTTCTCACATTGAGATCCTTCATCCATTGTGAGTCTATTTTCGTGTGTGGTGTAAGGAAATGATCCAATTTCATTTTTCTGCATGTGGCTGTCCAATTTTCCCAACACCATTTATTGAAGAGGCTGTCTTTGTTCCATTGGACATTCTTTCCTGCTTTGTCGAAGATGAGTTGACCATAGAGTTGAGGGTCTATTTCTGGGCTCTCTATTCTGTTCCATTGATCTATGTGTCTGTTTTTGTGCCAGTACCATGCTGTCTTGATAAAGACGGCTTTGTAATAGACCTTGAAGTCCGGAATTGTGATGCCACCAACTTTGGCTTTCTTTTTCAATATTCCTTTGGCTATTCGAGGTCTTTTCTGGTTCCATATAAATTTTAGGATTATTTGTTCCATTTCTTTGAAAAAAGTGGATGGTACTTTGATAGGAATTGCATTAAATGTGTAGATTGCTTTAGGTAGCATAGACATTTTCACAATATTTATTCTTCCAATCCAGGAGCATGGAACATTTTTCCATTTCTTTGTGTCTTCCTCAAATTCTTTCATGAGTACTTTATAGTTTTCTGAGTATAGATTCTTAGTCTCTTTGGTTAGATTTATTTCTAGGTATCTTATAGTTTTGGGTGCAATTGTAAATGGGATGGACTCCTTAATTTCTCTTTCTTCTGTCTTGTTGTTGGTGTAGAGAAATGCAACTGATTTCTGTGCATTGATTTTATATCCTGACACTTTACTGAATTCCTGTACAAGTTCTAGCAGTTTTGGAGTGGAGTCTTTTGGGTTTTCCACATATAGTATCATATCATCTGCAAAGAGTGATAGTTTGACTTCTTTTTTGCCGATTTGGATGCCTTTAATTTCCTTTTGTTGTCTGATTGCTGAGGCTAGGACTTCTAGTACTATGTTGAATAGCAGTGGTGATAACTGACATCCCTGCTGTGTTCCTGACCTTAGCGGAAAAGCTTTCAGTTTTTCTCCATTGAGAATGATATTTGCGGTGGGTTTTTCATAGATGGCTTTGATAATATTGAGGTATGTGCCGTCTATCCCTACACTTTGAAGAGTTTTGATCAGGAAGGGATGCTGTACTTTGTCAAATGCTTTTTCAGCATCTATGGAGAGTATCATATGGTTCTTGTTCTTTCTTTTATTAATGTGTTGTATCACATTGATCGATTTGCGGATGTTGAACCAACCTTGCAGCACTGGAATAAATCCCACTTGGTCGTGGTGAATAATCCTTTTAATGTACTGTTGAATCCTATTGGCTAGTATTTTGGCGAGAATTTTTGCATCTGTGTTCATCAAGGATATTGGTCTGTAGTTCTCTTTTTTGATGGGATCCTTGTCTGGTTTTGGGATCAAGGTGATGCTGGCCTCATAAAATGAGTTTGGAAGTTTTCCTTCCATTTCTATTTTTTGGAACAGTTTCAGGAGAATAGGAATTAGTTCTTCTTTAAATGTTTGGTAGAATTCCCCCGGGAAGCCGTCTGGCCCTGGGCTTTTGTTTGTTTGGAGATTTTTGATGACTGTTTCAATCTCCTTACTGGTTATGGGTCTGTTCAGGCTTTCCATTTCTTCCTGGTTCAGTTGTGGTAGTTTATATGTCTCTAGGAATGCATCCATTTCTTCCAGATTGTCAAATTTGTTGGCGTAGAGTTGCTCATAGTATGTTCTTATAATCGTCTGTATTTCTTTGGTGTTCGTTGTGATCTCTCCTCTTTCATTCATGATTTTATTTATTTGTGTCCTTTCTCTTTTCTTTTTGATAAGTCTGGCCAGGGATTTATTGATCTTATTAATTCTTTCAAAGAACCAGCTCCTAGTTTCGTTGATTTGTTCTATTGTTTTTTTGGTTTCTATTTCATTGATTTCTGCTCTGATCTTTATCATTTCTCTTCTCCTGCTGGGTTTAGGGTTTCTTTCTTGTTCTTTCTCCAGCTCCTTTAGGTGTAGGGTTAGGTTGTGTACCTGAGACCTTTCTTGTTTCTTGAGAAAGGCTTGTACCGCTATATATTTTCCTCTCAGGACTGCCTTTGTTGTGTCCCACAGATTCTGAACCATTGTGTTTTCATTATCATTTGTTTCCATAAATTTTTTCAATTCTTCTTTAATTTCCTGGTTGACCCATTCATTCTTTAGAAGGATGCTGTTTAGTCTCCATGTATTTGGGTTCTTTCCAAATTTCCTCTTGTGATTGAGTTCTAGCTTTAGAGCATTGTGGTCTGAAAATATGCAGGGAATGATCCCAATCTTTTGATACCAGTTGAGACCTGATTTAGGACCAAGAATGTGATCTATTCTGGAGAATGTTCCATGTGCACTAGAGAAGAATGTGTATTCTGTTGCTTTGGGATGAAATGTTCTGAATATATCTGTGATGTCCATCTGGTCCAGTGTGTCATTTAAGACCTTGATTTCCTTGTTGATCTTTTGCTTGGATGATCTGTCCATTTCAGTGAGGGGAGTGTTAAAATCCCCTGCTATTATTGTATTCTTGTCGATGTGTTTCTTTGATTTTGTTATTAATTGGTTTATATAGTTGGCTGCTCCCACGTTAGGGGCATAGATATTTAAAATTGTTAGATCTTCTTGTTGGACAGTTCCTTTGAGTATGATATAGTGTCCTTCCTCATCTCTTATTATAGTCTTTGGCTTAAAATCTAATTGATCTGATATAAGGATTGCCACTCCTGCTTTCTTCTGATGTCCATTAGCATGGTAAATTCTTTTCCACCCCCTCACTTTAAACCTGGAGGTGTCTTCGGGTTTAAGATGAGTGTCTTTTAGGCAACATATAGATGGGTTTTGTTTTTTTATCCATTCTGATACCCTGTGTCTTTTGATTGGGGCATTTAGCCCATTAACATTCAGGGTAAGTATTGAGAGATATGAATTTAGTGCCATTGTATTGCCTGTAAGGTGACTGTTATTGTATATTGTCTCTGTTTCTTTCTGATCTACTACTTTTAGGGTCTCTCTTTGCTTAGAGGACCCCTTTCAATATTTCCTGTAGAGCTGGTTTGGTATTTGCAAATTCTTTCAGTTTTTGTTTGTCCTGGAAGCTTTTAATCTCTCCTTCTATTTTCAATGATAGCCTAGCTGCATATAGTGTTCTTGGCTGCATGTTTTTCTCATTTATTACTCTGAATATATCATGCCAGCTCTTTTTGGCCTGCCAGGTCTCTGTGGATAAGTCTGCTGCCAATCTAATATTTTTACCATTGTACGTTACAGACTTCTTGTCCCGGGCTGCTTTCAGGATCTTTTCTTTGTCACTAAGACTTGTCAATTTTACTATTAGGTGACGGGGTGTGGACCTATTCTTATTGATTTTGAGGGGGGTTCTCTGAACCTCCTAGATTTTGATGCTTGTTCCCTTTGCCATATTGGGGAAATTCTCTCCAATAATTCTCTCCAATATACCTTCTGCTCCCCTCTCTGTTTCCTCTTCTTCTGGAATCCCAATTATTCTAATGTTGTTTCGTCTTATGGTGTCACTTATCTCTCGAATTTTCCCCTCGTGGTCCAGTAGCTGTTTGTCCCTCTTTTGCTCAGCTTCTTTATTCTCTGTCATTTGGTCTTCTATATCGCTAATTCTTTCTTCTGCCTCATTTATCCTAGCAGTGAGAGCCTCCATTTTTGATTGCACCTCATTAATAGCTTTTTTGATTTCAACTTGGTTAGATTTTAGTTCTTTTATTTCTCCAGAAAGGGCTTTTATATCTCCCGAGAGGGTTGCTTTAATATCTTCCATGCCTTTTTCAAGCCCAGCTAGAACCTTGAGAATCGTCATTCTGAACTCTATATCTGACATATTACCAATGTCTGTATTGATTAGGTCCCTAGCCTTTGGTACTGCCTCTTCTTCTTTTTTTTTGTTGTGAATTTTCCGCCTTGTCATTTTGTCCAGATAAGAGTTTATGAAGGAGCAAGTCAAATACTAAAAGGGTGGCAACAACCCCACGAAAATATGCTTTAGCCAAATCAGAAGAGATCCCGAATTTTGAGGGGGGAGAAAGGGGATAAAAAGGGGTTCAGAAAGAAAAAAGAAAAAAAAAGAAACTATTAAAAAAAAAAGAAAGCCGATAAAGAAAAAATATAAAAAGAGGAAAAAATATATATATATTTATTAGATAAACTATTTTAAAAAAGTTAAAAAAGAAAACGGTAAAAGTTAAAAAAATTTAGCAGAAGAAGAGAAAAAGAAAAAAAATTTGAAAAAGAAAAAAAAATTAAATTAACTGCAAGGCTAAAAAATCATGGGGAGAAAGCCATGAGTTCCTTGCTTTGCTTTCTTCTCCTCTGGAATTCCGCCGCTCTCCTTGGTATTGAAACTGCACTCCTTGGTAGGTGAACTTGGTCCTGGCTGGGTTTCCCATTGATCTTCTGGGGGAGGGGCCTGTTGTAGTGATTCTCAAGCGTCTTTGCCCCAGGCGGAGTTGCACCGCCCTTACCCGGGGCCGGGCTGAGTAATCCGCTCGGGTTTGCTTTCGGGAGCTTTTGTTCCCTGGGCGCTTGGGAGCTTTTGTTCCCTGAGCGCTTTCCGTAGAGTTCCGGAGGGCGGGAATGAAGATGGCGGCCTCCTGGTCTCCGGCCCGGAGGAGCCGAGAGCCCGGGGCCCCACTCCTCAGTGCGCCCTCAGAGAACAGCGCCCAATGACTCCCGTCACCCTGGCCTCTGGCCGCGCTCCTAGCTGACCGAGCCTGCGACCGGTTCAAGGCAACCCCGAGCTGAGAGTCACTCCTCGGCTCTGTCTCTGTAGCCGGCTTCCCCGTTCTAATACCGGTAAGCTCTGCGACACTCAGACACCCCCAATCCTTCTGCGACCCTGCGGGACCTGAGGCCGCGCTGACCCCGCCTGGGCTTCACCCCAGTTAAGCCTCTGGAGCGATGTCCTTCAGCGGAACAGACTTTTAAATGTCCTGATTTTGCTCCGTTGCTCCGCCGCTCGCCGGGAACCGGCCCCTCCCTCCGCGGTCTATCTTCCCGTCGCTTTGGATTCACTTCTCCGCCAGTCCTACCTTTCAGATAGTGGTTGATTTTCTGTTTCTAGAATTGCTGTTCTTCTTTTCTTCAATCTCCCGTTGGATTTGTAGGTGTTTGCAATCTTTAGATAAGCTATTTAGCTGATCTCCCGCTACCCGAAGTAGTCTCAGCCTGCTACTTCTCTGCCATCTTGACTCCTCCCCAGGAAACAGACTCTTAACTGTAGAGAACTGATGGTTACCAGAGACAGGGATGGGTGTGGAGATGGATTAAATAGGTGATGGTGACTAAGGAGTGCATTTGTTTGGGTGAGCACTTGATGCGTGGAATTATTGAATCACTATACTGTATACCTCAAAGTAATATAATACTGTGTGTTAACTATACTGAAAAAAGATAGTAAGGGTATTGATCATAATTATAATTTCTGCATTTGAAATATTTTAAGCCTAATGAAAGGTAATTATTCTATCGAAACTCCGATGGAAAAAACCTGATATCCCCTAGGCATGGATGTATAGGCAGGAAATGGGGGCACTTTACCTTAAGTGATGCAAGGGGATGCTCTGGTCCCAAGAGGCTCCAGTGAAAAGCAGCCAGGTCCTCATCTGGAAGAATGTGGTTACCTATAAAGTACATTTGTCATTTATTGACTGTGCAAATGTTTTCATAGAACCTCCAGGCCATGAAAGGGCTTCTGGGGAAGAAAATAATCAAATAATTTAAAGAGGTATAGATTCTCAATGTAATATCTATAGTATCTATGTGTTGATTACTTACTATGTAGCACATGCATTATATGTTTTATTATTGTAATAACCATGCCTAAGAGTGTTATTATCCCTATTTTACAGATAAGGAAACAGAGGTTCAGACAAGTTTGGTGACATAGCCCAAAGTAGCTTGGTTAATAAGTGCCCCCACCAGGATAAGAAGCAAGCTCTAAAGCCCATGCTATTATCTATCATCTAGTCATTCTGCCTTTTATAATAGCACCCACAATTACTGAATGCCTACTAAGTGCTCGGCATTTTATACGTCTCATTTCATTTAATTCTGTCAATAACACAATGAGGTATACTATTCCATTTCACAGATGAAGAAATTGAAACCAGGGAGGTGTGACTTCAGCGATTTGTCACAGGCCTAATTCTATGACTTGTGCTGACTCCATTAGATGTGCCAAACTCAAATCCTTTGGGATTATAAGCAGAGGTTACACCTGAGACAATATATTAACCTTCATGTTCTAGGTACTTAGAAAGCCACCTGAAAACATAATCAACTCTCAGGGTGCTTGGGTGGCTCAGGTGGTTAACTGGTCCAGTTGGACAGGTGGTCCAACTCTTGGTTTCAGTTCAGGTCATGATCTCAGGATCCTGGGACTGAGCCCCATATCAGGTTCTGCGTTCTGCAGAAGTCTGCTTTAAGATTCTCTCTCCCAGGGGTGCCTGGGTGGCTCAGTGGGTTAAGCCTCTGCCTTCAGCTCAGGTCATGATCCCAGGGTCCTGGGATCGAGCCCCCGGGCTCTCTGCTCCGCAGAGAGCATGCTTCCTCCTCTCTCTCTGCCTGCCTCTCTGCCTACTTGTGATCTCTGTCTGTCAAATAAATAAAATCTTAAAAAAAAAAAGATTCTCTCTCCCTTTCCTGCTGCCCCTCCCCCACCTGCATTTTTTCTCTCTCTCTCAAATAAATAGATAAATCTTTAAAAAAAAATAACCAACTCTCTGGAGTTTACTTTAAAAAAAAAAAAGATTTTATTTATTTATTTGGCAGACAGAGATCACAGGTAGGCAGAGAGAAAGGCAGAGAGAGAGAAGGAAGCAGTCTCCCTGCTGAGCAGAGAGCCCGATGTGGGGCTCGATCCCAGGACCCTGGGATCATGACCTGAGCTGAAGGCAGAGGCTTTACCCCACTGAGCCACCCAGGCGCCCCTGGAGTTTACTTTTAAATGCATCTTTAAAAGATAAATTGATGGATGGCTAGAATGGACAGATATATGATAAAGCAAGTATAGGAAAATGTTAATGGCAGAATATAGGTGGTAGATATAGGATATACAGGATTTTCACTACCAAATTCTTTCAATTTTGCTGTGTGTTTGGAAATTCTTATAATACAATGTTAGCACAAGAGAAAAAGAAAAAAAAATATACAACAATTTGTGTTCTTCATCTAAATTGAGACAGCAGGAAAGAAATGCTAATGCTCTGAATAGGTAACCAAAACTATCTGGGGCTAGTAAAACATTTGGCCTAAGACAGTACTGTGTATAAAATGTTATGGAATGTAAGAAAAAAAGTTTTACAGAAATCAAAATAATTTTCTAGGATGTCCTATATTAAATTCATAAGACAAACGTGCTGAGTTTCTAATAAGCAGCCCAAAAGCCTGCTGGTTTTTCCCCAGTACAGTGTTTAGCATGTGGACTTTAAAAAGATAAATTCAATTATGACAGGCTAAATTGCTGGTCTTCATGTCTTAACATTGGAACAGGAAACTTCACCAATCACTGGAGCCTGTTCTTGGATACCTACCTAGCAGTGCAGCAAATATGGGAAAATTCATTCGCTTCAAGCCCAGCTGCTTGGCTACCTCCTGCATCAGGAACTGATTGGTAGTGAGATTCTTCCCATTCCAGCTCAGCTTCAGAGCATGGGAACTGTAGTAAGAAGGAATATTGTAGAGAGCATACTCGGAATCATGGGCAAGAAGGCCATGGAAGCCATTTTCCCTGAAAAAAGCCACCACTTCCAAATGGTGGTCTTCAAGGCTCTGAAAGACCTAGGAGGGAAGAAGAGAGGAACATGTCATGTAACAGAAACTGACTATATTTGGTTAGAGTCCAGAAAGTTAGTAACAAAAGTTTGTAGTTGAAATTTAAGATCACTCTTAAGATCTAGGATCACGGCTGAACACAATACTCAGCAACATCAAAAGTGTCTCCCAGATTCAAACTTGATTATTCCTACTATAAACAAAGATAGTATTATCTATGTTTTCATTGAGATGCCCAGTGCTTTCATGAAACTGTGGTGTGAGGCATTTCAAGAAAATACTGAAATTAACATGGTATATATTACTTAAATTTCTGCTGCACACAGTAACAGAAGAAATCTTTGTTGGAAAGATAATAAAGCTATTATTTATTGCTCATCACCTTCTATATGCCACATATACCTTACCTACATTATCTCATTGTCAGAACAACCAAGAATAAGGTAGGTATGGATGAAAAAACTTACATGTAGAAATAGACACAGACAGGTTAAATTAACATAGTTAGAATCTGATTCTAAGTTCATCTAACTTTTTTTTTTTTAATCTAACACCTTTCCAAAAAATCCTTGCTTGTGGGTACCTGGGTGGCTCAGTTGTTTAAGCCTCTGACTCTTGGTTTTGGCTCAGGTCATGATCTCATGGATGGTGAGATGGAGCCCCAGGTTGGGCTCCATGCTCAGCAGGGAGTATGCTTGAAAAGTCTCGCCCTCTGCCCCTCCCCCAACTCACCGGGCGGGGCGGCTGCTGCACTGTCTCTCTAAAATAAATAAATAACCCTTTAAAAAAAAAATCCTTGCTTGCTTTCTTAGGAACCTCTTAGACCACAGAGCACTTCCAGCAGGTAGAGGTCAGAAACGTCACCCCATTTTGGAAATGGGAAAACTAAGTCTATGAGAGGTTGGCTGCCCCTAAAGCTGCATAATGAATGAGAGTACACAGGATTCAAACTCAGGCTGTTCTGAATCCGGAATGCACTTATTTCTACCGTACCAGGCTTCTTCCTAGAGAACATTATTTTTCATGTAACAGACAGACCCTTAAATGCCCTTCCGGTGTATGCCTCTATCCCTGCACTTAGAACATACTGAGATAATCTGCATACTGGTTATACCTTGCTAACTTCCTCGACTACAGAGACTTAATTTATCTCTTTATTCCTGATTCCAACATAAAACCTGGAGCATAACAATATGAGTAATAATGGTTAACAGATACTGAATACATACTATGTGCTAAGCAGCATTCCAAGTACTCTGCATTCATTAACTCATTTAATATTCAATCTTATAAGGCCATATCTATTATTATCATCTCCATTTTTACATTGCTATTCCTAAGGTCGCATGGCCAGAAGGAACAAAGCCTGGATTTTGGCTCTCGAACCTATGGACCTAAATATTTTTGCTGAACTCAACTAACCTATTTTATTTTCACTTAAATTACAAAATAATGGTAGTTTTCTGCAACCTGACTGGAGTTTCAATGCATAAAGCTTCTGCTAGGCTATGGGAAGAGACTAGTCACAGCAGATAGTCATGTCACACATTAAGTCCACAAGGGGAGGGTCACTGATAAGCAGATAGCACACAACGTGTGTACATGTTTGTTTTCTAAGCAAAGGAACCAATAATCCTTACTTTGTGCGGCAACATATTTACACCTAGAGTTATGATGAACTCCAGTTGAGTCAGAGTAGGAGTACAGTTTATGCTGTCCACTAGTGCTAGTTTGTTCCAGCATACCTCTCATACAAGTCACTCACTGAGCATTCATCTGTACCAGGAGTAGTGCTAAGTATGGTACCTTCCATCTCTTCATCACAATCAGACCAAGTAGGTGTTACAAGTCCCATCTTACAGATGAGGAAACTGAGGCTCAGAGAAGCAACGTGCCTTGCTCAGGGCCATGGAGCATTCCAAATGTCCATCGACAGAAAAAATGGTTAAACAAAATATGGCATAACCATACAAGGGAATATTACTTAGCTATAAAAAGGAATGAAGTACTGATTCATGCTACAACATCAATGAACTTAAAAACAATATTGAGTGCAAGAAGCCAGAGAAAAAGGCCACGTATTATATGATTCCTTTTATATGAATTTTCCAGAATAGAAAAATCCACTGAGAGGGAAAAATAGATTAGTGGTTTCTAGGGACTGGGGGAAAAGGGAAATGAAGAATGACTGCTAGAAGGTACTGAGTTTCCTTTTGGGGTGTTAAAAATGTTCTGGAATTAGACAGTGATCATAGCTGCACAACTCTGTGACTACAACTTATACACCTTAAAAATGGTAAATTTTGGGGTGCCCAAGTGTCTCAGTTGGTTGAGTGGCAGACTCTCGATTTCAGCTCAGGTCATGACCTCAGGATCCTGGGATCAAGCCCTGAGTCAAGCTCTGCACTCAGTGGAAGTCTGCTTAAGGATTCTTTCTCTCCCTCTACCCCTCCTCCCACTCAACTGTGCATTCTCTCTAAGTAAGTCTTTTTTTTTCTAAGTAAATCTTTTTAAAAAATGGTAAATTTTATGGTATTATGTGAATTATATTCCAATTATTAAAAAGCAGAACTAGAATTCAAATTCAGCTGTCTACAAAGCCCATGCTCCCTAAATCTCACTTTTAAAACGTATGGAAAATTTTAAACACACAAAGGTAAAGGAAATACCATAACGAATTTCTATGATACCATTATCCTGTTTCAATCACTATCAATGTTAAGTCATTGTTTCATCTACTATGCTGCCCTTTTGTTCTGGCATTTTAATTTTTTTTAAAGATTTTATTTATTTATTTGTCAGAGAGAGAGAGAGGGAGAGAGAGTGAGCGAGCACAGGCAGACAGAGTGGCAGGCAGAGGGAGAAGCAGGCTCCCTGCCGAGCAAGGAGCCCGATGTGGGACTCAATCCCAGGCTGCTGGGATCATGACCTGAGCCGAACGCAGCCACCCAACCAACTGAGCCACCCAGGCGTCCCTGTTCTGGCATCTTTAAATGCACTTTTTAAGTCATGACTAAAAAAAAAAAACACATAAAATTCACCATCTGAACCATTTTTAAGTGTATAGTTCAATAGTGTTAGATTAATAACACTGTTGTGAAACACATCTCCAAAACTTTTTAATCTTGCAAATCTGAAACTCTATACCCATTAAACAACTCCCGATTTTCACCTCTCCCCCAGCTCCTGGCAACCCCCTTCCACTTTCTATGAATTTGACTACTTTAGATACCTCATATAAGTGGAATCATACAGTATTTGTCTTTTTATGACTGACTTTTTTCACTCAACATAATGTCCTTCAAATTCATTCACACTATAGTATGTGACAGGTTTTCTTTTTAAGGCTGAATAATTTTCCATTCTATGTACACACCACAATTTCTTCCCCTGTTAATGAATGGACTTATGGGTTACTTCCACTTCTTGGCTATTATGACTAACACTGCTGTAAACATAGATGTGAAAAATATCTCTTCAAAATCCTGTTTTCAGGGGTGCCTGTGTGGCTCAGTGATTAAGCATCTGCCTTTGGCTCAGGTCATGATTCCGGGGTCCTGGGATCGAGCCCCACATGGGGCTCCCTGCTCAGCGGGAAGCCTACTTCTCCCTCCCCCACTCCTCCTGCTCATGTTCCCTCTCGCTGTCTCTCGCTCTCTCTCTCTCTCTGTCAAATAAATAAATAAATAAATCTTTAAAAAACAAAACAAAATCGTGTTTTCAGTTCTTTTGGGTAAATACTCAGAAGTGGAATTGCTGAATCACATAGTAGTTTCATTTTTAATTTTTAAAAAGAACTTCCATATTGCTTTTCATAGAGGTTGCTTGATTTTATATTCCCACCAACAATGCACAAGGTTCTAACCTCTCCACAACCTCACAAAAACTTCTTTTCCTTTCTTTTTTATAGTAGCAATCCCAATGAGTATGAGGTGGTATCTCATTTTCATTTGCATTTCTCTGATAGTTAATGATGCTGAACATCTTTTCATATGATTGTTGGTCATTTCTGGCATAGTTTCAAGCAAATTCCAGATATCAAATCACCTATAAATACTTCTTTATCTGTAACAGATGAAGAGTTAAAAAAAGAACACACAAAACTATCATTTCACCAAAATTAACAAGTTTTTTAATATCTTAATATCCAGTTCCTACTCTATTTTCCAAGATTACCTTAAAAATGTCTTTTGACAGCTGGTTTGTTCAAATCAGGATCCCAGTAAGGTCCACATGCTGCACTTGGTTGATATGGCTTCTAACTATCTTAATTTTAACAGTTGCCCCTGCCTTTATTAAATGCCATTTACCTGTTGCAAAAAACATAACTCACTTTTTAAATTACAAAGATAATATGGATTATTCTACAGATGGTGTTGAGATAACCGGACATTTGTTTGAGAACAATAAGATAGATCCATTCCTCACATTTTAACTAGGATAACCATAAAAATAATAGAAGATTTCATGGGAATTTTTAAAAATATAATTTCACAGTGAGGAAAATTTATGTATAAGAGAAAACCCAGTAAGAGTAAAGAGGAAGATCAATCCTCTTGACTAAATAAAAATAAAACATTTCTGTTTGGGAAAAGCCAAAGTACGTAAACTCAAAAGACAATTGACAAACTGCAAAAAAACCTGCAACTCATAGTATAGAGGGTTAATTTCTCTAATAGAAAAGAAAAAACCTAACAACACAAGAAAACAGTTCACACACAAAAAAAATGAAAAAACAAATTGATTGTAAGCATGTAAGAAGATGATCAAATTCACTTGTGATAAGAAGGGAAAATTAAAACAATACTGAAAGACGATATTTCAACTATAACATTACCAAATATTATACTGGTAAGGGAAACAGGCACACACAAATATTGAAGGTAGGCATGTAAATGATATAATCTCTATGGAGAAAAATTTGGCAAGATCTGTCAAAATTACAAATGCACATATCCTTTGACCCAGTAATTTTGCTTCTATGGAATGATCTTTTAGATATGTAAAGTACTTGGAACAACACAAGTGCTTAGGTATTGGCAAGAGCACTGCAAATGTACAAGTATTCGTTATAGTATTATTATAATAGCTGAAAACTGGAAAAAATCTAACTGCCCATCAATAAGAGACTAGTTATTTAAGTTATTACATATACATACAACGGAATAGGGTGGAACCATAAAATATAAGCACAAAACTTTTATGTACTCACATGGAAAAATCATGATATAGTAAATAGAAAAGCAAAATACAAATTATGTATAGTATGCTACTATTTTTTGAAATGTATATTTATGGTGTGTGTAGCAAGTAGTTTTAATATTTGCTCTCATAGGCATACTAACTTTGGAATAATACACAACTAACTGATTATATTGGTCAACTCTGGAGAAAAGAATCTAGTGACTATGGACAGGGGTGAAAGGGAGATTTTAATCAAATATCCTTTTGTACCTTTTGAATATTTATAATGTGAATTGCAATACTTAATACAAAAGATAAAATACAACTGAATAAAAGAATATACTCCAGATAAAAAAAATAAAAAATACAGAAAGGTATATGGTGAAAAGTAATACAGGGATGCATCAGAGATATTGTGGGTTCAGTTCCAGCACACTGCAATAAAGCAAGTATCTCAATAAAGCAAGCCAAATGAATTTTTTAGTTTCCCAGTGCATATAAGTTATGTTTACACTATACTGTAGTCTATTAAGTGCGCAACAGCATTATGTCTCCAAGTATATTCCTTAGTTCAAAAATCCTTTATTGTTAAAAAATACTAACAATTATCTGAGCTACAAGTCATAATAATTTTGGTGGAGCAGGGTTTTGCCTCGATGTTCATGGCTGCTGGCTGGTCAGGGTGGTGGATGCTGAAGGCTGGGGTGGCTGTGGCAATTTCTAAAGACAGTAATGAAGTTTGTCACACAGACTGACTCTTCCTTTCAGGAATATTTCTCTGTAGCACCTGGTGCCATTTGATAGCATTTTACCCACGGTAAAATTTCTTTCAAAAGTGGAGTCGATCCCTCAAATCCTGCCACTGCTTATCAACTAAGTTTATGTAATATTCTAAACCACTTGGTGTCATTGCAACAATCTTCCCAGCATCTTCACCAGGAGCACATTCCATCTCAAGAAACTACTTTCTGTGCTCATCTATAAGAGAGAACTCCTCACCCGTTGATTTTATTTTGAGATTGCAGCAATTTAGTCACATGTTCAGGTTTCACCTCTAATTCCAATTCTCTTGCTTTTTCTACCATATCTGCAAAGTACTTCCTCTGTTGGTTTTGAATACCTCAAAGTCATCCATGAGGGTTGGAATCAACTTATTCTGAACTTTCAATAATGTTGATATGTTGACTTCTTCCCATGAATCATGAGTATTCTTAAAGGCATCTAGTATTCCAGATGGCATCTAATATCCTAGATGTCAATTCTTCCCAGAAGATTTTCAGTTTACTCTGCCCAGATCCATCAGAGGAATCACTACCTATGTCAGCTATAGCCTTACAAAATTTCTTAAATAACAAGACTTGAAAATTGAAATTATTCTTTAATTCATGGGCTGCAGAATGGGTGCTGTGTTAGAAAGCCTGAAAACAACATTAATTTGGTGTATATCTCCATCAGAGCTCTTGGGTAACCAGGTACACTGTCAATGGGCAGTCATATTTTCAAAGGATTCTTTTTCTGAGCAGTAGGTCTCACCTATGGGCTTAAAATAGTCAGTGAACCATGTTGTAAACAGATGTGGTGTCATCCAGGCTTTGTTCTTCCATTTATAGGACACAGGCAAAGTATATTTACCATAATTCTTAAGGGCTCTAGGATTTTCAGAATGGTAAATGAGCACTGGCTTCACCTTAAATTTACCAGCCGCATTTGCCCCTAACAAGTTAGCCTGTCCTTTGTAGATTTGAAGCCAGGCATTGACTTCTCCTCTCTAGATATGAAAGTCCTAGATGGCATGTTTTTCCAATAGAAGGCTATTTCACATACATGGAAAACCTGTTTAATGTAGCCTCCTTCAAGGAATACCTTAGCTAGATCTTCTGGATGACTTGCTGCAGCTTCTACATCAGCACTTGCTGCTTTACCATACAGTTTTATGTTCTGGAGATGAATTCTTTCCTTAAAGACTACGAACCAACCTCTACTAGCTTCAAGCTTTTCTTCTATAGCTTCTTAGAATTAAGGAGAATTAGGTTCTTCCTCTGGATTAGGCTTTGACTTAAGGGGATGTTGGAGCTGGCTTGATTCAGCAAATGCTGTTGGAAAAATGGTACCAACAGACTTGATGCAGGGTTGTCAGAAATCTCCAATTTGTAAAAAAAAAAAAAGCAGTGTCTGAAATGCAATAAAGCAAAGGGCAATAAAATGAGGTATGCCTGTAGTCCTTTTACCCCCATTCACTAAAGGTAATAATTATTTCAGGTCTCTCCTCTGAGAAGTATGATTAAGTAGATCTAGGGCTAGACTGGGAATATATTTCTTAGACCATTTTATTGAGGTATGATTGACATACAAATAGCTGTACACAATTAATGTATATAATTCAAGTTTAGAGATAAGAATCATCACCATGGTCTATGCCATAAACATACCCATAACCCCCAGAAGTTTCTTCCTGCCCTCTTATTTCTTGTGATAAAAGCACTTAAAATAAGATTTACTGTCTTAGCAAAGTTCTAAGTAACTTATTAATCATGAGCACTATGCTATACAGATCTCTAGGACTCATTTGTCTTCTATAACCAAAACTTTGCACCCTTTGACTAATACTTCCCCAATACTCCTTCCTGACAGATCCTGGCCACCACCATTCTACTCTCTGCGTCTGTGAGTGACAATTTTAGATTCCTCATATAAGTGGTATCATGAAGGACTTGTCCTTCTGTGTCTGGCTTATTTCACTTAGCATGACGTCCTCCAGGTTATCCATGTTGTCCCAAATGGCAGGATTTCCTTTTGTGAGGCTGAATAATATTCTACTGTCTGTATAAACCATATTTTCTCTATTTATTCATCCAACAATGAACACTTAGGTTACTTTCAAGAACCCCAGGTGATTGTCATGATGAGGCAAGTTGAAGAAACAGTGCTCTCTAGTCAGATCACACCGCGTGGCAATTTATTTTTTCGCAAAATATCTAGACTTATCTGATGGCAATTAAATCCTGACCAGGGAAAGGAAGAAGCCTTCTAGCCACAATGCTCCTCAGAATAGCTGAGTACCCTGGCTCCATTTCCATGTGTGATGACTGCTGCCACTTGTAAGCAGACTGACTTCCAGTTCCTGGTTCAAACTGATTCAGTTATTTGTTAACCTTGCAATTTTTCAAGAGACTAAAATGATTTAGGTGAGTTTAAACAACATACCCAAAATACTTAGAAAAGAAGCACACTTGAACTTTAAAGAAAGTAAGAGTTGAGATTCTGAACAAGGCCTATAGCTTTTAATTGCTAGCTCACTCTTCAGTACAACAAATACGAATTGAAGGCCTTCTAAGTGCCAGGATGCAGACGGCACAGAGTAAGACACTTAATATACATGTTAAGAAGTTATTACCACAGGATGCCATGGAAACATAAAGGAAAGGGACTTAACCAGTCAATGAGGCAATGCTATCCATAGGATACAACACTTTTATTTATAAAACTCAAGGGAAAACAACTCTCTGAGAAAAGTTTAATGTCTCATTTCACTTTGTAAGTCAAGGGGAGGGGTGGATTATGTTTAAGTCCACTTTAGCAGTAGAAATATGGACAGTTTAGTCTACGGCCATACCACCCTGAACGCACCCGATCTCGTCTGATCTTGGAAGCTAAGCAGGGTCGGGCCTGGTTAGTACTTGGATGGGAGAAATATGGACAGTTTACATTTCAGCTGCAAGGTCTTTGTGCCTTGGAGTCTAACTACTGAAAAAAGGGAGACCAAAACTACTATTGAAACAAATTTTCATCACTACATACTGTGTAGCCCAGCAACTGGTAAGAGACCAAACTGAGAGTCATGAAGCTAAAGAATACAGAACTCAAAAGTAAAAACAGCAGTAATTAAAAAAAAGAAAAAACAATTTAAGGCAACATCAACAAACTGGCCTTCTCTCCTGACTGCAGTAATCTCAACTATCTACAACCCTACAACCCTACAACACATGCATTGTATAATCTTTGCCATTAAATATCTCCATCAGACGAGAGATAGAACACTGATCCAATGTTGGTAAAGGCTATTAAGGTACTAGTTTTAATTTGCAAATACCCAATATTAGTAACCTCAATTACTATGAAGCTTTGTGGTTCATTTGGGGGCTAGAGACTCTACTTTGAGAGTAACTTCTACCATTGGAAGATATAGCAGGAATTTCAGTATCTAGTGGACCTTTGCTTAAATTCCAGTGATGGGTAAGTCATGGGCAAGTCACTTAGCTTCTTCATCTATAAAGTCGAGATTTTGCAAATTCCTGATTTTAAGACTTAGAAATTACTCATAAATTATTGAACACATCTGAAACTAATGATGTACTATAAGTTGGCTAATTGAATTTAAATAAAAAAGACTTAGAAATTATATAAAATACCTTACATGTAGGATCTGAAAAAGTGGTTATAAAATAAATTATAGTCTGTTAATTTTGCAGAGATGAAGCCTGTAGTGTGTACTAATCTCTGTAGGTCCTGAGAAATCATTTGAGACAAGTAGATACCAATATAGGCTACCTGTTCTGCCCAAAGCAAATTTTAACGATTGAGAAATCAGAAAGCCTGTTACAAAAATAGAAAAAGTTCATTATTACATTTGTGTGTTTGTGATTTATTCTCCTTTAACTTGGAACAGGAGGTCTGATGCCTTTCTTACATACCAAGAGGTCAATGTTAGGTCTTATATTTTTGTGTTAAGATGTGCAACACAGAATTTAGCCTTTGGGGGTGCCTGGGTGGCTCAGTGGGTTAAAGCCTCTGCCTTCAGCTCAGGTCATGATTCCAGGGTCCTGGGATCAAGCCCCGCATCGGGCTCTCTGCTCATCGGGGAGCCTTCTTCCTCCTCTCTCTGCCTGCTTCTCTGCCTGCTTGTGATCTCTGTCTGTCAAATAAATAAATAAAATCTTTAAAAAAAAGAGAGAGAGAATTTAGCCTTTGGTCCCTTCATTGGGAATGATTAATTTTATCCTATTTCATAATGGAAAACAGCTGTTTAGAAATGCAGGCATTTCTTAACAGACATTTTACACAGTGCTTTTTTATATATTTAGGATAACAACTCCCAAGATATTTGTAGAATTCTGGTATTCCAATGATATCGTGCTTCATTTTCAGTACCATCGTACAGTAATTCAGTATCACCATTGCAGCTCTTCTTTCACACCATGAACATTAATTGAGAAAGGCTAACTGAACAATATTAGTTCCTTTTCATAAAATATAATACCAGAGAGCCTTTCCTGGAATGCAAAAGACAATTCCGCAATTTTGGGGATATAGTTCAGGCCATCACTTTCACTTCTTGGAAACGAATTTCAGCACAGTAAAGAAGCCAGTTTATCACCCACCAAATGAGTTTCTCAAAGGCATAATTTTGCTAGGAATGAGCAAATACAACCATGCATTTGTGAAGCTACTTTTGAATAAATCTGCTTTTATTCAGAGTGCCTAGATGAGTTGCAATGTCAAGCAAACGGATCAAATATTTTATTTCAATCTTTGCTAATGCACTGAATGGCCTTTGGATGCCAAACAAGTCCCCCCTGCCCCGCCTTTTTTTCCAGTATCTTCGCTACCATGCCTCAACTAAGCCAATCAATCTATATATAATAGGTCAGATTTCCATAATGTCTAGCATCTAATAAATCAAAGTATTCAACTGTGTTTGGTGTAAACCACAATGTTAACCACTAGATCCTGACATAATTTATTTTGAACATTTCCGCACAAAAACAGAATCCCTAAGAAGTGACACAATGAAAAGCTTTAAGTCCTTATAAAGTATTTCTGCTTCAGATTGAAGTATTCTGAGCCCAAGATTAACACTACCATTTGCAGAAGCACTATCTGTAGTTATAATTTTGACCAACCTATACTAAAAATTTCAAGACTTTCCTCAACACACAAAATCCAGGTTTTTCTGAATGTACCCGTCACAGACTCCAAGTCCAAAAGAGTCAGATTCCACCAAAATTCTTAACACATAAATTTTATCTAGGTGCAGTTGTTCTCAAACTTTAGGGTGCATCAAAATCAGCTAGAGGGCTTGTTAAAACAGACTGACAAGCCCCATATTCAGTTTCTGACTCAGTAGGTCTAAACCAGGGCCCGAGAATCTGCATTTCCAGTTTCCAGGTGATATAGTACTGTTGGTCAGGGACCATACTTTGAGAACTATTAGCTAGGCACATAGTTAAGTGTATAGGTATTTGGGTAGTGTTTAGATCTCTTGTAACTAGCTGCAATTTAAAACTTCACAAAACTTCTTGACCCAATTTGTCCTAAAAGCGTTCAGCCACCAATCTTTAACATCCTGAGCAACAGTATTTCCTATCTTTACAAATGATTGTTTATGATGTAATTTTTTCTGTACTCAACAGACAACTTTTTTCTTAAACCACCACCTATGAAAGACTTTCAAGCCCTGGCAAATTCTTCATTCACTATATAAATGCAATTCATAGCAGTATCACTTATTCTGTTTGTATTCCAAAACACAACCTATTGAAATTCCAAGCCCCCTTAAAACCTCTTTTTGTTTCAGGACTCCTCATTTTTATACTAGTCATGCTTCTTACAATGGTTTATTTTAAAACGGTCTCTTAAACTGCAGTATTTCAACACATATATTTTATTTAGATATAATATAGAGGAATATGTGACCTTCTTCAGTTGATACTGTCAGCTTTTTGATTTGAGAGAGACAGAGGCAGAGAGAGAAAGAGAGAGAGAAAAGACGATGCCTCAAGCCCGATGACTGCTTCTTGCCTTAGGGCATAAAATATATGTAAACTTAAGTGTATTCTTTGTGATGTAAGAGTGCCTAGAAGATGGACTGGTCTATTCTTATAGCTCTGGTTCAGATGCTTTGGGTGTGCTAAGAAATATTCGATAGACCAAATTTAAGCCTTACATAGTGACCTTATATGAAGATTTATCTGTAAAAATTGTCCTTCTTATAGACATGCCTGCCTATGTGCAAACTGGCAAAAGGAAGTTTCCCAAAGTTAAAAGATACCTTGGTTAAGAATTTGAAGCATATTTTAGTGTTTTAAAAATTTCATTATCTAACAAAACAATCCTTCATTCTTTCAACCAATGCTTTTTACAGCTTGGTATGTGTCCAAATACTGTGTAAGGAGATGCAAAGATGAATGAAATATGGTCCCTTCCATCAAGTCACCTGCATATAACAGATAATCACAATGTATTACAGTATAAGCCAATGGAAATATGTAAAGAGTACTATGGGAACACAGGAGGGACTGAAATTAATACAAACTAACACATATGTAAAGTATGTTCCCATACATTATACCCAGTAGTTTTCTTGATTGTCCTGGGAAACATGGTATTACTTCCTTATCCATTTTATAAATGAAGATCTTCAAAATGAAATAATAAATTACCCAAGATCCAACTAGTGACCTGAATCCAAGTCTCTGGACTTCAACTCATTTGCTCTTTTCATTACAGCACAAATCCCTTGTCACTGAATTAGAAGAAAAAATTGTGATTTTTAAATATGTGACCTTCTTGTATAATTTTTTGTCAATTTTCATAGATGTGGGTACAAGAAATATTTCATGCTTACCAAAACTACTATAAAAAAGTACAAGCACAGCAATCAATGGTGTTTTCATTATCTATGTAACAAATTACCCCCAAAACTTAGTGGCTTAATAAAACATTTATTATCTCATAGTATCTGTGGGCATGGCTTAACTGGGTCCTCTGGCTCAGGCTGCAATCTGGGTATTAGCAGGTCTGCAGTCATCTCAAGGCTCAACTGGGGAGGATCCGCTTCCAAGCTCACTCACTTGGCTGTTGGCAGGATTCAGTTTCTTGCAGGTTGTTGGACTGAGGGCCTCAGTTCCTCACTGGCTGTTAGTTGGAGGCTGCCCTCAGTTTCTTGTCATGTGGGCCTCTCCATAGGGCAGTTCACAACATGGCAGCTTGCTTCATCAGAGTGATCAAGCAAGAAAAGCCAGAGAGAGAAAAAGAGAGTGCAAACAAGATGGAAGTCACAGTGGTTTTTTTTTATAACCTCATCTTGAAAGCGACATCTGATCACTGCTTCAGTCTGCTCATTAGAAACTAGTCACTAGGGGGGCGTCTGGGTGGCTTAGTCAGTTAAGTATCTGCCTTCAACTCAGGTCATGATCCCAGGGTCCTGGGATGGAGCCCCACATTGGGCTCCCTGCTCTGTGGGGAGTCTGCTTCTCCCTCTCCCTATGTCCCACCCCCCACCCCGCTCATGCTGTCTGTCTTCAATAAATTTTTTTTTTTTTTTTTTTTTTTTTTAAGAAACAAGTCATTAGGTCCAGCACACGCACAAGGGATAGGGGGCGATAACACAAGAATGTGAATACCAGGAGGTGGGGAACATTGGGAGCCAATGTTAGAAGTTTGCTATCATGAATGGCAAGAGGCACTTGGTCACTGTGTCAGGGAGACACCATGGAACAGTAGAGATTCCAATAAATGAAGACCATGTGGCTAAGCAAAAGGGTGCAATCAATGTTGCCAAAGGATCTGACATTTCACAAGTGGTTGGAAAGTCAGACTTTTCTGTAACATTTCACAATTTTTAAAATACTGGCAACAAATTCTTATTTTTTAAAAAAGAAATGTGTTCATATGATACAAGTTAAATAGAAGGAAGTGAAAAATTATTCAACTAGATGATGCCTTAATATTCAGTCCAAACCTGCTGCTTGATTTCAGATTCTGATAAACACTACTGGTCAACAAAAATCAATGAAGTTCTTTTAAGAAATATGTGGGCCTATCAGCTGCCAGTCTGCCATCTTTGCCATAACCTTTGTAATTTCCTTCATGGTACAGGTAAAAAGGCAAGGGTTTTGGTGTCTGGTATGCATGTCCTGGTTCTGCCACTTTCATTGACCATGTTACTGGGCCTATGACAAGGGTCAGAGAAATGATCCTCAGGGCTCATACTATATTTTTGTACTTGTCTCCCCTACCAGACAACATTGTCCTGGAGAGAGACAGAGAGACAATCTCCCTGACATCAACACTCCCTTATCTCACTTCCCTGTTTCATTTTCCTCCATAGCACTTACTATACCACCTAAAACACTATGTATTCTTTTTATCTTGTTTATTGTTTATCCTCCCCATTAGAATGTAAAGTTCATAAGATCACAAATCCATTTTGTTCACTACTTTATCTTCACAATCTTGAACTGTGCATACAGTAGAAGCCCAATAAATACTCGCTGGCTGAATGAATTCCATTGTTCATAGTACTGGTCTCCCAAAAAGTAGATGCTCAAAAAAATGTTACTTGAAGTGAAAACCACTCACTGTCCTGGTAAGACAAATGCGGTGAAATGAGGCCAGAGAATGGCAGGCAGATTATGAAGGACCCTGCGTGCCATGCCATGTCAATCTTAAAACATGAAAGTAAAATGAAACTTGTTCAACTTAATTGGCATATAAGATACTTTGTGCGAATAGCTGCTGGCATTTATATAGCATTTACTATGTGCCAGGTAATGTAATAAGCGCTAATGTTAAATTATTTAAGACTTAAAACGAAGTGTGTGATGCAGGTATTATTACTACCCTTATCTTCCAGATGAGGAAACGAAGGCACAGAGAGGTTGATTTGCCTAAGTTTACATACCTAGTAGGTAGAAGAACAAGGATTTAGACCCACACAGTCTGGTTCCAATGCTCTTAGCCATTATGCTACAGAAACTAAATATAAAGAAACTAAATATAAGAAACATGTTCTGAAAAAGTTTAATTTAAAATGCAACTATACGGTTTTACAGTATGTTAAAGATGAAGGATTTTGGTGTCAAAAATATTTAGGTTTGTATCTCGGCTCAATCATGTTCTAGCAATGCAATCTCAGGCCAGTAGCTATGCTGAGTCTGTTTTTATTTTAGTCATAAAAATGGAGATTAATACATATCCTGAGTGGTGGTTATGAGGATTAAATGGCATAATGAATCTATATAAGGTATCCAGCCCATGTGGTTGCTATTATTACTACCACCAAGAGGGACTTTATAAATATATTGCTAAGCAGCTACCAAACTTAGTTAACAGAGTTTTGTAATTCCATTTGGAATTTAAGTTGACTTACATGGAATTAATATATAACATCATGAAACACTGATTTTAAATTCTTCCTTATCTGACCTTTAAAGGTCTCTGTAGTCAGTCAATCAACTATAATCTCACTCTCTCCCAAAAACCATTATTGTATACAATGCGTCAAGCCCTGGAAGCAAATCCCTGCCCTCATGGAATTCAATTAAAAGAGAATTATATACAAACTCTAGGTTATAAAATAAGTTAAGTTTTGGGGACGTAATGTACCACATGGGAAAAAAAAAGAGAGAATTACATGTGATATGAAAATACTATGAAAGAGAAAAAAATGAGAGGTTAAAGAGCATTTGGGCAGCATATCATTCATGTTGGCTGGGAAAGATGCATAGTGATAATTTTTGAACAATCTGCAGGAATTTTCTATGTAAGGGTGAGAGTAACATAGGCAAAGCACTAGGTGAGCACACCGTAAGCCTAGGAAACTAAAAAGATTAGGATGGTTGGGACACTCCAATGGCTGGAACAGGTGTGGGCAGAGGTAAGCACCAAATAAGGCTGGACAGAGTTTGGAATCAGACTGGAAAAGGCCCTGTCTCCCATGCTGAGAAGTCTGGACTTGGGAGGGTAGGCAAAAAGCAGCCAGTGGGTATCTTTGAGCACACAACAAAGTCAGCTTTGGTCTTCAGGATGGTATCCCTGACAGCAATGGTTAAGAGGGACTATAGTCCAGAAAATGGCAGAGAAAAAGTTAAGCTATTTTCATGGTTCAGATAAGAAATGATGCAGCTTGGAATAAGGCAATGGGAGTGGAACTGGCTGGATGCTGGAGACATTTTTAAGACAGAAGTGACAGGACCAGGTAACCAACTGAATATGGGAAGTGACAGGAGAGTAAAGAATTAAAGACTCCATCATCTCTGGCTTGAAATAGATAAAAGACAATGTTCAAACAAAAAGAGAATACTGGGAATATAACAAGTTCTCGGGGAAAATAATGAGCTCCATCTTGAATATTTTTAAGGTTAAAAGACCTATAACACATTGAGTAGTAGAGCTGAAAAGGTATGTCAAAAGCTCATGAGGCAGTTTGGGTGTAGAGAAAGAGCTACAGGAATCATCAAAATATAGTTCATATTTAAAACCATAATAATGGTAAGATTGCTCAGGAAATGAATATAGAAGAATATGACTAGGACAGAAGGCTTGAGAGCACTGAGGCTTAAGAAAGTAGGCGAAGGAGGAGCAACTTAGGAAAGGAGAAAGAACTTGAGACTTATAAAGAGAATGAGAAGTGTGTAGCATTATGAAATCCAAGGAAGGCAATTCAAGGAAAGGATGGCTCAACAGTGTCAATTATCTCAGAAGACCAAAAAAGGTTAAGAGTGGAAATGGATATGGCAGCGTGAGAATGGTGACATCAGATATCAAGCGGCAACAGGCTAGAGAATGGGAATTAATAGTCTTCTTTGTTCATAAATAATGGTTAAAAGGGAAGAATGGGATAAGAATAATGGCTTAAGGGAATGAAAAAGTAAAGGCAAAGTTTTTGTTGTTTAAAGGTTACTTGTTTATGCTCTAAGTGCAAGAACCAGAGGGAGAGACTGAAAATTCAAAAAAGGAAGAGACTGCTGTGACTCACTCACTTGGCACTTAGCTTACACATGTGCTTTATATTGGTAGTACTATACATTTAGCAATGCTGGCACAAACTAAGTGCTCAACAAGTTGACTTCTTATTGTTTTTCTTCGTGTATTTATGCATATTATCTGGTCAATAAAAGTGTACAATCTTACACAAGAATATACAAAAAGAAGGAAACAGTGTGGTGGAATTGTGGAAAGGGACTTAGAACAACACAGACCCAGAACAAGAACATTTATCCAGCACTTAGCAGTATACAGACCAAAGAAAAATAATTTCACCTCTTTGCACCTCAGTTATTCAACTGTTAAAAATGGGAAGAATACTGTGCATTCTTGCAAGCTTGTAAGGAATAAATGAGATATTTAAGAAGCACATTATGTACAACTTGGTGCTCAAGAAGTAGTAATAATAATTATTATAATCATTTTTTCCTACCATTAGAGCACCTAGAAGTGTCCCTGACTTTTCAGAATGTGTCTATAACTAAGGGTAAATAAATAACCCAGAAGTACAGCAGCCATTGCTCTACTATATTTCAGAGAATGAAAGCATAAAATGATATCAGCTTTTGGTCAGACTTTTCAAAACTTTGATCGTTCTTGTACCACCAACATGATTTCTGCCACATCCAAGTACTGCAACTTAATACTCTTCTTTAAATCAACTCGTTTTTAACGGTCCCATTCTAAAGAATTATAACTGTGAAGTGGTGGGGTTTGATGTTTTCTCTTTTTTTTTCTAATGTACATTAACTATTAAAACAAAACATTCATCCCCAAAACCACCCGAGTCATCTCCCAAACTACAATCTAAAACTGCTTTTGGCTGCTCTACTTTTCAGACCCTTAAGAAGAGAACAGGCTAGCAGCTGGTCAGTATACTTAATTTTCCTGCCATTAACAATTGCCACTACAAAGGTTTGCAGAACATACTAAAGAAACCAACCAAATAACAAAGTTTACGCCAATAATATACGCTGAATCTTCTCATGGGAAGTCTTATGTTGTCTAAAGCTAAATGGACAACCTAGCAATTTATCTTTTATTTAATCCCTCAACCTTTATTTTCTCAATTACAAATGAAAATGAGATTAGGAATAAAGCCCAATTTTGTGGCCTAGGCTGAAGAACAAAACCAAGGCGAGGAAAAATAAAGTAGTGGGTTTTGTTGTGAAGCACTTAGCAGTTCAGTTGAAAGAAATGGTAGCCATGCAGATCATCCAAAGTGAAAAACTACTATCTTCAAGATAGTGGAACACTCCTCTATAAAGGCAAACCATGATCAGTTATCAACCAATACTTTTTAAATCTATACTATAAACCAGGAAGCTCTCCTTCACTCCAACAATAAAAATCACCAACCAGAACGAGGAAAGAGAACTTCATTCACTGAGAACAACTACAGATACTTTACAAATATGATTTTGGAGCCAGTCTTAAATCCACTCTATTAAGACCCACACTACGCATTTTTAAAAAGTTACTCCCTACAATCCACTCTCTTAGAGTTATTGGCCTATTCATTCAGGGGTAAAAAAAACTGTATCCTAAACCTAAAATATTCAGGACATTATGGAGAATATGAAAAGATCAAAGAATCTGTTTACAATCTAGCATAGGGAATAAGATTTATATATTCCTCAAATGGTTGTTCTCAGGATCGTTGGGAATTTTTTCCCCAATACTGTATTATGAAAAACTTAATAGGACAAAGTTGAAATTTTGCAGTGAGCACACAAACACCCACCACTGAGATTCTACTATTTTCACTATACTTGGTTTATCAATCCATCTTATTAGGATGAACTACTGGGATTTTACAAATGAGACTGTGTAAAAGAGAATTTTGGTAGGCCATAGTAAGGCTGCTTCTCAAAACTTTTGATTGATAGGGTGCATGAACAAAAAAAGTTTGGAAACCACAAATCCACACTCAGTGTTTAACTCTCCTGCCAACCTACAATCAAAATCCATTCAGATCTCATGGCTGGCCATTTATGTTTCCACACCCTTGCCCACTACCTGAACTATATCCTTCCCAGCCCTCTTTCAAGGCTCAGCCCAATCTGTGAAGCCTTTCCCAGCTTTCAAACCCTCATTCAGAATTAACCATGCCCCCTGTAGGGGCCATATTTTTCATCAATTGTAATTAGCTCACAGTATCTCCAACTTGGTTTTGTCTTTTACTAAACTGACCTCCGTAAGTACTGAGATTCCCTTTTTTACGTCTGAATCCTCGGCAACAGGCATGGTACCTAGCCTACAGCAAGCAATAAATGAATATAAATAAATGACTCAGACCTGTCTTTACCAGGAACCAGGGAAGATTTTAGGTGAGTATGGAAAGGATCTAATAATCACATTGGCACTTTAGATTTGTCTTAGAGCACTGTTAAGATCATGAGCTCTGGAGTCAGACTGCCCCGGCATGAATCCTGGAATTTCAGCTCTGCCGTTTATTGCTGGGTGACTTTGGGCAACTTTCTAAACCTCCTGTGCCTTAGTTTCTTATTTGGAAAACAGGGATAATACTGCTTCACAGGTTATTGTGAGGATCAAATGAAATAATTTTGTTGTTAAAGCACACAGATTAGCGCCTGGCACATATAGTCAGTCACTGTCACCAGCAACCAGGTTAACAGTGACACTGAGGTAAAAAGTCCTTAAAGCTTGGGTGGCAGCAATGAAAACAAAGTAAAAAGAATCCTTATGAATGAAGAATCTACTGAAAAATGTTCAGTCAGGAAGGCAAACAAATGAATGTTGTATTTTTTTGCTACTGTGTTTGGGATAGCTCTTTACTAAAAATTTTGTTATTAAAAACAGCTATAATCTATCCAATCCAGACACAGATTTGATGATGTGCACAAGGAGTTCTAGCATGAATGGACTGTAGTCACAAACTCTATGACCACTGCAAGCTTCTTGATGCAGGTTTTCCAGTCTCTCAGATGAGATTTTTTTCCTCCACATTACTCCACCCAGGACCATTTCTTTATGATTCTCACAATTCCCTGTCCTGTCTTCCAATTGTGACCACGTACCCAAGAGCCTTGGTTGGAAAATGGGTTTGAGGTTTTGTCCTACCCAACCCTGTACTACTTTTTCTTCTTCCTGCCCACCTCCTTTACTTCTCAAGCCTTGCTATTCTCCACACGTAAGAACTTGAAACCTAAGAGTATGGGAAAGCAACAGAGCAACAGGAATGGTGCCAAGAACTGGGGAATGCTGCCAAGCTCTTCTCTGCGCCCCATATGCAGTGACCAACTACATGCAGAGATTGGATTTAACTGCCCATGGGGCCTCACATGCTTGATATTCCTTTTTGCTCCTGTTCATTCTCTTTCTCCCACTTAAAGTAGCCCTCCCAAACCCATAACCCATTCAAATCCAATCCATCCCTGAAGAACTAGAGATCCATCTTCTTCAAGTCTCCCCTGACCCTTTTAGCCCATAGATATACCCTCCCACACAGATTCTGTACTTACAGTCTGTACCATAAAGCATAATCGCATACACACTTATACCATTAAATAAATTTCATGTTTATATATTTGGTTTTCCACCGGCAGGAAACCATGACTCACAGTCCCTTAAACCCCTCACTCTCAGTGGTCTAACACTTGTTGAACAGTGACTGAATCAGTGGGTTTTTTTTTTTTTTTATTTGTTTCGGTTAAGGCAGGAGGAGCTAGAGGCATGTTGAAATGAAAAAGGCTGAATGGACAGATGGGTAAAAAAAAAAAGCGCACAGGGTCAAAATGGGGGGAAAAAGTTGTAGAAGAAAGGTATTCGATTATCTGCTTAATTGATTTGTTGCCAGGTTGGAAAGAGACATACTTAAGAGAGATGCCAAGTAGAAAACTGTGGAAAAAGGCATGTCAGCTTGAGGCAGAAGACAGCAGGAGAGAGATGGGATCACAAAAGAAATTCAGCTAAAACCCAGAGACAGGCCACTGGATAAGTGAAGATAAGGGGAGTTACTGGGATGACATGGGTAGACGTGGTTGTGTTGGTGAGCGAACCAGTGGGGGGGGGGGTATGAAAGGGTGGGTAGATGGATAAAATGATAAAGGTTAAGCAAGTGGATTAGCTGATTAGGCGGTGAGTAGATGGGGGACAGGTTAGCAAGTGGGTGGTTAGGTGTTTAGCTGGGAGGGAATAGGTGTGGGGCATATTATTTAAGATCCGGCCCCTCCCTCACCTTGACCCGGAAGCGGATGAGTGCTAGCCTCACGCAGTGGCTCAGGCAGGCCGGTGGCAGGAACCAGGCCCGTGGAGGAGGGGTGCCCTTGTTGCCCACGTGTCCCACGATCAGTTGCGCTGTCTGCCGTTCGGCCTGGCACCGACGGCCCCATTCGGCCAGCCGGTCCTTTCCCAGGCCCCCGGGGAACATGACCACCAGCTCCAGGCCGTCGCCGCCGGGATAGGCACAAGCCTGGCATAGCGCTGACAAGTAGCCCAGCATGGCGTTCCATTGGCCGCCACACACCCAGTCCGTCTGGTAGCCACCATAAAGCCGCGGAAGCGCCGAGCCCGCGTCCACAAGCACCCGGGCCCCGGGCAGCGGAGGGGGCGGCGGCGGCAGCGGCGGGTACAGCCCAGGGTGCGCTTGGCCGTGGTGGTGGAAGTGGTGAGCGGGGTGATGGTGCCGAGTCGGCCCCGCGCCCCCGGAGTAGGCACCCAAGGCAGCGGGCGGGAGCGGCGGTTGCAGAGGCGCGGAGCCCCTGGTGGTGCGTGGAGCCCCGGGCGCTAGTGCTGCCGTAGGCGGCAGCTGACGATGCTGGTGCTGTTGCTGCTGGCGCGAGACCGTGCGCGCGAGTTTGAGGAGGTCCACGGGCACCACGGCCCCGGGACAACGCTTCTCCAGGAACTCTTGGAAGCCCTGGACGCCCATGCTTCGTCGGTGGGCAGACGAGACAGCGGCTGCGCGAGCAGGTTAGGCGGCGATCTGGGCGCGAAGCTGGGGGCGGGCGCCTGCGCACTCCGCGGGGGGCGAGAGGGGCGGGAAAAGGATTCCCGAGGGGAGGGGTGAGCGAGCGAGGGGATGAGGGCGGGGTGGGGAGGAGACCACAGATCGGATTTGGCTGGGGAGAAGGAGGCCGACCCGATTTAGGAGAGGCTGGGAGGATAAGAGCAATGACGGGCTCTACTGACTTCTCTCTCCCCCCCCCCTCACCGGCCGCTCTTCACCGCTTCAAAAGGGGTGAAGCTTCTTCCTTCCACCTCCGGGAGCCATGTTGTCTCGTCTTCTCTATGGTACACGCTTTCCAGCTGCGGGAGGGGGAGCCGGGCAGGGCGGAGGGGCATCCTGGGAGTTGTAGTCTTCTTTATGGTCTCAGGATGCAGTCCAGGAACAAGATTACCACCTCTTTCTGCCCTAGCGCTCACAGGATCCGAGATGGCGGGGAGTGATATGTGTTTAGGATTTGCACTCCAATTCCCTCTATCCGCCGAGTTGCTTCAGGATATTTACCGCCTTTCCCAGGAAAAGGAATTTGGGGGAGGGAGTGATGCATCATGGGAAAGGAAGTAGCGTGGATTGAGATCAGCTAAACAACGCTAAAATTCGCTAGGAGGGAGCGTTTTCCTTTGCGGGGGGGGGTGGGGTGGGATAATATGCGTAGTTTTTAAATGAATGCGATGGGACATATGAAATTTAAGTGCTAACCAACATTTCTTTAGTAACCCACGTAACTTTTTTTTTTAAGATTTTATTTAGTTATTTGACAGAAATCACAAGTAGGCAGAGAGGCAGGCAGAGAGAGAGGAAGGGAAGCAGGCACCCTGCTGAGCAGAGAGCCCGACGCGGGGCTTGATCCCAGGACCCTGAGACCATGACCTGAGCCGAAGGCAGAGGCTTAACCCACTGAGCCACCCAGGCGCCCCCCCACGTAACTTTTAACACCGTAATTCTTCGAAGAGTTGTTGACCCCAATTTATGAGTGGTGAAATCGACATTATTTGCCCAACCCAATGCAGAGACAAAGTGAAATTGAGTATCACTTTTTTTTTTTTTTTTTCAGAAAGTTTTTGGTCAGGGAATAAGCACCAACACAGATTAAACTGCAAGTTGTACCTTTCCACTATTCATTGAGCTACAGCGTCGTATAGTTTGGATCTTTGTTTCCAAATCTCACTGAATCTGTCAGGGAGCTCTTGCAGAGTAATTGCAAGGGCTACAATTGCAGATGTACAGAATTTTAGAAAAAAAAAAAGATTTTCAGCCTGCTTCTCAGTTGATTCTGAGGTAGCAGTAACTGGCTTTTAGGGCCCACTCTTTTAGCGGGAGGAGGGCAGAAAACAAGATCTGTTTTATAATGATGAGTAGTAGCCAGATCTGGCTTGGAACATAATGAAAGATGGGAGGTAATAGCAGGCAGAGTTAGAATGCAGAAGTGCAGAACCCAAGAGTAGTCAAGATGAATGAAGTTTGAGAACAGTCTAGTAGGATTCAAAAGCTGAAAATGCTTCAAGCTCCATAAAGGAATTTATCATAAAAGAACAAGACAGAACAAGCTAGATTGGCAAGGAATAAATAGATGGTGAAGCAGTGCACACAGATAACTCTTCAAAACGAGCAGTGAAAGAGCACAGTGGCTTGAAGGGATGAAAGATGGAAACAATACAAGTTTTCTAGTCAGTAAACACCTATTGGATTGTCTCTCAACCCTCATTTTCTGAGAATTGACCCTCCTACCATTGACAGAGTTACAGCAAAAACTGCCACGTTCTTATAACCATAGCTGAATGGTACAAAGGCAGTCCAAGCTGGGTCAATTAGAATCTCATTCCCTGGGGGCGCCTGGGTGGCTCAGTGGGTTAAAGCCTCTGCCTTCGGCTCAGCTCATGATCCCGGGATCCTGGGATCAAGCCCCGCATCATCATCGGGCTCTCTGCCAGTGGGGAGCCTGCTTCCCCCCTCCCCCTGCCTACTTGTGATCTCTGTCAAATAAATAAATAAACTCTTTAAAGAAAAAAAAGAATCTCATTCCCTAGAAAATTGGAATTGGGCCAGAGAGATCAGTTTTTCTCTAAGCATAAAACTTGGAAGCTGTCAGCAATTTTACCACAGAGGGACAGAAATAAAATATACTGGTCTATAGAAAGTGAAGAAAAATGCAGATTCCCAGCATAGAAATGAGAGATAGTCTTCGTGTTTAAGTTCCAGGTTCTTTATCATTCCTGAAGCATTTTTGGTCCTGTGAGGCAACCCCATATCCTTACTATTACTATTTTTCAGGCAGAATTGGGTTAGAAACTACTTACAAAAACACATACACACACAAAAAAAACACACTTCAAGAACTGATATGAGAAATGGAGTGTGACAACTTACAGACCCTAAAATATGGAACTGGCAGAGACTGGAGATCTCCCACATCAGTTAATGGGAAGTTGGCATTCTGTGGTATTTGGCAGTGAAGCAGTTGCTTATTGCTCTTGGGACTCAAAACAGAGCAGCCCTTCTGCCTGTATCAAGAGATGTGCAATTGCTGAGTGTCCGATTTTTGTGGGCTTTGCTGACTTAGAGCAGTGAACTCTCTCATGTCAAATGTTTCACTGATTAGGAAATTGCCATCTAGGTAATTGGAATGAGGTTATCTGTATAAGCCTTATAGATTCCTTGTTCTCCAAATCCCCCAAGTGTGATGCTGTCTCCCTCTGTAAATGCATTCAGCTGGAATGCAAGGAAGAGAGGATAGGTGTAACACACCCAAAGAAGATTAGAAAAGAGGGATGGGGTGGCTGGGTTGCTCAGTCAGTTAAGCGCCAGACTCTTCATTTTGGCTCAGGCTGTGATTGTCATGGGATCAAGCCCCGTGTTAGGCTGGGTGCTCAGTACAGAGTCTATTTCTTCCTCTCCCACACTCTCACTCTCATAAATAAAATCTTTAAAGAGAGACACAGAGAAAGACACCTCATAGCTTCGAACTCAGCCTATTATTATCTACCCAAGCTCTGAACTGGAGACCTTAAGCAGAATGCCAGAGGGAATAAGCCAAATCATTAGGTAGAGTGCTAAGAGATAGAACCTGCAACATGATGAGCCAGGCTATTCCCTTTAGTAGATCTGAAGATTCAAAGAGAATACTTTGACAAGATGCTTGGACTTGTTATTAGCATTCTGAGTCCCCTCAAATGAAATCCACAGGCAGTCAAATGAAGTTTTGAGGAAGTTGTATCACCAGAAAATCTTTTATCTAGTGAATAGGGACCGTAAACAGTGATTTTCAAAGTATGGTCCCTGGACCAGCACATCAGCATCACCTTCAAACTCAGAAATTCTCAGGCGTCACCTCAGACCTGTAGAATCAGAAACTCTGTGAGTGGGGCCAGCAATCTGTGTTTTAAGTAATATCAAAGATAAACAAAACTCGACATTAGTTAAAGCAGTGAAAGCTGGGTCAGGAGGGCACTTGTGATGAACACTGGGTGTTATATGTAAGTGATGAATCACTAAATTTTACTCCTGAAACCAATTTTACCATATATGTTAACTAGAATTTAAATAAAAACTTGAAATAATAAAAAAAAAAAAAGGTAGCGAGAACAGATTTTGTTCTGTAACCAGTAGGGGAAATCAGTAGGGGAAAAAGCTGGGCTCTGTTCCCACTTGTGCAGAGTTGACTGGGTGTTTTAAAGGGAGGATGAGGGAGGACAGAGAAAAAGGGGGCAGGGGCTCAAGTAGAGTCAGGGAAGTGAAAAAATTACAAAAAGTGGGTAAGAGTGCAAAAGCGATTAGGCCAGGTAGGTCTCCTAGCTGGCAATTATCAAAGTTAGGGTACTATTCCTACAGAGACTTCAAGATAGAGGCTCTAGCCTTCCTGATGATTACATTTCAATGGAACGGCTCTCAGGTCCTTAAGAAATATCTTTCTGAGCTGTGAGAAATACATACACATCTCAAGGGGGGAAAGGAAGAACTAACAATTGTAAGCCCTTTTTAGTAAACGCTCTAAAAAAGGGAAGTCAGGGTCCTATCTTTAAGTGTTGGCTAGAGCAACAGCCCTGAGCTTTCCAGATAGGAAATGGGTCATCTCAGGAACCAGCCTTAGGCTGCTAGAAGCCATACTAAGTTTGGCCAAGTCTCTTGGCGTAGGTGTTTGAAGGGAGTGTTTGTGTTGAGAAAAGTATTCATAGGTCTCTCACCTCCAGGTGACTGTAATGCACTCTTAAGCATGAGAATCACTGCTCTTCTAGAACATGCCATAGGTCCAAGTACAGATGGTTAAGTGAGAAGGTGCATTAGTAAATTGACTCCCCAAAGTTTTTTTTTTTAAGATTTTATTTATTTATTTGACAGACAGCGAGATCACAAGTAGGCAGAGAGGCAGGCAGAGAGAGGGGAGGAAGCAGGTTCCCCGCCAAGCAGAGAGCCTGATGCAGGGCTCGATCCCAGTACCCTGAGATCATGACCTGAGCCTAAGGCAGAGGCTTTAACCCACTGAGCCACCCAGGTGACCCCAAAAGTTTTTCTATGCCTGTAATTTATTTCCTTTATTCCTATCCGGGTGGAAATGGTGCATACTTGGACCTGGTGGCTAATAATGGTGTGCCCCTCTGCTTTCCTAAAAGGGAATGCAGATTTTAATGGTGGTTAATCGATTTCTCTATTTCTCATGTTAGATCTATTGGTTGCAGTTAAGTTTACTAAAGGTTGCGGGATCAAGAGGAGCCACATTTAGGTTGTCACTGAAGAAGATGAGGAAGGGGCATGTCTACCCTATGCTGTTGCTTCTGGATGCAGAAGTTGCAAGTGACTTGCACTTATCCATGGATTCTGTTAGGTATGGGAATTTTTGGAATTGTAGATATGGGGGAAATGGCATGTGTTTATGGGCAGATAAGTGGAGTATAGGTAAACATCTGGTGTTTTGTCTTCCCAGTACCCCTTTTCTACCACCTTCTCTGCCTTATCCTCATGGTTGTAGCAGGAGCCATCCTTTATGTACCTTCACAGAGAATTTGGGATTGAGCTGAAGAGTGAAAAATCCTGGCTGCATTCAACCACTTTATTTGTTCCTCAGGTCCATCTGCATTATCCCTGGGTTTTGTGAGACACCACTATCTTTATAATAAATTCCTCTTTTTGCTTAAGCTTGTTCAAATTGGATTTCTATTACTTGTACACAAGAGTCTTAACATACCTAATACAGGAGAAACTTTATACTCCATAGGCCAGAGAGGGTAGAGATAACATAGGCCAAAGCCCTGAAAGCAGAAGGGGATAGTAGATGTCACAGAACAGTATTTAAGGTGCGTGCTTTGGAGCCAAGGTCTGGGTCCCAATATTAGTTCAACTCCTTATTAGCTATCTAACTTTAACAAGTTACTTAGCCTTTTGATCCCTTACTGTAACTGTGAAATAGATATCATTAATATCTGTGTGATAGAATGTGAAATAGAAATCATTAATTCATTCAACAGATTTGGTCCCTACTACATGCCAGGAATAAAGGTGGACACTGGGAGAAAGCAGTTTTTGGCAGTCAAGGAGCTTAGAAGGGAGATGGATACTTACCTCAGAAGCTTATGGAGATTAAATGATGTAGAGTGCTTAGCATAATAAGTGGCACAGTACGCACCTAAATGAATGTTCATTCTTATCATGAAGAGTGGAGAGAAGCATCAGGAGTTTGCCTGGAGAGCTCACATTGGACTCAATTTTCTGGAATCTTACACTTAAGTAGCAACTAGCTCTTTAGTGTCTGCAAGGGGCCCACTTAGCTTTCTCTATCGCCCAGAACCTTGGGGCCTGTTTGAGAGGCTATAAGCTCATATGGTTATAGGAAATAGTTAATTAGAAGGTCTAATGAGGCTGCCATATTTCTTGTTTTTCTTGAACCAGCAACTCTAATAGCAGGCAGGGAAGTCATTTGATTAGTAAACAATGACAGTGGTTCTCAACCCTAATTATATTAATATGTGGATGTAACAGTACTGGTTGTAGGGATGGGACACAGACACATTATTTTAAATTGTAGTAAAATACATACAACAAAATTTACCATCTTCACCATTTTTAAGTGTGCAATAATGTTAAGTACATTCACATTGTTGTGCTTTATGTAGCTCCCCAGGCAGGTAATTTTAATATGCAGTCAGGGTTGAGAACCTCTGAACTGGAATGGAGAAAACTTACAAATACTGGTTTAATTTCTGAGGCTATTTCTTCATTAGTAACATGCATGCCAGCTAGTCCTTTGCAATTCTTCATCTATCTATCACAAGGTCCTGCTCCTATTTGGACCATTACCTATGCTATACATCTTCATTTCTGTCTTGAGCTTCTGTTGTAAGACCCCACCCCCTTTTTCACTACTACTACTACTACTACTACTACTACTACTACTACTACTACTACTACTTCAGCTCCTTCAAAACACTTTAGGCACAGACAGTTCTGCCATCTCAATTCTTTTATCTAGTGGTACACATTTTTTTCCCTCAAATTATTTTCATATAGGGCTTTTGCAATATTAAATGAAGGCCAAATTAAAGGATTTTTTTTAAAGATTTTATCCATTTATTTGACAGAGATCACAAGTAGGCAGGGGATGGGGGGAGAGCAGGCTCCCTGCTGAGCAGAGAGCCTGATGTGGGGCTCAATCCCAGGACTCTGGGATCATGATCTGAGCTGAAGGCAGAGGCTTTAACCCTCTGGGCCACCCAGGCGCCCCAGTGATGCACATTTTAAGTGGGTTTTATATTGTCTTATTCCCCAACTTAAACACTTTCACCTCTGGACCTCACTCTGTTACATCATCTAGGACCTTTTGGGCCAATACCTAATCTCTTCCACCAACAGATTTCACATTGACTCACCGGTTGGGTTCAGTTTTGTCACCTGTTTCCTCTTCTCTTAAAATAGTGATAATGTAAGGTCCCTTGAGCAGTCATTACTATTATTTGAGCACACCTACTATGTACAAGGTATAGTGCTAAGCCGTCTCTTTGCTTTTTCATTTAGTCTGGAAACAATCTGACTGAGGCAGCTATCCTTTTTATAGAAAAGGAAATCAAAGTGGAAAAGTTAAGCAGTGTTCCCAAGTTTACAAAGCCAGAATACAAATCTGGGTCTGTTGGACTCTAAAAATTCTATCTGTATTAACCCAAACTGAAGGCAGACGCTCAACCAACTGAGCCACCCAGGCACCCCTAAAAATATTTTTTAAATCCTCAGCTAACCTTGGGTATTTTTGGTCTCTAACTCTTCCTCCAGGGCTGGTTGCATAAATATATGCACAGTTCTTCTAAGTTATCAAGTGAACAAGTGATTGGACCTCATTTGGCAGTTTCCTAAGTCATTGTAGTGTAGTAAATGAGAGATGTGGGAGGGAAATTTCCAAATATACTTTTTTCCCTAAACATGTACCATAAACATTGTCAACATGAAAGGAAATCTTAGTAAGTTTGTGCAAAGGGCACATTTTGAATCCTTGTTTGTACCATAAACACAGTTCTACTCCTGAAATGATGAAACAAGCACTGGATATAACCTCATGAAAGACATGTAAAAAGAGCACCTACTAATCCTGATTAATAGATGGAAACTTATTGTAAATGTATGTGGATTATTTTTCCAACAGTGTATCTGAGAGTTGTATGGCCTGGGGTTTTTCCCATGAGCTTGGGAGTCAGACAGACCTAGGTTTAGGTCCAGGCTTCACCATTACCTAGTTGTGTTAACCATGGCAAATTCTTTAATCTCTCTGATCCATAAATTTTCTCTGTAAAGTTGAGATAGTTAAGACTTAGCTTATAGGATTGTTTTTTGAATTAAAAATATCACAGGTAAAAGCCTAAATAACACAACAGGTACTCAGAAAAATCATAATGAGTATTATAATTATAGCTCATTGGTAAGAGTGGAGAAGAGGTACAACTCAAAATTTGCTAGAACTATATACATCAAGAGATAATCGATGGCTTGGTTAATTTGTTCAGCCAGCATAATCTATAGGACTAAATCTTTTAGATCTCCTAAAAATTACATTTGATAAATGAAGAACCAGTTTAAGCCAGGTGATTGCAATGACTATGAAAGCATTTTAATAAGATACCATATTCATTTTATAACACAGCCTTTATTTTCTTTTTCAAAACAAAATTTCCAAGAAACAAAACAAAATACTTACAATGGCTGGGTACAAATGAAATAAAAATCACAGTTTCAAAGAACCAAAATCAGATGACTGCTTAAAGGCAGATCACTTGGTTTACCAAAGGAAAAAAAAAGGTTAATGTCAAGAAGGATTAAAATTAAGTTTAACAACATTCTTTCTATATAATGCTACATCCCCCAATTAAGAAAGGAGAGTTCGCATATACAACTAAATGTTAAGTGTAAAGAAGTGGCTGAAATTCTGCATACTTCATAGCAAATTATGCATGAAAGTTTATTAATTGCATAAACTTCCTGAGTGGCTCCCATGCTGCACTAGGTCTACATGCTTAATATTCATATCAAACAAGTTACAGCTTTAAGTGATTGAGCATGACAGACCTTGAACAACTGCACTTTCCGATCAGTCACTATTTTCGCTGTGGGTATGGTCTGGCCCACAAACCTCAATCTGAAATCTTAACTTATAGTGGAAAAGAAATGTAACTTAAAAAAAAAAAAAAACAGGAAGGATGACAAGCACGCATTTAGGAGTTTATTTTATACCGGCACAGTTTTTTTTCTCAAGAGCCCAGTTTCTCTCTTCCCTTCTTGCTTGACTTTTAGCCTTTTTGAGTTTTTTTTTTTTTTAATTAAGAGAAAACCTTCCAGAATGGAAACTGTTGGTTTGTACACTCTTCCAACTATCTCACTTGAAAATAACTTCAGTGTCACCTAAGCACTATTCCAGGCCCCTCCCTATGTTGGCTATCAAGGACCCTGACCAATGTTTGTGTTCATCCTTCACATACAAAGACTATTTCCATGGTGAACTGAAAGCATTTGGCTCTGTCAAAATTTCATACTAATTTCAAAGGACTTTACCAAGTTTGAGTGTCACAATTTTATAGTCTGTATTGGTTTAAAAAAAAACAAAACTGAATATCAGAATTACATTTATCAAATCAATGGCCTTTTCTACAAGACCCCACCCCCGCCGGTTCATCTTCAAAACCAAAGGGGGATAAAAAAAAAGTCCCCAACGCACTATAGAATGAAAAAATGAACAATCTATTCTAGAAAATGGCCTGCACCCCACCTCAAATCTCAAGTTTCTCTAAACCAAACAGAAGATTAAATAACTGAATCCCAAATATATTTCAGGAATGTATTTGTGCATGAAGCCTGAAATACAGTATTTGCTAACATTAAATATGCTCTAGTGTTATACATAGTAACCATGTGAAACAAAGAACATGTAGCTTATAAACATCAGCTGAGTGTTCTGGAAAAAGAAAAAGAATACATCATTTCATCATTCAGAAAAGACAGCAAAGAAGAAAGTCAATGCCTCCAATAAACTTTAGAGATTGGATAAACAGTTACCACCAACTACAGTTCAACTAAAAGCATACAGCCATTTTAAGGTAACAAAATACCACTGAAAATACCTAGCAGTATGCTAATATGCTGAATGATAGGCCACTGCTGTAGGATTGAGCAAATATGTCACTGTGATAGTAAAAGCAATTTCAACACATATCCCTTTAGGCACACAGACGAGAAACGCACCTTTAGTAAAAGATGCAAAGTTGCAGGCACTGGACTGTCTAGATACTTTCTTACCATTATTTTTAGGACTGACTCCTAAAACTAAATCCTACATTGCCACCAGCTGATTTCTTTCTCTGCTCTCCTTCCCCAAATCCCAAAAGCTTATTCTGCAGAGGCACATGGCTCTCATCACTTAAACACAGATTTGTGGCAGAGTGGTGTTCCCTTCATATCGAACTCATGCTTAGCACTGGGACTAGGAGGCAGGCCAGATTTATAACCTGAAAGAATACTGAGAATCAAGGCAAAAAAGCAAGTTTCACAGGCAGTGTTTACTTGTGCACCCCTAAACAGCACTGAAAACGAGGTAGATAAACAAAAGTAACTGGACTGGATTAAATCTGGGGTTCTAAAATGATACATCCCTTCATATTGTACATAACTCTCCACACTCAATCCAAAAATCACAGCGGAAAAGTGCCTTTTAAACTTTCACAGATAATTTTGCTGTCAAACCATGAGAATTCATGCTTAATATAAAACTGGCAAGAAAAGGATGAAAAACAAAAGGGATATTTGTTATATTACAGCAAATTACCTTAAATAGAGATTCAAGACTGCTACAAATATACATAGGGTTATTTTCATTAGATTTACACCAATACTGGTTTCATAGTCTTATGATGTTACACCCAACTTCACAAACATAGCAGCATGTACTTCATGATGAAATGCTCACATTGCCACATATGGAGATACAGTACTATTCATCAGACTTGTACTTTGAGAAGTAAACATAGAGGTTGGACATACAGACTATCCCCCAAATAAACTTTACAAGTAGGATGGTTTAGTACAACCTCTTTCTCCTACAAAAAGGAAAATGAAAAGGACAGTTTTGGGTAGAAGGCCCTTGTTATATAGTAGGCTCTTTGTTAAGTAAGAAGGGAATTTCTGAGCTTCACCTCAAGAGTTAACTGCTTGTGGGAAGGAAAATTACCTCAGCAAGGATGAAAACAGCACTATTATATGAGTTAGCAAAATTATGAAATAATGTAAAACCCCTACTTAGAAAACTAGCCAATATTTACAGTCAAAGTGACTATAATCTGAATCAAACATTTAATGGGAAAAAAATAAAAACCCACAGTGATGCGAATAACACTGTTTTCATTTCTGCACAAACTCACTTTTTTCTGTATTTTTAAACTTATACATGTTACATATACATAATGTATACATAACATATGTTAATCCAACTACTGCGGTCAGCATGGAGACAGCAGTATGCTATTCACTATCTTCAAACTTTAGAAGACTACTTTTCTTTCCAGCAAAAAATCTGAAAAGATTCTAAATATTGCAAGGCACTGCAAAGTCTGCAGGCAAATGAATGATGAATCATACCTAAAACAGAGGTGGTGGCAAAATGTGGGACATTTGATGTAGAGCAGCCATTAATAAATGTAATTGTGCATGTCATCCATGGAGGTTTTTTTCATCCTGGGGTATACTGTTTAAAAGCATTACATGTAGAGAGGAAGGGATCTTAAAACCTGCAGGATTTTCACTTTATAGGTTGTAAGTCTTAATGTAATTACACAAAGCCAACTCTTATAATGAAACACGAGCAGTTTTAAAGAATTACGGATTTTAGGTGCATTGTTTTTGTACACATGGAAAACAATGCAATGCAAGTATTTGCATTACACTAATGTCCTAAAATCACTGCAACTTGCAAACCAATACTGTAGGAGAAATTTGAAGAATCTGTACAAAGGAGACTCACCCAGACCACAGTATGATTTATGAAAAGAAACTGTGGCTCTTATCAACAGCAATTCTGAAAATGCTGCCTTAGACACCCCAAAGGATAGTGACAGAATCTTTATGATGGTTAGTGTGATCCTCAGGTAAGCAATACCAGACACATTTTTTTTGAAAAAGGTACCAAATGTCACAAAGTAGACTATGCAAAAAAAAAAAAAAAAGTATACCTATTGAGTTTTCCTCATTACTTGGCAAGCTCATGGGGTAGAAATTTTAGAGGAACATGGAGGAAAATCTGTTCAAAGAAATGTTGGGTGGTAATTTGGAATGGTTACCAGTAGATAGAACTCATTATCAGGTAATTGTATGGTAGAAATGACCCTGAAATTTTCAGAGTAGAAAGTATTTCAAATATGTGTATGTGATAGTTGATTAATACCATTTAAGAATTCTATTTGGGTTTCACAGACTGAGCATTAGGTAACTCTGTGACCAGCCTTTTAGGATTATTATAGTTAGCCTTCTTGAAAAGCAAAAAGTGTATATTTTGACATTGTCTCACCTCCTTCTAAAACTGGATAAAACCCAGTAAAGTGCAACTTGACAGTGATCTCTCTCAGATTCTAAAAAGAGGCTGCCAAAATCATCTAAGATCTAAAACCATCTAGGATGCTATATATACTAACAAGAAATTATAACAACTTAAAAAATGGCAATCCCCCCCCTCAAAAAAAAGCTAAGGGCAACTTAAATAGTGTCCTTCGAGGGTCTACTATTTCACTGCAGGACAGTGTATACCCCACACCTTAGAACCCTGTAAAGCCAGTGTTTCATGTTTAAGTCTCAAAACCTACAACCTACTGTGTCAAATACATTTTACTTCAGAACAATGGATCAATAGAGGTGTAACTTGAATCCTCTTTGTTCGGAATACCAAGATTCCCCCAAAATGAGATTCATATCAGCTGCAATATATCCCTTACAAAAGAATGCAAGCCAAACCAGTGCCTCTCAGATGCTCAAAAACAATGTAGTGTGCACATGAGAAACAAGGAGATAGCTGCTTTGAATTACTATTGAAATCCTAAAGCAGCTACAGTATCTGCAGAATCAAGGAACTGTTACAGTTCTGTTTTTTCCTTTCTCTCCGCCTCACCTAAAACAAGGCTTCACTCCTCCTGCTGTGACGACGGGAAGAAAATCACATTAAAAAGGGCTCATGGTCTATATTGGTTGACAAAGTTATTCTAATTTCATATACCAAAACGTTTCCTGCAGCAAGTTACCCTGCCTTCTGGGAAAGGTAAACCTAAGATAAACATGTGAAGAATCCCATAAAACTCCGGCTGTTGGAGGGTCTCACTTCATCCACGTTTGGGGAATATCAATTTAAATAGTTTTTATACATTTTAAAGTATCATCCAGCTGCAGATAGCAGCAGTAAAAAATGGGGGCTTCTCAGCAATTCATGGAAAGTGTCCTGGAAATGGTAATGCTCAAGCTGAGCTTATTAAAGCATTCTGAACGGTATTTTTAAAAAATCAAGTATCAAAGAGGATAGGATCTGAAGTGAAAAATCATTTCTGTGTGCAGTGCTCTATGTACAAACTGCACAGTTCTACAGAATGATGAGCTATATAAAATACCATAATGGAACAACAACAACAACAAAAATTCAGTGGAAAGTAAACTCAAATGAGGGGAAATATGGCAGAACAAAGAAGAACATTTAGTATCTTAGGTGTCCTGAAAATAATTCTGAAAAAAAAATCTCCCTTTTCTTCATCTCTACTCTGATTCATTTGGGACCAGGAGGGATCGCGGATGGATTCTGCACTGATGAAGCTGGAAACGCCTGTAAATTCATTCCCGGCTGGAATGGTCCCCCAGATTGAGTAGGAATTACTACAGACTGTTGCGGTGTTCCTGAAATTCCTACCCACTGTACTGGGTACCCTGGCCCCCCCACAGCATTATATTGACAAACATGGGGCATTCCATATGATGGTAATGGCCCAGGAAATGAAGGGAGTGGGAGTCCTTGTGGCAAGGAGGTTGGGACAGCTCCACGGATTTGGGACAGAGAAGAAATCCATGTTGGTGTGTAGCCCATAGTAGATGGAGTATTCTAACAAAAACAAAAATAAAAACAAAAGATCAGTTCATTTGGTCGATGCTTTCTATATTCCTTCCTATTCCTTCTGGCTTACTATTTCTATTATTACTATAAGAGGCTACCACTTTTGGAGCACCTTTCTGTGTGCCAAGCATTGTTGCATACCTTATTTCATTTCCTCTTCATTACTGCCCTATAAGGGAAGCATTTTTGGATAAAGAAACTGAAGCTCAAAACTGATGACACCCAATATCACTAAGCAACTTGACAGTGAGGTAAGGATTTGAATAGAGTTCCAGCTAACTCCAAGGACCCTGCTAAATCTCTGTTCACAGTTTAATACTGTCCATTTCTTTATGGTAGCAGTACTCTTCTATTTTTATTTCCTTCTGCTAGCCCCATGAATTTTTCTCATTCAGCACCACAGACCAGCTTACTATGTAATTCTTTGGACACAGAGGAGCATGATATAGTGTGGCACAGGGGAAGAGTCTAGTATATACAGTAGGTGCTCAACAAATGTCACTGCCCTACCCACTTCTCATTGCCTTAAAGTCTAAAATTCCTATTGCATTTTTGGAAGTTTTTGGAAGTTTAAACTCCAAACAATTATGTTTTTGGCAGTACTGTGAAAATATATTCCTGCCTGACTCTCCTTATCATGTCCTATTGTGATTACACACATCTATCAAGATTACTGAAATCTTAGGCACACAGTAATAGTAAGCCAAACGGAAGTAAATAATTCTCACTTAAAGTAGAGTTTGGTATCAGTCCCAAATGCTTAGTTCTTTTAAGTTGACTAGTCAAGCTAAAAGCCTTTCAAATAAACGTTGAAAGTAAAAAGCTTGACTCAATAATGAATGACTGTATCTCATGTGGTGAAAAAACACATTTATTTCAAGTTCAGTAATCTCTTCCTCATATCAGTGTTTCTGTTCCATTAAAGTAAAATTTAATACCTCTGATTCAAAAGGGCACATATAGTATGACTGCATTTTTATAAGTCATTTCCATGTATACATATACAGACATAGAAAGACATCTGAAATGGTGTTTATCTATAGTTAGTGACAATTATTTCGAGGTAGTGGGATTTGAAGGTGGTATTTTAAGATTTGTACTTTTCTGCACTTATTAAATTCTACAATGAACATTATTTTACAAACAATAATGTGATTTTTATTTTTAAAAAAGACAATTGGAGATGATTTCTTATACTTAAACTTCTGCATATTTCAAAGGAATCTGAGATTCAAATGACCTATAGTCTTTCCTCTACCAAAACACACTGCCTACTCATGTTCCACATCTTGTGAATGGTACACTGGAATGATAGCCAGTAATGGCAGCCAGAAACCTAGTCTTGACACCTTCCCTCTTGATGTACATCCATTACATCACTAAATCTTGTCCCTTTTCTCTCCTTTTTAAAGTAGGCTCCATGCCCAGTGTGGAACCCAGTACGGGTCTTGAACTCATGACTCTGAGATCAACACCTGAGCTGAGATCAAGAGTTGTACACTTAACTGACTGAGCTACCCAGGCACCTCCATTTTATCCCTTAAACATTTCTTGGAATCTGTTCACTTTTATCTCAGCTTCTCTTTATATAGACTATTGTGACTAACTCTCAATTCATCTATCAACTTCTACCCTCACCCCCCCATAATCCTTTCTTCTTGCTTCAAGTCAGAGTAATATTTTCGAAAAGCAAATCTGATGTTAACCCTTGGGCTTCAATGGCTAACGACTTCTTTTTTTCCCTCCTGCTCTCCGTCTTTCTTAAAATAAAGACAAAGTTCCTTATCATCACCACTTTTAAGACCCTCCCAACCTCCTCAGATTGACTGCATACCAACTCCTCTCTGCTCTCTTCACTTCAGCCAAACTAGCTTACTTTCAGTCCCCTCATGATCCCTTTACCCATACATGACTTTTGCATAAGCTGTTCTTTCTGCTTGGAATCACATGCCCTCTCTTTTTCACCTACTTAACACCTACTCATTCCTCAGATCTCTGTTCAATCAGCACTTTTTCAGTGAAATTTGACTTCCCTTCACTAGATCAAATCTCTTACCTATGATATCTTAGTTTTTCCTTTGTGGTCCATATTATAGCTATAATTTTATATTTATATAAGTTTGTTCATGTTGAACTGTCCCACCAGAGTGTAGTTCCAAGAGACAGGGCACATACTTGTTTTTGCTCATCAAACCTAGTGTCTAGGATGGGGCTTGGCACATAGTAAAGGGCCTAACATAATTGTGACAAATTTTCTAATTTTTCAATTTTTCTAAGCTCAGTAACAAGCAAGAACATTAGATTATGAGATGAATTTTCCACACAAAGGTGTAATCAAGTGAACTCAAAATACAAAAGTAGTTACTACCTTGTGCTAGTTACTCTATAGGTGTTACCTCATTTAATCATCACAGCAATCTTCTAAGGTAGGTAAGTATTAACTGTTTAAAGACCTTCATTACTTTTGTTCATACTCCATTTTCTACTCATTTTCCCTCCAAAATCCCCCATTATGCTGCAAAAAACCATCCTCCTACTAGTCAACAAAAGTCTTCATTCACAGAGTACTCAGAGGCTCTCTCACTGGCAACACCAATGCATTTATGCCTTGAAATTTGCCTCTAAAGACTTCCAGTGTTTACAATGGTGATATTATCTGTGTATAAATCAGTGCCAGGAATAAGATAAATACAGAGTCCCCAAGAAATATACTGCTTACTATTTTGGGAAATCTAGGCTTTTGAAATTTTTATTCAACATTAACACTAACTGTATTTTCAGCCTCTTTACCAAACTACATGCAATGACTACAAATATACACATACGTGTACACAAATATGACAGAAAAACAGACACACAAATATATCTCCTTCAATTATGAGGGTTCAAATTCTAAGCCCTGATTCACATTTTAGTAGATTTACTCATCGTGAAAAAGTGATACTTTAAAAAACTCAAACACAGAGAAGTACAAAGTTAAATAAGGCCCAAATTCCACCATCCCACATATTGTTAATAGCTCTTCCTATTTCTATGTGTATATACATATATCTAATGTCCATAATTTTAAACAAATACTGTATATACTATTCTCTAAGCCTACCTTCTTCCCATTCCAGATGCACTGAGGAAATCTTTCTATATCTCAAACGCATGTACATCTGACTAAGTCCATGTGCAATTAACTAGGCATCTCATCCCATGAATTTAAGATACCTTTCATAATATTCTAGCTTAAAGAGCTTTAAAATTATTTTTAAATGAACAACTAAGATCACTCAGTAGTTCTAAGAATACTGACATACAACATATGATAGCTTTTCCTCAAAACCAAACTCTTCTTGCACCACAGGACTGAATTAACCATCACTCTAGATGCTTTCTTTTTGATACTTGATGGTTACTTTTTCAGGTATCAAAGTCTAAAATAAGGGACAGCAACCTACAGCCTTCCACCTCTTTTTGCAAGTCAAGTTTTCATGGAATAAAGCCACGTGCATTCACTTATGTTTTGTCTATGGCTGCTTCTGCCCTCCAACAGAGTTGACTAGTTGCAACTACATGACTTGCAAGTATTTACTAACTGGCCCCTTCTCAGGAAAAGGTTGCTGACCTCTGGTCTAAAAGATAATTTGCTCAAGGATATAATGAATCTAGATAAGGATAAAAGTCTCTATGTTGTCAAATCACACCATTCTCTCATAGTGACTATTAAATCAATTTTTATGGTTTTATTCTTTTTTTTTTTTTTAAGTAAGGTCCATGCCCAGTGTGGAGCCTAACATGGGGCTTGAACTCACAACTGTGAAATCAGGACCTGAGCTGAAATCAAGAGTCAGACCCTTAACTGACTGAGCCACCAAGGAGCCCCTGGTTTTAGTTCTCATAAATAAAGAGGAACATGTAAAAACAACTTACCTCGTATACTTTGTTCCAGTTGTCTGACTCTAGTTTGTGTTGACTCTGTTTGAGTTGGTTTAAACTTGGCTTAATAAGAGAATTTCCTACTGTTTCCTTTGTCCAGTCATCCACCAGTTTATGTAAGTCGTCTGTGAACATCCCTTTTTTACTAGCTGGAGATTGCTGGCATGATGCTACATTACTTTCCACACACAATGGATCTAGAAGAAAAAACAGTAAAACCATAAAAAAGAATTAAAAGTGATAAATACTGTTCTTTGGCCAATAATGCAGTTGACAGAACCCCACATATGGGATACAGATAGGGTAACCAGATATTTGAGTTTCTCTGAGACAGTCCTGGTTTAAAAGCTGTTGCCCTGGAGTAATTATTAACAGTATGCCTTTAACTCTCAAAAGTTTTCTCTTGTTGGATGGCAAATTATATGGTCACCTTGGTATAAGTCAAGTAAGGTATAAGTTAGAAGTCAAATAAAACATTTCTAAATATTCTCTCTAAAAACATTAGTACCAATTATAATCTTTACATTGGTTTCCTCAGATACTCAGAAGTTTTAAAAAACAATCATAGAATGTTAAATTTTAAAAGAACCTTCGAAGTCTAATCCAAACCACTTGTTTTATAATGGACAAATGAGCCACAGAAAAAGTAGAACAATATGCCTGAGTTCTTGCAATTTTTGCAATTAGTCATCAGCTGACTCAGACTTGGAATGCTCAAGTGTAGACGAGGATGCTCTCTCTCTTTAGTATACCATACTGACTTTAAACAAGTATCAGAAAACTAGAATCTCATTTAACTTTTTAACCAATATTTTTGTTTGTTAATGATAAAGAAATGGCAGAAACAAGAATGCAGATGGTATATGAACCTCGTGAGTTGTAGAGCATAAGATGTCCAAATAAATGAAACAAATCAATTACAGAAGTTGTCCAAATAAATGAAGCAAATCAATTACAGAAGTCTCTGTTAGCAAAAAATTCCCTAATCTGAACATCACACTAAGTCTTTCAATTATTCAGTACTATTATACACATTCGCTAAATCATTCTCATAGAAAAAATTCATAAAGTTCCAATTCCTCTGATTTACAAGCCAAAACTTACAGAGTGGATTTAAAATAAATTTTAGGAAATACAGTTGTGAAATATAAGCACAATAACATTTTTAGGAACTTTATTAAACAAGCATATGAACATTTCTTGTACATTTGTTATGGTACTTTTTTAATTGTGAAAAATATGGAAATTGCTGAAGATGATGCAAGAAGCCTCCATATTAACATTTTCAAAGTAATTTTCTTTACCATTTTTGAAACTTATAACATGCCTGTGATATAGGCTCAACAAGTATTCTACTTTTTGCATGAGAAGAATGGGATCCATAAGCTGAGGTTATATGCTGGAGCTAGAACCCAGGTATCCTGACAGGTCAGTGTGCTTTCCACTGTACCATACCAACCCACAGAATACACTGGGCAATGAATGGGGAACTTGCTTCAAAAGGAGGAACATGATAATATGAATGAGTGCTTATACAAAGTCTGTGATTCTCAATAAACTCTGTATTACTGAAAGCTTAGATTCAAGGGGATTAAATATTAAATGAAAACATTAATGAAAATTGTTTAAGAAGAGTTTAATGAATTAATTGGACCATCTTCACATATACAAAAGAGTTTTATAAAAATCATGTATACTACCTTTTGGGCAACCATGAGATACCAAAATCACATACAAATTTTGATGGAATTCCCTCCTTTTCTAAGACTTAAAACCCAAAGAAAACAAGTCAGCCTATAATAAAGACATTTTTTTCCTGTTATCCCTCTGCACATTCATCTAATTCTCTGTCAACTCCAGTAATGGAACAAATAGCAGAACAAAATGGGTAAGACTCTGGAGCTGAAGCTTTTTAATAGTGTCTTCTTACCCTGGAAAAATGTCAGTAGGTAGAAGTAAAATGGAGACAACAGCCAGAACCATATACACATTAGTGCCAACATTTTTGTCTACCCAGCTTCTCCTAAGGAGTATTTCTGTGTTTATTCCCCTTAGTTTCTAAAAAACAAATGAGTTGCATAGAGCTAAGTTTGAATGTCATTCATTTAAGAACATTTCTGCACTAAGGGAAAGTGATGGAACAAGTGATCTCGAACCCTCAAGTGATGGTAATGATGGCTGGTGCACTAGTGGCACAATAGTCAGCAAGTGCTAAGAAATGATTAACAAACCAAACAGGTATTGAAATGAAACAGGAACTTAGAGCAAGACTCCTAAGTAGGCAACAGAAAGATATGCACACACATACCTTCCAGAAATTATCAAGAACAATGTGCTATATGAGAAGAAAAAAATGTTATTTAAATGTTATCTGGTGCCTAACTATACTTTATACATGGAAAGGACAATTACTTATTGATTTCATTTAATAGTTATTCATATACTATAAAAGACCACTTAAAGTTCACGAACTAGAAAATACCTACATGAAAAGAAGTACTGTACAAATGTTTTTAACAGTTTTTAAAAATGTCAACATTACTTATAACATTACTTAAAACTTCAAAGATGCTCTTTAATATTCATTTCTTACTAATGAAATGAATAAAACCAGAGTATGGTCCTTGTTGCTCTTTTTTGTTTTTTTCCCCAAGGTGATGCTGACATTCAGATCGTTTTAGTGACCACTCAATTGCAAATTTTCCCATCTCTTATCTCAAACTTTTACCCCTCTTCAATCCAATTTCAGAACCCAAATGTGTTTTTCCACTAGGATGTCAATAAATTGTTCAATTCAATACACCTAGAATGAAACCTAACATGGTCTTGGCATAGCAGTTCACCTAAATGTCATATTTCTATGATAACTTTCATATTTTCTCCAAACTACTCAGACTCCAAACATTTGGATCTCACCAAAAACATACAAATATTCAGTCATCACCACATCATGACAATTCATCCTATACAATATCTTTCACATATTTTCACTTTCACAATTCTCTAAGCTCTTAATCATCTCATACATGGAATGCTATGATTACAATGATCTAAATGGACTGCCTCCCTAGCTCTAGCCAATACATTCTTCACACTGCCACCAGATTAGTATCAGTTAAATGCTGTTTTCAGCATTTCACTCTTCTCTTCAAACCATCCCCTCCACTTCAGGAGTTTCTTAATACTAACAACAGTGGGTTTTTAACTTGTTTAGGTGTCAAAGTCATTGGTAATAGTCATGGTTATCTCTGCAGAACAGATATTTATTATCCCTAAACAAACATACTATCTCATTTATTAAGCTTAAATATATAATTATGTGTTAGATCAGATATATCTTACACCAAACTGTAGCAAAGACAAGCCATGGCAGTTGCCACAAGTTTTTTTTGAAGTATGTAAGAAAAACCTTCTAATTCTAACATAAATGCTCCAGTTCACCCAACTGTTATATTCTCTTTCTTGGAGATAAATCTTGCATTTTAACATTTGCATGCTTATACCATGCAATTCTATCTGTAGACAATAATCTTCCCACAGCACTCCACCAATTTTAATCCTGTTCATTTATCCTTCAAGACCAACTCAAATACTACATCCTGTATGTAGCAGTCTCAGACCATTATCACCCTCTATAAGCTTTCACTGCCTTCTCTCAACCCACTGCAGACATAATTTCTGGTACTGGGAGGCAATGCAGAGTAACAGTGAAGAACCAAGGCTTTGGGATTAAACAGACTTGGATTCCCTCGCTTATGAACTGAGGTCCTAGGGAAGTTGTTTAACCTCACCAACTTTAGTCTTCTTACCCATAAGAGACAGACAGAGTAATGTCTACCTACCTTAGAGTTATTTTGAGGATTGTGACTATGTAATGCAATTATGTTTCAGGGTCCTGAAGACCACTCACAGATTGAATGATTCAATCAAAGTTGTAAGGACTCAACATATAGCTGTATTCACAGTTAAGTTTATTATAGCAAAAAGATGCATGATAGGATCAGCAAGAGAAAAAGAAACAGGAATCTAGAGAAATTTATGCACAGAATTCCTTATACTCTCTTCCTATTATGAGGGGCACACTTGAGCATACTTCTTTCTCTCAGCCATGAAAAATGCAGTACACCAAAGACATGAAAACTGAACTAAGACAACTGCCAAAGACTGAGATTGACCACTGGGAGACCCACATGTGGGAAAGACCCAAGGAGTACCACAGAGGCAATGCAACTGAACTGGAACAACGGACCAAAGAAGACAGGCTAGAAACCACAAGGTAAAAATAACTGGGTCAGGGGCATCTGGGTGGCTCAGTGGGTTAAGCCGCTACCTTCGGCTCAGGTCATGATCTCGAGTCCTGGAATCGAGCCCCGCATCGGGCTCTCTGCTCAGCAGGGAGCCTGCTTCCTCCTCTCTCTCTGCCTGCTTGTGATCTCTCTGTCAAATAAATAAATAAAATCTTTAAAAAAAAATAAATAACTGGGTCAGTCGTGCCTGGGTGGCTCAGTTGGTTTGGCAGCCAACAATTGTTTTTGACTCAGGTCATGATCTCATGGGTTGTGGGATTGAGCCCACAAAGAGCTCCACACTCAGTAGGGAGTCTGAGATTCTCTTCCTCTGCTCCTCTCTCCACTCACGTGCACATGTGCACACGCACACTCTCTTTCAACTAAATGGATACATCTTTAAAAAAAAACTGGGTCAATTACTTCCTACTTAAAAAATATTAACATTATAGATAGGATTATTTTTTTAAGATTTTATTTATTTATTTGAGGAAGAGAGAGAGAGAGTGCACACGCATCAATGGGAGGGGCGGGGGGAGAGGGAGAGGGAGAAGCCGGCTAGTTTATTCTCTAGTAAAATGAATTAGGATTCCTTTTGGAAATGGTGGCTCCTAAGACTGGGCCAGGAAATATACAAAACTAGCCTAGAGCATCTTCTGGTGCTAGTAAGTAAAGAAGAGTTCAAAAACAAAACCATACAAAATAGCTGACTGGTACTCCTCAAAAATTTCAGGGTCATCAAAAACAAGGAAGTTCTGAGAAACTGTTAGAGCCAAGAAAAGCTTAAGGAGACATGAACACTAAATAATGTGGTATCCTAGAAGGGATCCTGGGACAGAAAATAAAAGATAAGTAAATACTAAGGAAATCAGAGTAAAATATGGACTTTGGTTAATAATAATGTATCAAGATTGGGTTATTAGTTGTGACAAATATACCATACTAATGTAGGATGTTAATAATTGGGAAAACTGGGTGTGAGGTATTCTCAGTACTGTCTTATGGAAATTGGAAACACTCTGGACTATCTTAACAACTCTTCTGTAAATCTAAAACTGCCCCCCCAAAATAAAGCTTAATTTTAAAAAATCTTAGTAGATGCATCCAAAATGGTATTTTGGTACTTCTAGGAAAATTTATAGCATTAAAAGCTTGTACTATAAAATGAAAGGTCTCACACATCAATAATCTTAGCTTCCAGGATACCTGAGTGGCTCAGTTAGTTAAGCGACAGACTAGTGATTTCAGCTCAGGTCAATCTCAGAATGGTGGGACTGAGCTCCCGAGTAGGGCTCCAGGCTCAGTGGGGAATCTGCTTGAAGATTCTCTCTCAGTCCTCTCTTCCTCTGCCCCTCCCCACACTGCTGGCACATGCTTATGTTTGTGTGTACTTCCACTCTAAATTAAATAAATAAATCTTTTAAAAATAATCTTAGTTTCCATTTAAAGAAATTAGAAAAAGGGCAAAATAAAAATAAGGTATGTGTAAGAGGAAGAAAATAATAAAGAGCAGAAATCAATGAAAGTTAAAACAGGAAAACAGTAGAAAAAACCAATAAAAGCAAACACTGGATATCTTTGAAAAGATCAATAACATTGATAAACCTCTATCAAGACTGACAAGGAAAAAAAGAGAAGACACAAATTACAAATACCAGAAAGAGGTCATGTCACTACAGGTTTCTAAGACATTAAAAAGGTAATAATAAACAACTTTAAATACAGAGATTCAACAACTTAGATGAAATGCACCAAGCTTCAAAAATCATAAACTACAAAAACTTAACACGAAATGTATAAGTTGAATACTCCTATACTGCTATTAAATAATTTGAATTTGTAGTGAAAAACTTCCTAAAACAGAAATCTCTGAGCCCAAGTGGTTTCACTAAACAATTCTTCCAGATAGTCAAAGAAGAAATAATGTTAACTCAATGCAAGGTCCTTGTGATAATAGAAGAGGGAAGAGAAAGACTTTAAAAAATGCAGAGTAAGGGCCTAGGTGAATATGCTCTTTAAAACAATAAAAATATGGGTAAAACAATTCAAACCAACCATTTTAGAACTCTGACAATTATCCAAAGGCATAGAATGAAATAAAAATCGCTTATCCAAGACAAACTACTGAGGTCTGTGACATTTTAACTTTTGGCAAGTCCCATCCCTGCTTCTTCTTCAACTCAGTATTGTGATGGCCAAAAGCCTGCAGCACTGCAGACAAGAGATTAGACCTCTTTTTGAGTTCCCTTAAAAGTACCATCCTGGGGCACCTGGGTGGCTCATGGGGTTAAAGCCTCTGCCTTCAGCTCAGGTCATGATCCCAGGCTCCTGGGATCAAGCCCTGCATTGGGCTCTCGGCTTAGCAGGGAGCCTGCTTCCTCATCTCTCTCTCTGCCTGCCTCTCTGCCTACTTCTGATCTCTGTCTGTCAAATAAATAAAATGAAATCTTAAAAAAAAAAAAACAGTACCATCCCAAGGGGGGCCTGGTGGCTCAGTCGGTTAAGCGTCTGCCCTGTCTGCTTTGGCTCAGGTCAGTATCCCTAGGGATGAGTTCTGCATCAGACCCCCTGCTAAGCAGGGCATCTGCTTCTCCCTCTCACTCTTCGTGAGCACTCTCTCTCAAATACATAAAATCTTTAAAAAAGCACCATCCCCTGAGTCATTATTGTGTCTAAACTTAAAACCTTAAAAAAAAAATACCTCCATTCTTAGAGTGTGGTGGGTATTTGGTTTCACTTGGAGCTCAGGTCATCCCAGGCAGGCTGGGTATAGGAAGTGGGGGAGGGTAGGGAACTACCTCTAGGGCATTACTGAAACAATAGGAAAGTGCTGCCAACAACTTGGATGCATAAAGCTGTGATTTAGTTGGGGCACACAAGAGCCTGGCCTAGAATTAAAAAGGAATTCTAGGACAATTAGATGACCAGAGGAAACTTTCAAAATCTTTGACATATTCCTGGGAATATAAATGTCTGGCATGCCAGGAAAGACCTGAGAAAGGAGAAAGTACCAATCATTCCATTCTGGCTGAAGTTCAGTTCCTGAGAAAGCAGGAAATAAATTCAAAGGTTGTCTTATAAAGTGAAGCTTGAAAGTGTGCCTTCCCTCAGAGATCCCCTTGGCAAAAACACCCAGATGAAGCACTTAATTAAATCTTCTGAAAAATCATTGGCTCACCACTAAATATACTGGCCCTGGTGTGAACATCAGCATGCCAGACTTAAAAATAAAAACATAACATTTTTAGAGTTGCAAAGAACTCAATAGTCATACACTGCAGGGAATACAGAGTTATTCTGGAAAATCAATAAACAAACAGCAGTAAGAAAATACCATAATAATGATAAACAAACAAAATACAACAACAGACCTTGGTGGGGAAGAAGGTGGGAGAATCTAATATCAGAGCTGTTATAATGTATTATTTATAATGTCCAATTTTTATCACAAAATAAGATACATGCAAAAAATAGAAAAGAATTCTGCCTATACAGAAAAAAGTAAACAAAAACATCCTGAAAGGGGCCTAGATTTTGGTATTAGTAGACAAAACCTGTATTCAAATTTAAGGAAACTATGCCTAAAATTTTTAAGGATTTAAAAAAAATTTTTGGAGTTTAAAAGTACAGTAACTGAAATAAAAAATTCACTACCATGGATCAACAACAGATACTGATGAAAGATAGCTGGAAGGCAGGCAGGTAGGGACAAGGGGCCCTCTGCCCTAAGAGGAAACCACCCTTAAAATGATTTTACACCACCCTGGAAGGAGCCTACCACCCTCTCCCATGTGACAAAAACCTGATTGGATGACAGATGCAGGGAGGATTAATCAGCTTAAAACAGCCCACCAACTAGCCCATAAAAAACCCTTGATTTAGAAACTCTGGTGGCAACCCTCTCAGGTCCCCTCCCTCCTCAGGAGCTCTGTACTATCACTTTGCTTTAACTCAACACTCCTTGCTTTGCTGTCCACCACTCTGTCTGCTCTACCTCTTCATTCCTCAAAGTGGTGTGACCAAGAACCGTGTTCACCTGCAGAGAGAAAGTCCTTTAACAACCTGACTGGAGGAGAGCCCAACAATAGGACAGGTGATGGCCTCTGGCCCATCTCTTGGCAGGAAAAAGATGAGCAGGGTCAGTCAATTTTCTGTCTCTGCAATCCCACAAAAGTCAGTTAAGCAGGGATTAGAAAGTGAAAGAATGCTTTGGATCATAACAAATCAAAGCCATCTGCAAGTCAAAGTTCTAGGGAAACAGAAACTACATAAAAAGAGCAAGTCACTTAAGAACAAAACAGATAGCTCCCTTGGTTAAGTGTCTGCCTTCAGCTCAGGTCATAATCCCAGGGTCGAGGATCAGGTCCTGTAACGGGCTCTCTGATAGGCAGGGAGTCGGCTTCTCCCTCTACCCCTCAACACTGCTTGTTCTCTCTCTTTCTCTGTCTCTCTCTCATGCTCTCTCACACTGGCTCTTTCTCTCTCAAATAAATAAATCTTTTTTTAAGTATAGCAATTAATGGCAGAGTATTAGATTGAAAGTCCACATGCTTCTGCTGTTAAATTCCGAAAGTTGCCCTCAATCTAAGTTTACCCTTCAGTTCTATCTTTAGGAGGATCACAGAGTAGAGTTCCCATTCTTGAGATCGGTATTACTTTTCTATTGTTGCTATAACTGATTACCATAGATTAGTGGCTAACATCCATACCAATGCAACACAAATTTATTATTGTATTGTAGGTGAGAAGTCCAACATGGGTCTCACCAGACTACAATCAAGGTGTTGGCAGGGCTTCATTCCTTCTGGAGTCTCTAGAGAAGATCTGCTCCCCAGCCTTTTCCAGCTTCTACAGTCAGCCTGAATTCCTTGGTTTGTGCCCTCTTCCTCCATCTTCAAAGCCAGCAATGTTGCATCCATTTGATACTGCTCCCCACTTCACATCTTTTCTCTGACCCTCTCTTCTGCTTCCCTTTTCCACTTTAAAGGACTGTTGTGATTACATTGGGCCCACCTGGATAATCCAGGATAATCTTCCTATTTTAAAATCAGTTAATTAGCAACCTTAATTCCATCTACAACCCCCATTCCCCTTTGCCATATAACCAAACATAGTCTCAGGTTCCAAAAATTTGCACAAAGACATGTTTGGGGGCCATTATTCTGTCTACCACAAATTCTGTTGCGATCTTACGTATATCCTTATAGTTCACCATCAACCCTCACTTAAATATGCACATGTAACCAGGAAGTCTGGCCCAATTAACAACTTCTTTATTAAGAAGAGACTTATCCTCTTTTCTCAAATCAAAGAAGTACATTTTTCTAACAGTCTCATAAATAAGAAACAATTATCTCTTACAACACATAGAACATGACAGTATTTTTAAGATTATCTTTGTTAGCTACAAACTCCTCAACAAACTCTAGCTCCCAATGATTGCTAATGTTTTAAAAACTATTTGCATAATGTACTGCTAACAGTAATATACAAATATATTCAGAATTAATTAAAAATTATTTGAACACAGGGGCGCCTGGGTGGCTCAGTGGGTTGAGCTGCTGCCTTCGGCTCAGGTCATGATCTCAGGGTCCTGGGATGGAGTCCCACATTGGGCTCTCTGCTCAGCGGGGAGCCTGCTTCCCTTCCTCTCTCTCTGCCTGCCTCTCTGCTTACTTATATCTCTCTCTGTCAAATAAATAAAATCTTTAAAAAAATTATTTGAGGGGCGCCTGGGTGGCTCAGTGGGTTGAGCCGCTGCCTTCGGCTCAGGTCATGATCCCAGGTCCTGGGATCGAGCCCCACATCGGGCTTTCTGCTCAGCAGGGAGCCTGCTTCCTCCTCTCTCTGCCTGCCTCTCTGCCTACTTGTGATTTCTCTGTCAAATAAATAAATAAAATCTTAAAAAAAAAATAAAAAAATAAAAAAATTATTTGAACACAGACTTAGTTATTTGGCTGCATTTTTTAATATTTGCTAAAGGAAAAAAATCTCTCTTCCATGGAACTGGCTATGAAAGTAGAAAATATCCCAGCTCTGAGTTACAGATGTTAGAGATGGGATAATGAACATTAAAGAGACAGAAGAATTAAATAATTAGCTTAATGACTGAGATGCAGCCAATTTACACTATGCTTTGAAACCTGTAGTATGTATTAATAATTGTCAGTGGCAACAATAACAATGTATTCCTGTACTTTTAAAATTTCCTAAAAATATTTTTGGAATCAGGAAATAACTATTAAAAATTAAAAACCTGAAATATCAAAAAAAAAAACAAAAACCCAAAACCCAACCCTATTTGCAGGATTGAAGTTGGGCTTCCAGGTGTTTGTTTTCCAAATGAAAACATAGAACACACTCATCTGCTCTACAAAATCTATCATCTAGCCTCACCATAATTTCACAAAAGAATTTCTACCGAAGGGCGCCTGAGTGGCTCAGTGAGTTAAAGCCTCTGCCTTCTGCTCAGGTCATGATCTCAGAGTCCTGGGATTGAGCCCCACATTGGGCTCTCTGCTCAGCAGGGAGCCTGCTTCCTCCTCTCTCTCTGCCTGCCTCTCTCCTACTTGTAATCTCTGTCTGTCAAATAAATAAATAAAATCTTAAAAAGAAAAAAATTAAAAAAAAAAAAAAAAAAAGAATTTCTACCAAAAAAGGTAGAAAAGAATCTTAGGATAATGTGTACTTCTTTAAAGCATCTTGGTGTAATAAGAAATAAATTATAAAAAGTAAGAAATAATTATATCATCATTATATTTCTTACTTTGCTGATATTTGACCAGATTTTCAAAATCACTTTTAAGACTGATTTACCTGTAGCAGCTGTGCCACTATCCACATGTGTCAAGGACTGTGGGCGGCTACGAAGTTTGCTTTTGAAAGATCTTGGTCTCCGTGGTGATGAAGGTGGCCCAGGAACCTCTGATGATTGGATTTTGCTATCTTTAAATGCCCGAAGGCGTTCATAGAGCTCCTGCAGCTCCTTATTCTGCTGGGTTTGAAGATTTACCACCTCCTGAATGTGTCTAAATGAAAATAACGCAGAAAGCATTTTAATAGCACTGGCACCATACAGATGACTCCAGAAACATCTACATCAATACAAGGCAAGTTTAACAAGCAATTTTGATTAACAATGTGAAAATACAGAATATTCACAATTTTAGGATGAGATATGCCTTCCTAAGCTCAACATTAAACTAATGAGACATTAAGAAAAAAGTGAACAAAGTGACCAAGGTCCTGAGATGGAGCTCTGCATCTGGCTCCCTGCTCAGCAGGAAGCCTGCTTCTCCCTCTGCCTCTGCCTCTCTCTCTCGGTCTGTCATGAATAAATAAATTTAAAAAAACCTTTAAAACTTCAATATAGTGAAAGACAATGAAATACAATTTAAAGTCACAGAGTATTGCTAATATTAACCTTTTCTTTATTATATGTTGCAAGTATAAATAACAAAATGTTTGCAACATATACTAAAAGGTTAATATACAGAATATACAAATAATTCCTTAAAAATATCAATATGAAAACGACTCCTGGGTGGCTCAATCAGTTAAGCGGCTGCCTTCAGCTCAAGTCCTGTTCCCAGGGTCCTGGGATCGAGCCCGCATCGGGCTTTCTGCTCAGTGGAGAATCTGCTTCTCCCTCTCCCTTTGCCCGCCACCCCCAGTCATGCTTGTTCGCTCTCTCTCTCTCAAATAAATACATAAAATCTGTTTAAAAAATCACTAAGAAAAAAAGAAACAACCTTATAGGAAAAAGAGGAAAGAATATGAGAAGGTGACTCCAAAAAAGGGAGATACAAGCAGGCAATAAATATGAGATATGAACAACCTCACTATTAATTAGGAGAATACAATTATTTAAGAAATATTTTTAATTCATCTGATTGGAATAAAACTAAAAGGATCAATAATATCCAATTCAATGTTGTTAAGAAGTGAGAAAACAGGCACTTTCATTCATATATATATATATATTTTCTTTTTTAAAGTAATCTCTATGCCCAATGTGGGGCTGGAACTCATGATCCCATGATCAAGAATCACATGCTCTACTGGCTGAGCCAGCCAAGCATCCCACTTTCACATATATTTGTTTGGTGAATAAAATATAGCCACCTGAACAACAATTTTAGTGGTATCCATCAATTTAAAGTATACATAACTTTTAACCCAGAAATTCTACTTTTAGGTATCTATCCAACAAAAATACTCACATAAGTATGTGAAAATATAAGGCTGTTTACTTCAACATTGTTTACATAAGCAAAATATGAAATAAAGTTGAAATGTCCATTAATGAGGTATTAAATAAACTTTAAGTGGCTATTCTAATATATGGAATAAAGATTATCTATACAAACATGTACATATATAAGCAACAATTAAGTAAAAAAATTGTAGAATAACATGTATATTATGACCTCACTTTCATAAAAGGCAAAAAGTATATATTTATAAATGGACAGAAAAATGATTGGCAAGATATATACCAAACAGTTCACAGTGGTTGCCTCTGAGAAATAAGATTAGGGCATGAGAAGTAAGAGATTATTTTGTGTGCTTTTTTACTGTTGTGATACTATGATTTATATTAAAAAAAAAAAAAAAAAAAATATATATATATATATATATATATATTTGGTCTTTATCCCTGTTCTTGGAATATAGCTCCTAAAACCCTAGTAATTTCTTAAGCTATAAAGAGCAATAGGAGAATCTTTTATTTTTTTAAGATTTTTACTTATTTATTTCAGAGAGAGAGCATGAGCAGGGAGAGCAGCAGAGGGAGAGGGAGAATCAGACTTCCCGCTGAGCAAGGAGCCCAATGCAGGGCCTGATCCCAGGACTCTGGGATCATGACTTGAGCCAAAGGCAGATGGTTAACCGACTGAGCCACTCAGGTACCCAGAGAATCTTTTCTTTTAATATTTGGTCTATTGTCCTCAAATAGCTCCAGTTCCTGAAGTAGTTCAGGAGCGATAAAGGTGAAAGGAATCTTATTATTTAAAACAAGGCCCTTGGAATCACACCTGAGTTTATATTAATGAACTGACTTTCCTCGAGAAACAGCCCCTAAGGATGGGGGCGGATGGCCAGGAGAACCAACCAAGTGATAAGAGGGTGGGATTTTCAGCCCCTCCCACTCTACCTCTGAGACAAAAGTAAGAGATTGAATTAATCGTCAGTGGCCAATGGTTTAAATCAATCATGCCTACCATAATGAAGTTTCCATAAAAATCCCTTAGCTGTAGGGCTGAGAGAGGGTCCAGGTTGGTTAAAAACATGAAGGTGCTGGGACAGTGGCACTCCCAAGAAGGCATGGAAGGCTCCATGTCCCTTTCCCTATACCTTGCCATCTGGCTGTTCCTCAGTTGTGTCCTTTTATAAGAAACTGATAACCTGGGGTGCCTGGGTGGCTCAGTGGGTTAAAGCCTCTGCCTTCCGCTCAGGTCATGGTCTCAGTGTCCTGGGATTGAGCCCCGCATCAGGCTCTCTGCTCAGCGGGGAGCCTGCTTCCCTCTTTCTCTCTCTGCCTCTCTGCCTACTTGTGATCTCTCTCTCTATCAAATAAATAAATAAAATCTTTTTAAAAAAAAGAAACTGATAACCTAGTAAGTAAACTGTTCTTCCTGACTCTGTAAGCTGCTCTAGTAAATTAATTGAACCCAAAGAAGGGCTTGTGGGAACCTTTGATTTACAACAGATTGGTCAGAAGCATAGGTTAATACTACTTGGACTTATGATTGGCATCTGTGGGACTGAACCCTTAACCTGTGAGATCTGATGCTATCTTTGTCAATAATCAAAAATTTTCAATCATTAAAATGTTACCAATCATGGGGCACCTGGGTGATTCAGTCAGTTAAGCATCTGACTCTTGGTTTTGTCCCAGGTCGTGATCTCAGGGTCAGGAGATTGAGCCCCATGTTGGGCTCCATGCTCAGCACAGAGTCTGCTGGAGATTCTCTCTCTGCCCCTTCCCTGTGCACACATGTGCTCTATCTCTCTCTCAAATAAATAAATAAGTCTTTTATTTTTAAAAATACTACCAACTGTAAATTAGCTATCAGTCAAATACTTAGTTCTATAAAACTCGGGGCAACCAGATTTGTGACAAAAGGGAAACAATCTTACTTTTCTCGTAATCTCTGAAGCTCCACCTTCAAATCCTCATCCTCTATTTCTGACTCATCATCACTGCTCATTGGAGAAGATGGTGAATAGAAGAGTGAGCTCTGTGTTTGATTATAGGCTTTTTCTTCACGGAGGGGTAAGCACTGATCTCTCTCTGGACCAGTCTTTGCCACTGACTTCCCTCTGCCAGCAAGAGTGGCTGAAAATTCACTATCAGAGCTAGGCTGTTTACCAGCAGTAAGAATCTCTCTCTCTTTAAGCAACAGTTCAAGTCCAGAATGGATACTACTTCCCGTGGCTGAGTTCTCTTCCAATTCTTTTTCTGGGGTCATTGAAGATACATCAGTCTCACAAGCTGTGCTGAAAGATGAGAAGTTGTCTCCTTGTTTGGGAATTCTTTTCCCTTCTTTGAAGGTCTCATGAAGAGCTTGTAACTTCTGAGAAGAAAGTGAAGTTTGTGGATTGTGCATGGCATGTTCCATTTCCACTAATTGAGGCTTTGCTCTGTCCGTAAAGACTAGAGCTTCTTCACTAGAATGGGTTGTCATTTTTTTGAATGCTGGTGTGTGTTCTATTCCAAAAGATGTTACTTTCACTGACTGCTGCTGAGGAACTGTAATCACCTGAGATACAAAAAGGCAAAAGTGGTTGGCTCTATCTAACCAAAGAGTAAACCCACAAAGAAATTCAATATCAAAATATGGCACAGACAAGTGAATGGTCTGCTGTGACGTACACACATCCATAACACCCAAACTTAAAAACACCATTTATAATTCTCATTTTCAAAGTCTTTCAATTAGGTCCCCTGGGTAAAGAGAGTTGGCTTCAAATTGCTCAAACAAAATTCTGTAATTAAAAAAAAAATTCGATAATTCAAGGTACTGAGATTCTAAAGGACAAGAAATAGATTTATTAAAAAAGGTGACCCAACCACCCACTGAAAAATGATGACTCATTTCTGTGCTCTTTTCCACTACTAAAATCCCCATTTCTTTAGACTTAACTCAAAGTCTACAAAAGGTAAGGGATGTGCGTAAGGGGAAAAAATTAAATATGATAATAATCTACATTCAAAATAAGTATTATTTAAATACCAAGATCTCCAATGCTATTCTCTTTTACAATGCCCTTATAGATAAAGATTCAGCCAAACACACAAACCTGGAACCGACCCCGCTGAAATGATCCACTCATTGCTTTACATCTACTCAAAGCCCTGGTATCAGCCATGGACTCTCCCATCAGGGGAATGGGATCAGGAGCAACTGCTGATCTCATATCTTCTGTTTCCACTGCAAGTTTTGCACAATTGTAAGCAGAAAAAAGAAAGTGTTTGTTAAGACTAAATTTGTTTACATTACCAAAAAAATGAAGAAAAGTAGAAAAAGCTTAACCCTTGCTAAATAATTAAAAAGTGTTAATGTAATAAGCAACACTGCAGAAGTCCCTAACTCAAAATCAGACATTGTAAGATTTATCCCGAGACTTAGTATCTACATGAAATGAATAACTGTAAAACCAAATTAGTTACAAAAGGAAAAGTAAAGTGGCAATGACATTAATGGGACATGTCATAGACATGGGCTATGTGAAAAAAGTGGTAAGGTTTATATATGAACAAACAAACAAACAAACAAAAAAGAAAAACAGAAGTAAATGAAAAGTGATGTTACCTAGTCTATGTCCCTGACTGTAAGCACACTACCTTGACGGACTTTTGATCTCTTGAAAAAGCTGGTTGACTGCCGTAGCCTGTATGCCCAGCTTTTTAATTTGCGAGTCCAGGATTTCTTGCTAATAGGATTTTTGAGACTAGGACAAGTAAAGCTTAGGCCAAAATATCCACCTCCTGTCTGCAGATGAATGGCTCCACCGCTTGACACAGCAGCAGGATAGGCCTCTGGATCCCCTGGCAGTGAAGCATCTGGGGACATCGCCTAATGGAGACAAAAAGAGAAAAACCAAAATGGTAATAATTTAGGTAAGGTGAAGCAGTTGTTTATATCATTGGACTTTCTTGCATGGACTAATCAGTAATCAAAAATGGAATGCTATGTATACCTGCATATCAGAGTGAATCTGAAGTATTCAACTTAGCAGAATTAATCCTTCCCCTTTCTTTAAAAATATTATTTGGACTTCAGACAAATAAAGAGCAGAATATTAACCTTCTACCCTAGAATATTTTTCATTACAGCAACTTTGAAAACTGAAATTAAAATTATTTCCTTCATATGCTTCATTTACTAAAAAAAGGTTACTGAAACCCTATGCTCTTAAAATGAAACTTTCATTTATGCTCATATTATTTGAGAGTTAAAGATGCCTAACACACATGATAACATAGAAAAAAGCTTTTCTAGGCATTTAGATTTATAGAGAAATACTACCAAATCAAATTTCTTACTTTATGTCAGCATGCATAAACTTATAATGGACCTTGAAATTATTTCAAATTCTTGCTATAAAAATTGTTAACATCAGGCCACAGCTCACTATAAAATCACTCTCCTCTTCTTGCCTCCCATCCCTCCCAACAAAATGTCATTATTAACTGTTGTATTCTAAATGAGTACTTTAAAAATGAATCCTCTATAACAGTTAATACAAAAGTATACAACTTTGGGAACATGAGACTCGTCTCTACTAATCTAGAAAATTAAATGAGTATTAAAAAGTTCAAAGAATGGGATTCAGCATTTGTCTTCAGGAAGATAGCATAAGTGGCATTAAGTACACTGGAGTCTTGAATAAGCATTAACACTCAGGGCAGGTCAGCAGTTATTAAAATTCTGAACAATCAGTTCTTATTTTCTGAAGTCCTATTTTGGAAAAAAAAATCTCATTCTGAACTAGTAATAATGCTACTTTCATGAAGAGAAAAAATTCTCAATAATATTAAATTTAGAAAATGTTGCATTGGTCCTACTGAAATTACAGAAAATTTTTTAATAAGTAATAACTGGATCAAGATGGTGAGTTAAGCACAAGTTCTAGTCTACCTTATCAGTCCAAATCCATAGACATGACAGAAAAAAACAGGCATAGACACATGCATATATGACTAAAGGAGGAAAAAGAAGCCCATGACACAGGCAGTAACTATTTCAAAATGCTGCAAACTTAGGTGGCGGATATAGGCAGTGAGAGGGAGCCCTGGCCAACCAAAGGGAAGAGTGGTTGGCTAGAATGCTTACAAAGCTGTCCCCAATCAGTCTCCTGTCTACCTCAACATCATCTCATAACACTCTCCTACTTCCTGGACTTCTTTTGGTTCCTTGAACAGGTCTCCACCTATGACTGTTACCACCATACACAAGTTCTTCCCTGACTACCCTATATAAAGTAATCCCCTACTCATTCTATCATAGCCTTTTTCTTTCTTTATTTAGGATCTATCTTCTCCCACTAGAATTTGGGCTTCACAAAGAGAGATCTTGACTTACTCACTGAATGGGAGAGTAAACTAGTTGGGGTACCAAAGAAAGAATAGCCAGGCAGTTCTTCTTTCCTTCCCTACCTCCACAGCAAGCAAAAGACAGCAGAGGCATCTGCTCCCAAATAAGAGTGGTGAGAGGAAAATGTCTGTGGCCCAATCAGCAACGTAGGAAGGAGACAACATCCAGAAGGAAGGGAAAACCCTTCCACCTTTGAAGAAGATTAAGCTACCTTCTAGGCAGCATTTCGAGAAAAGCAGTAATGTTCAGAGCCAAGAAGCATGTCCAATGCCTTTCCCACAATTACTGGAGGAAGGCTACAACAATTATATATAGCATTTAGAGAGACAAACAAGAAATTGTACAGGGGAAAAAGAAAAAAACGAGTCTAAGAATCACCAAACACTTATGGGAAATCAACAGTATAGGAAAACATTAGGGGCACCTGATTGGCTCAGTCAGTAGAGTATGTGACCCTTAATCTCAGGGTCATGAGTTGAGGCCCCACATTGGGTATGGAGCCTACATAAAAAGTAAATAAATAAAAACTTTTAAAAAGAAAGAAAACACTAAATTCAATAAGAAGAATAGCCAAGTTTTGAAATAGCATCAGTAACAACGAATAAGACTTTAATATCTCCAGAAATATGTGTGAAGATAATATAAGCATAAGAAAAATTATGAACTACAGTTACTGGAAATTAAAAATATAATCCTCAGGGTGTCTGGGTGGTTCAGTGGGTTAAGCATCCAACTCTTGATTTCAGCTCAGATCATGATCTCAGGGTTGTGAAATTGAGCCCCATGTTGGGCTCTGTGCTGGGTGTGGAGCCTGCTTAAGATTCTCTCCCTCTCCCTCTGCCCTTCTCTCTTTCCCTCTCTAAAAAAAATGAAAAAAAAATTAAAATAAAAAAATAATAACAGAATCCTTGACATAAAGAAACAGCTGAATAGGAGACTGGAAATAGCTTAAAAACTGAGAAATTCTTCCAGTACAAAAAGCAAAAGGAAAAAGAGATAGAAAACAGACAGTGAAAAGTTAATAGATAAGAAAAGCAGCAAAAGAAGAAATAAACTATCTCTATTTACAGACAATATGATCTTATATATTATACAGAAAATACTAAATGATAAACTCAGTGAAATTGAAGGATACAACATCAACACAAAAAAATAGTTGTATTTCTATATATTAGCAATGAAAAATCTGAAAAGGTAATTAAGAAAACAATTCCATTTATAATAAACAGAATAACAATGGTACTGGAACAATTGGATAGTCAGATGCAAAAGAATGAAGGTGAATCTTTATTTCACACCATATACAAAAATTAACTCAAAATGACCCTACCATGTACACTTAATCAAGTGTGAGGCAATAAAGGCATTTTTGGACTTAAAAATACCCAAATTAGTCACCTATGCAACAAATTTAAAAATATTACTCATTGAAGCATTTTGGGGTAGGGGAGGAAGGAATTCTAGGACACCAGAAATAGTGGCAAGTAAGTTTGATCCAGAAGTAGCAATGGACACTTAGACAAAAGAATCCATTTGACCTTGACACGTGACTGTCCTCTGAGCAACAAAATTTAAATGACAGAAAATTATTTTTCATTTTTAATGGTTCTAATCATCTTACATGATCATCGGATAACAATATAATCATAATATAAATGCTGTTTACTGACCTTCAATTCTTCAAATCAACCCACAGACAAAGCACAACCAATGTTACAGAAAAAAAAATGTAGATGTTATAAACTTTGCCAGTGTTAAAAAGCAATACAAGTAATAAAAATTAGGAGGTATATGGGAAAGAAGAAGAAAGGGAAAATACAATAATTTCCTCACCCTTCATAGTAGTGAATTATTAGGTATTATCTAAAAGTATTCAATCAAAAGATAGATGAATAAGTATATTATTTACAAGTTCTTAATGGTAATGACTTCAAGAATTAAAACCAGGAACTGAACAGTGTTTGGGGAGTAGAATGGGGTAAAAGAAGTTGTTAACATAATTACTATTAATTTTCTATCCTTCTGAATTGCTTTCCTGTTTATATATTAACTACATAATTTAAAATTACTAGTTTACAACAATATAAATCTTTATGTTGTATCTATTCACTGGAATATTACGCCATTGTTTAAAAAACATAAGTGAGGTAGAACTATTCGTACCAACATGGATAAATGTTCATAATTGAAAAAATGCAGAATAGCACATGCATGTAGAGAAGTATATGTATAAAAACATATGTATCTATGTCTTTGTAAATATGTAATAAAGAGGTATGACTGAGGCGCCTGGGTGGCTCAATCAGTTAAGCATCTGACTTCTGCTCAGGTCATGATCTTGGGCAGGGATTGAGCCCCAGGTTGGGCTCCCTCCCCCAGCTCGTGCTCTCTTTCTCTCTCAAATAAATAAATAATATCCTTTAAAAAAAGAAGTATGATTATACAAATATCTGTATGTTAGTTAAAACTATGTCTGCAAAGATTCATTAACAGCGTGTCTATAGGTTTGGAAGTGGGATGGATTTTACTTTACATACACACATATGATACTTATATAATAATAATAATAATAAAGAGATACAGTGGTGAAGATTTAGAAATATATCTATGATATACTATAAAATGAAAAGATAAATTTGCAGACCAATATGCATATAGCACAATCCCATTTTTGTAAATAAAAAGTTATAGGGATGTAAAAAGATCCATGTAAGCTTAAGAAGGTTAAGTACCAAATACTGGATAAACACCAAATAGTCATTACCCCTGTGATCTGAAGGAATAGAAAAGGGAAATTAAGTTCCTATGTACATAACTTAAAAAAAATACCGTATGATTTCACTCACGTGGAATTTACGAAACAAAACAAATGAACTCAGGGTAGGGGAAGAGGAAAACCAAGAACTAGAGAGGGGAGGTGGGTGGAGGGATGGGCTGAATAGGAGATCAGGATTAAGGAGGGCACTTGTGATAAGTGCAGGGTATTGGATCACAGCAGGAAGTGCTGAATCCCTATATTGTACACCTGCACTAATATTATACTAGAGGTGAACTGGAATTTAAATTTAAAAAATAATAATAATTTTTTTTTCAAATAAAACCCACCAAACAAGATTAAACTAGAAGCATAAACTTTTAAGAAAGGAAATTGGGACCAGGCACTTTTAAGTGGAAATCTAAAAGTCAGTTCTTCCTACCTACTAAAACAATCTATGAATCAGTCCTGTTGTCACTAATACAAAAAAAGACATCCTTGCAGGTTCCTAGCTAATTCACCAGAGTCATGACCTTCTTAAATAACCTGTGACCTCAGAATCTTAAGACATAGACAATTTCATTTCAAAGGATATAACTTTAGAAAAGAAGGAATTTCTTTAAAAGAATAAGGGTAAGAAATTGATTAGAAAGAATAATACTTACATGTAAACATAATTCGCTGGGTATAGAAGTTATCACATTCAGGTCCCTTTTGAATACTGATATGTTAGCAGGCTGACTTGCAGCCACATTGGACAGAATCTTAGAGCCTGTCTGCTGAAAATTAGGGGACTGTGCAGGACTATCTTGAATTCCACTGTGACTGATGCCTATGACTTCTGGCACTGGGCATGAAAGCGTATCTTCAGCAGAGGAAGAAAATGGAGAGTCTATGCTTTGGGTATCCTTCTGACTCTCAGGATAGATGCTAGATATGCTATGCTCCTGATAGAGCAAGTTTCTTAATTTTTCATCCAGAGTTTTAATTCGGTTGTCTGCAAACTCCATTTTTGGAGGTCTTTCCCCATCTGATTCCAGGATAGTAGTGGGTAGAAGGGTAGTCAGTTCAAGGCCAGGGGTCTGAGTGGGAATGACCATCTTAGGAGAACTTGCTTCAGTGTTCATTGTGGTTTCTCCTTCTTGGGAAATAAACTCTGTATCCATAGTTGGCTGCTGCACTGCTAAGGATTGAGGCTTTTGATCAGATATAAATGCCAGAGTTGTAACAGAGTTACCAGCAATCTGAGTTGACTCGCCAGGAGGGACCATAGGTACATCAGCCTGACTGGCAGCTTGGTGACATGGATATACAGGTAGAAATATGCCTGCTCGGTTGGTGAGTCCCTCACATTCAACTGGAACTGCACGAACTGAAGTAGCAGTATAACTTGAACTACTAGTAACTCGTGCCATTATCTGCCTGTCATCTTCCACTCGATACAATATAGCTGGCTGCTTAGTTTCTACACTGGCATATTCAGAAATCTTACCATCAACTACATCCTTGAGTTCTGATTTGGAGGCAAAAAGTACACGCTGGCATGGATTACTTTCTAGAGTGGGCACTGTGTCCTGTGATATTTCCTTATTACTTGTGGTTCTTGGACCTAGAACAATAACAAAGAATAGCTAGGCACATATTAATAAATACAAAGCATGGACTAGTAACCAAATTCAAAGGGGACAAGAGGAGCAAGGGACAAACAAGAACCTGTGTGAATAAGTCTTGTAAATAAGACTCAAAAGACACAGAATTCAACCTGTCAAGGAATAAAAACCTTTTACTTTTTCCCATAAATACTATATTTAAAAATATTACCTTTTAAAATGGCTTAAGTTATACCCTAACAATAACACCTTCAAAAATTATTATGAACATTCTCATAAGAATACAATATCCATGAACACAAATTAAAGATATGGTATATATCTTGTAACCCCTCCAAGTCTGGAGAAAGCTGGCAGACAATGAACACTTACCAGGAAGCAGAGACAGTCCAGGAACTGTAGATATAGACTGCTGAAGAGTAGGAGGTGATTGAGCCTCACGGTTTCTTATTGTTTGATTGATACAGAATCGCCACCGACCAACTGGGGATGACTGTGGAGCAGATTCATCTGTAAAAAAGAAATTAGCAAAAATCAATATGCTAAGCAATTGTCAACATGTTTACCCTATTAAGGAAACCAGGTTAAAACACCAATTTGTCTTGTATCTCCATTTCCAACATCATTAGGATATGTGTAATTTATAAGACCAGACCTCCCAACGCAGGCAAATACTCTAAAGAACTAAGTACAAGATATTATTAGGGAAGGATTTTTTAAATATAGGAAAACAAACATTGTAGCAATAGCAATTAGAAGAGGGCACATTTTTGGGGAAAAATGGAAAGCATTTTCTCCAATAAAACCTCTATCTCCTGTTCTGCATCCTGATTATGATGATGCTTACCCAATTCTATAGGTATTAAAACTTACAGAACTATATGCCAAAAGAAAAAAATCAATTTTACGGTATGACAACTTAAAAATAAAGTCCCTACATCTTTACTCCTACTTTGGAAATTCATTCAAATAAGTAATTCTTTTTGTAAACTTTACCATACTTTATCATTCAGAAATCTGTTCAAATTCCCCCTAGCAAGAAAGAACAGAGGAGGACCCTGGCATCCTAACACAAAGTAAATTTCAGGGTAATGGTATCTGGTTTCATGACTCCCACACCACCTGTTGCTTCTTCATGTTGTTATAATTCCTTCACAGGTCCTCATTTGTCTATGGCTCTTCGCCCCCTCCCAGATACTCTAAATATAACCATGACCAGAGCTGAAAAGAATGGAGAGATAAAGTCATCAGAAAAGAAAACAGAAGAACCCATTTTTAGTCCCTGGAAGTTTAGCTAGTAACTGATTTACAAAAACTTATCAGTGATCACAGCAGGTAGAAGTATAACACTAGTGGAAGGAAATAAAAATATAAATGACTATATTAAAACACGAGGCAAACTTAGAACACAGTGATATTGGTTAAGAAAGGTACTGTCCACATCATATCAGTGGTTTAAAAAACCAACTTACCAATTAACTTCAAACAGTAAAGCCATTAAAGGTCATCAGAACTGTGACTGCTTTTCTGATAACATACCATGCAATGACTCAGAAATCAATTAATTGGATAAAGAACCAACACTTGAAGAAAATCTGGAGAATGACTTTACTTCTTACATCTGGGCTGAAAAGGCCTTTCCAAGTGTGGGTAAACCTACATTAACAATTTATGAATTTCCTTTATGGGCTAGTATCTTTCTCAATGAAGATACATAAATTAAAGTTTCCAAATGTCTTGCTTCAAAAGCCACATGGTAAATTTTATGAAATATACTTACTGCTGGTTTGAGTGGATGCAGAATTTATCTGTACTTGTTCAGATGATCCTGTCTGAATTAAAAATGAACAAATAAATAAAGAAGTTCCTGATATATATCTGAGAAGACCTATTTGCTAAACAACTGCTCTTACTTGGCTATTGTTGGATTCCACAATAATAGAGTCAATTCCGATGGCTCTATCTGCAGCAGAGTGGACATGAAGGATCTCCTGGGCTTGACCTACAATAGCCCTCAATTCTTCTACAAATTTTTCTTTCTCACTTTCTAGCACAAAGTTATCTTCAACCTGTCCAAAAGTAAAAGTAAGTCTATTAAATTTAGTTTCTTCAAGATTGTAATATTATATCAATGGTGACTATCTTAAAGAAAAGTAAATGAAAATTGAGTATTAGATACAAAGGCCACAAGAGAATTAAAAACAACCAGCACTGGGGCACCTGGGTGGCTTAGTCAGCTGAGTGTCCAACACTTGGGTTTCAGCTTAGGTCATGATCTCAGGATCGTGAGATTGAGCCCAGCATCAGGCTCCACACTCAACAGGGAGTCTGCTTGAGATGCTCTCCCTCTGCCCCTCCCTCCGCTGGCGCTCTTGCGCTCTCTAAAATAAATAAATAAATAAATCTTTAAAAAAAAATGACCACACTAAAATGCCACGTAAAACATTAACTTATTCTTATTTTGGGACCATTGATGCTTGTCAGATTGGTACCACCTACCAGAGAAAAAGCCAGCATTTAAAAAAAATCTCACATTCTATAAATTATCATTTGAGGAACATAACTGAGGAAATGTTTATGATTACCACTAGGATGTCCAAAACCAAAAGTTTTTTAAATCACAAAATGAACATCTCTAAAGGTTATAAGGAATGGCCTGGAGAGTTCAGAAAACATGTTAAACAAGAGGCAGAACTAGACTGGAGTCGGGGGTGGAAGGAATGGGGTGGCTGAGTGATGGACATTGGGGAGGGTATGGATTACGGTGAGTGCTGTGATTTCTGTAAGACTGATGAATCACAGACCTGTACCCCTAAAGCAAATAATACATTATATGTTAATTTTTTTTAATTACTAAAGAATTTTAGTTTTATTTCCTGTGTAACAATTATTAGATCAATGAACTATTTACTGAAAACAAAACAAAAACAAGAGGCAGAACTAACAACATTATTAACTTTAAAAATGCTTAATTCTTTTTTTTTTCAGGAATGCACATTAAAGAAAACTGGCAGAAACAATCTGAGGGTTTGGAGGGGAGGAGGGTGGGGGTTGGGTGAGCCTAGTGGCAGGTATTATGGAGGGCACGTTCTGCATGCAGCACTAGGTGTGGTGCATAAACAATGAATTCTGGAATACTGAAAAGAAATTAAAAAAAATAAAGGCTATAAAAAAAAGCATGAAGTACTCTTCCTTCTACCCTTATTTATCTGCATTTCAAAAAGGGCAAAACAACTAACTTAAGCCTAACAATTCAAAGAAAATATGAAAACTAAAAGAAATGATGAGTATTATTTAAACACCTATTTGTAAGATGACATATCAGTACCTAACACAATAGAATTACCTGGGGTATTTTACAAACTAGTGATGCTTAGGCCTTACATCCAAAGATTCTGATTTAATTAGGGACCTAGGCAATGGATTTGTTTGTAAAAAGCTCTTAAGATGACTTTAACATGCAGCCTGGGATAAGAATCATTGACCTCTTAATAAAAACCCCTCATATTTTAGAGATAAATATACTGAAATGAAAGAAGTTACAGTGACTTACTTTTTGTTATAAGTAGTATAGTTCTGTGCAAATCTTAAAAACTAATGGTACCCTAAACAGACTGCTCTGAATAAGTGAGGGGAGAGTATGAGTGAAAAAAGATACAGAATGCTAAAGGTTAAATAACTTGGTTTCACTGTACTTACCATATAGTCTGCAATATCCTCTGGTGCATCACCATCAACATCAAATTTGAAGGTGACCATCTTGTTGTTGTGTGTCTCCAGTTGACACTCCACCATATTGTCTCCAGATATTGATACCTGGATACAAACATTTCACCAATTTAAGAGTCACACAGTTATTTATTATCTTCTCTTTGCAATCAACCAAGGAACTAGATGAGTGTATGTTCAATATATGGAAAAATAGTTTAAACTGTTGAGAATATAAAAAGATTGTTTTTTCCTATTGAAATAGTGCCTTAGCACCCATCCTATGACAAATACAAGAGTTAAACTAGCAAAATATAAATCAGAAATGTGATCCAACAGAAAAGAAAAAGGAATACAACTGCTATAAAAAGACTAAAAAGAAAGACAAAAAAGTTAGAAGATGTCTATTTTTTCCAAAATGCAAAGATCATTCAGTCATTCATTCCAAAATTCTCTTAATCCTACAAATTGGCTCTTTAAGCAAAAGAAAACGTACTGCTCTTGGAAATGTATACTGGTCCAGACTTTTTGGACAGTCCATCTAGCAATATGTATTTAAAATTTTTTTAAATTTTCATATATTTTCATTAGTTTTATTAATTTATCTTAAATTGAAGTATAATTAACATACACAGTTATATTGAATTCAGGTGTCCAACATACTGATTTAACAATTCCATACATTACTCAGTGCTCACCAATGTAAATGTACTTACCACCTGTCATCAAACAATGTTATTACAATGTCACTGACTATATTCCCTTTGTTGTACATTCCCCACAACAAAACAACTTCCCCTCTACCGACCACTTTTATTCTCTGTATTAATGAGTTTGGGGGTTTTTTTGTTTGTTTTCTGTCACTTTTTCACCCATTAATTCTACTTCTAGGAATGAAGCATTAAGAAGAATCAGGGGGGCGCCTGGGTGGCTCAGTGGGTTAAGCCTCTGCCTTCGGCTCGGGTCATGATCTCAGGGTCCTGGGATCGAGCCCCACATCGGGCTCTCTGCTCAGCAGGGAGCCTGCCTCTCCCCCTCTCTCTCTGCCTGCTTGTGCTCTCTCTCTCTCCGTCAAATAAATAAATAAATCTTTAAAAAAAAAGAAGAAGAATCAGGGATGTTTATAAAGATCCATGTTCAAGAGTGTCTGTTACAGAGAAACACACAGAGACAGACAGACAAAAGGATAGAGAGGGGCGCCTGGGTGGCTCAGTGGGTTAAGCCTCTGCCTTCAGCTCAGGTTATGATCTCAGCATCCTGGGATAGAGCCCCGCCTAGGGCTCTGCTCAGGGGGGAGCCTGCTTCCTCCTCTCTCTCTCTGCCTGCCTCTCTGCCTACTTGTGATCTCTGTCTGCCAAATAAATAAATAAAATCTTTTTTAAAAAAAGGAGAGAGAAAGACAAAAAGTTAAAGAAGACACAGACTGGCAGACAGAGAGACTGAAAACAACCTAAATGACAACAGAAGAAATTTTTAAATTGTTATAGCTCTATATAAGGGACTATCTAAGACAGCAATTGGAAATATTATATTACTGAAAAATTACTGACATAGGAAAATGTACATGATATATTAAGCTTTTAAAAAAGGAGACTATGCCTTCTCAAACTACTACAAAAAGATAGAAGGGGAAGGAAAACTTCCAAATTCATTCTGATACCAGCATTAACTGGATACAAAACCAGATTAAGAAACTGAAAAAAAAAAAAAGTATAAACCAATATCCCTGATAAACATAGATATAAAAAATACTCAACAAAATACTACCAAACTGAATCCAACAACACATTTTAAAAAAATCATTCACCACAATCAAGTAGAATTAATTCCTGGGATGCAAGGGTGGTTCAATATTCATGAATCAATCAATGTAATACACACACATCAACATGAGAAAGAATAAGCCATGTGATCATTTCAATAGATGCAGAAAAAGCACATGACAAAGCACAACATCCTTTCATGATGAAAACACTCAATAAAATAGGTTTATAGGGAACATCCCTCAACAAAATAAAGGTCGTATGTGAAAAATCCATAGATAACATCATTCTCAATGATGAAAAACTGAAACCTTTCCCCCGAAGGTCAGGAAAAATTCAACGATGTCTACTCTCACTCCTTTTATTCAACACAGTACTAGAAGTCCTAGCCACAGCAATCAAATGACAAAAATAAATAAAAGGAATCCAAATCAGTAAGGAAGAAGTAAAACTTTCATTATTTGCAGACAACATGATACTATATATAGAAAACTTAAAGAAAAAGAAAACAAAACAAAACACTGAAAAAACTACTAGAACTGATAAATGAATTTACTATGGTCGTAGGATACAAAACCAATGTACAGATATCAGTTGAATTTCAGTACACTAATAATGAATCAGCAGAAATGAAAGAAAGAAAGAAAGAAAATCACATTAACAATTGTACCAAAAATAATAAAATACCTTGGAATAATCTTATCAAAGAGGCAAAAGACCTATACTCTGAAAACCATCAAATACTGATGAAAGATAAAGATGACACAAAGAAATGGGAAGATAGTCCATGCTCATGGATTTAAAGAACAAATACTATTAAAATGATCATACCACCCAAGGCAATCTACACATTTAATGCAAACCTTATCAAAATAACAACATTTTTCACAGAACTAGAACAAAATACTCTAAAATTTGTATGTAACCACAAAAAAACTCTGATTAGCCCAAACAATTCTCAAAAAGCAAAGCAAAGGTAGAGGTATCGCAATTCCACAAGTTATTAACACAAAGCCATCATAATCAAAACAGTACAGTACTGGCACGAAAACAGACACTCAGATCAAAAGAACAGGAGAGAAAGCCCAGAAATAAACACACAATTATATGGTCAATTAATCTTCAACAAAAGAGCCAAGAATATGCAACTGGAAAAGACAGTCTTTTTGAAAAATAGCATTGGTAAAACTGTAGAGTTACATGCAAAAGAATGAAACTGGACTACTTTCATATGCCATACACAAAATAAATTCAAAATGGATGAAAGAATTAAATGAGAGGCCTAAAACCATAAAAGTCCTAGATGGGAACACAGGCAGTAATTTCTGTGACACTAGCTGTACCATTATTCTAGATATGTCTTCCGAGGCAAGGAAAATAAAAACAGAAATGAACTATTGGGACTGTAACAAAATAAAAAGTTTCTTTACAGCAATAAAAACAATCAACAAAACTAAAAAACAACCTACTAAATTGGAGAAGATATTTACAACTGACATATCCAATAAAGGATTATCATCCAAAATATATAAAGAAAATATACAACTCAATATAAGAAACAAACCAATTACAAAATGGGCAGAAGAGAGAGTAAGAGTTTGGCAAGACAGTGGAATAGAAGGACCTGGAGCTCACCTCATCCCGTGTTTTCAATTAAGTATCATCCACATCCAAGTCAATAAACTGGACAGCAATCTGAAGACTGGCAAAACAAACTCCACAACTAAATATATGGAGGAAGCATCACCTCAAAGGTTAGGAAGGTCAGTGGTAAAGAAGGCTGCCTGCAGGAGGGACTAGCTATACAAAGATTGCTGAGAAACAGGTCCTCAAGGAAAACTAATCCTCATAATGTATAGCTTTAAGAACCAGAGGGGTTGAGTGTGTAAAACCAGTGGGGCTTAGAACCTTGAACTTTGAAGGTCAGCTGACTCAGCACTGGGCAATCCAGGAGGCCAAGTGATAGCTGGGGGTTGATGCCCTTAAAGAGACAGCGACCTGTGGGGAGGCAACATAAAAATGGAAGTCAGAGGGGCGCCTGGGTGGCTCAGTGGGTTAAAGCCTCTGCCTTCGGCTCAGGTCATGATCTCAGGGTCCTGGGATCGAGCCCCGCATCGGGCTCTCTGCTCAGCAGGGAGCCTGCTTCCCCCCCTCTCTCTGCCTGCCTCTCTGCCTACTTGTGATCTCTGTCTGTCAAATACATAAATAAAATCTTTTTTAAAAAATGGAAGTCACAAAAAGCTAGAGGAACACAGGAGACAGATATGTTCATATTGATTTTGGACTGACGTGGAGGACTCTTCCTAAAATCAGGGAGTCCGATGCAGATCTGGACATAGGACTCAATCTCACAACCTTGAGATTATGACCAGAGCTGAAACCAAGCATCCAGGTGCCCATAAAGTCACTACTTTCAAGAGCAGAAGACACAGGTGGCTTTCTTAACACAAAACAACAGACACAGAGTGCCAGAAAAAATGAGATAAACACTTATACCAGATAAAAGAACTGGACAAGCCACAGCCAGAGACATAAGTAACATGCCTGATAAAGCAAAAAATGATAAGGAAATTCACTGGACTTGAGAAGAGTAGAAGACATGAGTGAGACCCTTAACACAGAGATAAGGAAAGACATAACAGTTAAAGGGCACAACAAATGAAATGAGAAACATACTTAATGAAATGAAAAGCAAGACAGAAGAAGCAGAGAAATGAATTAGTGACCTGGAAGAAAGAGTAGTAGAAAGGAATAAAGATGAACAAAGAGAGATGAAAGAACTATGCAATGAAAGAATAGACTTAGGAAACTCAGTGAATCCATCAAATGTAATAACATTCAAACAACAGGAGTCTCAAAAGAAGAAGAGAGAGAAAGGGGAGAGCAAAACATTTATTTCAAGAAACAATTGTTAAAAACATCCCCATCTGGAGCAATAGTTATTGACAAGGATGTGGCAAAAAAGGAACTCTCATGCATTATTGCCTGGAATCCAAACTGGTATAGCCGCTATGGAAAACACTATGGGAGTTCCTCAAAAGTTCAAAATAGAACTACCCCCTCCAGCAATCATACTACTGGCTATTTACATAAAAATATATAAACACTAATTCCAAGGGATATATATACTTCTATGTTAATAGCAGCACTCAATAAGCAAGATATGGAAGCAACTCAAGTGCCCATCAACTGAAGAATGGATAAAGAAGATGTGGGGTGTGTATATAGATAGATAGATAGATACACACAGAATGAAATATCATTCAGCCATAAAAAAGAATGAAATCTTGTCATTTGTAGCAAAATGGATGGCACTCGATAGTGTAATGCTAAGTTCAATAAGTCAGTGAAACAAGGACAAATAATATAACATTTTACTCATATGCGGTATTTAATAACAAATGAAAAATTTAAAAAAAAAAGAAAAAGGGAGACAACCAAGAAATAGATAACCAGCAAAGAACTTGAGTCAGTAATCAAAAAACCTCCCCTAGGGGGTATATGGGGGATGGGTGAGATAGATGATATGGATTAGATTACCTTTATCATGATGAACACTAAGTAATGTACACAACAGTTAAGTAACTATATTGTACACCTAAAACTAATATAACACTGTATGTTAACTCTACTGGAATTAAAGTTAAAAACTTCATACAACTAATATACATGTGTATATGTGTGTGTGTACATGTGTGTGTGTGTGTTCAGCAAAAGAAGAATATGAAATTTTATATATATATATAAAATTTATATATAAAAAAAATATATATAGGTTTAAGCATCCATCCAAAATGTTTATCACATTGGTTAGAATACCAGCTTTAAAGTCTGAAATGGATTCAGGTCCAACAATCACTTGCTAATTCAATGACCACAGGCAAATTACTTTACCTCTCAAATCTTCAGCATCTTCATTTGTAAAGAAGAGTATACTAACATCTATCATACAGGCGTACTGAAGGATTAAATGATAAAACAAATGCATAACATTTGGGGTTTCTACCACAAAAGAATACAATAAATATGCTACTATTACTAGTACTATTACAACCTTAATAATGTAAAATACTACACATACATACAGGAAAGAAAGATGAAAACTAAAACATTAATAGGAACTATCTCTGAGAGGTGGTAAAAAGTGATTTTTATTTTCTTCCTAATATTTGGCCGATATTTCCTAGTACAGAATATTGTAATCAGAAAAAATTTTAATGAAAGAGATGTTAGCATTCTGCAATGCCCTATACTTATGTCTGAAGCAACATGGTCCCAACCTGTCAACACAGACCTCTACACACACACTTAACCAAGTAATATTTACACACTGACCTGAAGGACAGTAAGTTGGAATTTAGTCCCCTTTTCTGGTCGAGGACAGGAAGCTCTTCTTTGTTTGATCCGATCTTGTTTGCCATTTCCACATGGGTTATCAGGGGTATTGATGTTTTCTTTCACAGCTGCCACATCAGGGTTCAAACTAGTTATAAAAAAAAAAAAAAAAGCAAGTCATATTCAATTTCTCAGAGAAAACATTATTCCATGATTCTCAAAGCCCAGTATTTAACCCTAATTAGAATTAACATTTGAAATTCTATGATATCTAGAATAATTCCATTCTGACAGTAAAATTCTAGAAAAATTCCAATTATAAAATAATACATAATCAGTTTAAGAAAATAAATAAGAAACATAATGTCTGAGAATATACAAAAAGCACACTGTACACTTTAAACTGGTTAATTTAATGGTATGTGAATTATATCTCAATGAAGATGTTATTCAAAGTTACAAAAAACTGAAATAATATGTATTTATTTGGCAATCACCTGACAGTAGTGGGAATAAAAGAAAAATAAGGGCATTGATGAATCTTTGTGGAACCTTTTATCAGAAGATGCTCTTGATCAATTTTATCTTGTTTGTTTTTTTTTACAAAGTTTTTTTTTTTTTAAGATTTATTTAAGTAGGCAGAGAAGCAGCAAGAGAGAGAGAGGGGAGGAAGCAGACTCCCTGCTGAGCAGAGAGCCCGATGCGGGGCTCGATCCCAGGACCCTGGGATCATGACCTGAGCTGAAGGCAGAGGCTTTAACCCACTGAGCCACCCAGGTGCCCCATTATCTTGTTTGTTTTGGGTATATTATTAATGTGTTCAAATAAATCTTCTAAAAAACAATTTTCACTCAAAATATACCTGTTTATGTACTGAACTCAAAAGGACATAGACAGACGAACAGGGTATAAGAAAGAACAAAAAATGAAAATGAGATTTTTAAAAATGGGGTAAAGGTTCATTGGAAGATGGTGGCGGAATAGGAGGACCCTATGCTCGCCTGTCCCATGAATACAACCAAATAACTATCAAATCATCAAAAATACACCCGCAATTGACCTGAAGACTGGAAGAACAACCACACAACTAAAGATACAGAAGCAGCCACACTGAAGAAGATAGAAAGTGGTATAAGGTGGTATCTCAATGTGGTTTTAATTTGAATCTCCCTGATGGCTAGTGACGATGAACATTTTTTCATGTGTCCGATAGCCATTTGTATGTCTTCATTGGAGAAGTGTCTGTTCATATCTTCTGCCCATTTTTTGATATGATTATCTGTTTTGTGTGTGTTGAGTTTGAGGAGTTCTTTATAGATCCTGGATATCAGCCTTTTGTCTGTACTGTCATTTGCAAATATCTTCTCCCATTCCCTAGGTTGCTCTTTGTTTTCCTGACTATTTCCTTTGCTGTGCAGAAGCTTTTGATCTTGATGAAATTAGCAAAACAGGAAACAACATGTGTTGGAGAGGATGTGGAGAAAGGGGAACCCTCTTACACTGTTGGTGGGAATGCAAGTTGGTGCAGCCACTTTGGAAAACAGTGTGGAGATTCCTCAAGAAATTAAAAATAGAGATTCCCTATGACCCTGCAATTGCACTACTGGGTATTTACCCCAAAGATACAGATGGAGTGAAAAGAAGGGCCATCTGTACCCCAATGTTTATAGCAGCAATGGCCACGGTTGCCAAACTGTGGAAAGAACTAAGATGCCCTTCAACGGACGAATGGATAAGGAAGATGTGGTCCATATACACTATGGAGTATTATGCCTCTATCAGAAAAGATGAATACCCAACTTTTGTAGCAACATGGACGGGACTGGAAGAGATAATGCTGAGTGAAATAAGTCAAGCAGAGAGAGTCAATTATCAAATGGTTTCACTTATTTGTGGAGCATAACAAATAACATGGAGGACATGGGGAGATGGAGAGGAGAAGCGGGGAGCTGAGGGAAATTGGAAGAGGAGGTGAACCATGAGAGACTATGGACTCTGAAAAACAACTTGAGGGTTTTGAAGGGGCGGGGGGTCGGAGGTTGGGGGAACCAGGTGGTGGGTATTGGAGAGGGCACGGATTGCATGGAGCACTGGGTGTGGTGCAAAAACAATGAATACTGTTACGCTGAAAAGAAATTTTAAAAAAAAAACTTAAAAAAAAAAAGAAGATAGAAAGTGTGGAGACACGTTTGGGGAATCAGAGAGTGGTCACTGGGATGGGAAGGAAGCAGCAGCCACAGAAAAGGGATACCAGACTAATACACAGGGGAGTGGATGGGAACAAATCCCCATAGCAATTGGCTTGGAAAACAGGAGGGGCCAAATTTTATGACTTTCAGCAACCAGCAAGGCATAAGCCTAGAGTTTTAAAGGTCACTGGGCTTGGCTGGGATACAGCCCAGAGGGCATTGTGCTACACTTGCAGAGCAAGCAGGCAAATAACCTGTGAGTATACAGTGTGGCAACAGTGATCTGAAGAGCATCTGGAATACACGGTGGGGAGGTTATTTGTTCATTTCAGACCACATCCCAGAGAGGCATCATTCATGGAGAGAAACCTCCAGGAAGAAAAGAACTAGGTGGTGCCATTTCCTTCCCCTGAACCACAGAGCCATGACAAGAACCAGCACAATGCTGACAACCCCAACCTTACATGCTTATACCAAGCCCTGCCTCTCCTACATTCTAGTGGAATTCCCATTCCCAGTCTCCATTGCCACAATCCCACCTTGATGACTCCCTCCCCAGAAGATGGGCCCAAAACCCTGTTCACACAATGGTTCCTGACTTGGGAGTTTTGCAGAGCACCAGTTATAGTGTTGGTGTAGGTCTCACTTCACAAACAGACCAGAGCACACCTAGCTAAAACATGCCACATTCAGGCAAGGGATCAAATACTGCCCACAACACACAAATAGAGCCTTGGCAAACAACTGGCCTGAAGGATAAAGTGACTAGGTCAAAAGAAGAGCATACACAGCACACACTGGAGACACTCCTGTAAGCACAAGGCCCTAGGGAACAAGGGACACTACTGGGTAAGGCATTACTGGATTTCTTCATCATTACCCTCAAGAATAGAAGATGTGGTTGACTTTCCTAAAGCGTAAAAACAGGCACAGTAATGTAGGTAAAGTGAGAAGACAGAGAAATTATCCGGAATGAAAGAACAGGACAAGGCCACAGCCAGAAATCTAAGCAAAACAGAAATACTTAACATGCTTGATAGAGAATTTAAAGTAACGATCACAAACATACTCACTGGACTTGAAAAAAGAATGGAGGACATCAGTGAGGCCCTTAACATAGAGATAAGGAATAACATAGCTGAAATAAAGGGCTCAATAAATGAAATGAGAAGCACATTTGATGGAATGAAGAAGAGGATGGAAGAAGTAGAGGAGCAAATTAGTGATCTAAAGCCAGAATAATGGAAAATCATCAAGTTGAACAAAAGAGAAAAAAGAATAATGAGAAATGAAAATAGACATAGGGAACACAGTGACTCCACCAAATGTAGTAACATTCATATTATAGGAGTCCTAGAATAAGAGAGAGAAAACAGGGTAGAAAATTTATTGGAAGAAATAATAGCTGAAAACTTCCCTAATCTGGAGAAGGTAACAGATATCCAGATCCAGGAGGCATGAGACCCCCAATAAAATCAACAAACGGAGATCCATACCAAGATATATTGTAATTAAACTGGCAAAAAAAATAGTGATGAAGAAAAAAATTTAAGGGACATCTGGGGGGCTCAAGTCAGTTAAGCATGTGCCTTCAGCTCAAGCCATGATCCCAGGGTCCTGGGATTGAACCCCACATCAGGTGCCTGCTTCCCCATCTCCCTCTGCAGCCCCCCTGCTTCTGCTCTCTTTCCCTCCCTCTCTCTATCAAATGAATAAATAAAATCTTTTAAAAAAATTTTAAAAGCAGCAAGGCAAAAGAAGATAGTAACATAAAAGAGAAACATAAAAGGATAGCAGATTTTTTAGCAGAAGCTTTGCAAGCCAGAGGGGAGTGGCATGATAAGTTCAAAGTAATGAATGAGGAAAATCTGCAGCCAACAATACTCTATACAGCAAGGCTACCATTCAGAATAGAAGGAGAAATAAAAACTAAAGGAGTTCATGATGACTAAACCAGCTATGTAAAAAATATTAAAGGGGACTCTGTGAGTAGAAAGGAGAGACCAAAAGTGAAAGTAGAAAGCTAGGAAACTAAAGAAGTAAAAAATAATATTTCTGTAAAAATTCAGTCAAGACATTAAAAAATAAATGGAAAACATGTAAAATATGTAAATTTGTGAAATATGACAAAATGTTACTAAAATGTGCTGAGGAGAAGAGTAAAGAATGGGTCAAAATTGGGACGCCTGGGTGGCTCAGTTGGTTAAGCAGCTGCCTTCGGCTCAGGTCATGATCCCAGCGTCCTGGGATCGAGTCCCACATCGGGCTCCTTGCTTGGCGGGGAGCCTGCTTCTCCCTCTGCCTCTGCCTGCCATTCTGTCCGCCTGTGCTCGCTCTCTCTCCCTCTCTCTCTGACAAAAAAAAAAAAAAAAAAAAATCTTAAAAAAAAAAAAGAATGGGTCAAAACTTAAACGACCATCAAATTAATATAGACTGCTACTTGCAGAAGTCATCACACACAGACCTAACGGTAACCATATATCAAAAACCACTAATAAATACATAAAGAACACAGAGAAAATATCTAAATATATCAATAATGAAAATCAAATGATGAAAGAGATAAAAACAATAAAGGATCAGCAAAAATCTTCAGAAACAACCACAAAACAAAGAATAAAATGATAATACATTTTTAATAATTACTATGAAGGTAAATGGACTAAATGCTCCAATCAAAAGTCACAGGGAGACAGAATGGATAAAAAAAAAATAAGACCTACCTATATGCAGCCTACAAGAGACTCATTTTAGACCTAAAGACACCAACAGATTGAAAATGAGGGAGAAACATCTATAATGAAAATGGCTATCAACAGAAAGATGGAGGAGCAATACTGGTATCAGAGAAAACAGACTTTAAAACAAAGACTAACAAGAGAAAAAGGAAGACAACATATAATCATGAAGGGGATAGCCAATCAGAAAATACAATAATTGTAAATATCTAGGCACCCAACATATGAGCAAAAAGAGACAAAGAGTTAATAACAAATATAAATAATCAATAATCATACAATAGTTGGGTACTTTAACACCCCACTTACATCAATGGGCTGATCAACTAAACAGAAACTGGGTCTCCTAGGAGGCTCAGGCAGTTAAGCATTTGCCTTAGGCTCAGGTCATGATTTCACAATCCTGGCATAGAGCCCTGAGGAGGGCTCCTTGCTCAGTAGGGAGTCTGCTTCTCCCTCTCGCTCTGCCCCTCCCCACTGATGTATTTTCTCTCTTGCTCTCAATCTCTCAAATAAATAAATAAAATCTTTTTTTAAAAAATCAGCAAGGAAACAATGGCTTTGAATGACACACTGGAACAGATGGATTTAACACATACATTCAGAACATTCCACCCTAACACAGCAGAATACATATTCTTTTCAAGTGCACACTGAACAACCTACAGAATAGATCACATACTAGCTCTCAAAACAAGCCACAATAAATTCAAGAAGACTGAAGTCATACCATGCATCTTTTCTGACCACAACGCTATAAAACCAGAGGTCAACCACAAGAAAAAATCTAGAAAGACCACAAATATATGCAGGTTAAACAACACACAACTAGTCAATGAATGGCTCAACCAGGACACAAAAGAAGAAATAAAAAAGTACATGGAAACAAATGAAAATGATAACACAATGGTCCAAAATCTCAGAGTTGCAACAAAAGCTGTTTTGTTTAAATATTTTATTTATTCATTTGAGAGAGAGAGCATGAGAAAGAGAGAGCACAAGCACAAGGGGGGAGGTACAGAGGCAGAGGGAGAAGTAGACACGCCGGTGAGCAGGGAGCCCGATGCAGGACTTGATCCCAGGACCTTGGGATCATGACCTGAGCTGAAGGCAGATGCTTAACTGACTGAGCCACCCAGGCGCCCAGCAAAAGCTGTTCTAACACGGAAGTTTATAACAATAATATAGGCGTACCTCAAAAAGCAAGAAAACTCTCAAATAAACAACCTGACCTTGCATCTAAAGGAGCTAGGAAAAAACCAACAAACAAAACCTTAAACCAGCAGAATGAAAGAATAAAGATTAGAGCAGAAATAAACAATATAGAAACTGAAAAAAAACAAATAGAATAGACCAGTGAAAGGAAGGGCTGGCTTTATGAAAAAAATTAATACAATTGATAAACCTCTAGCCAGACTTAGCAAAAAGAAGAGAAAGAACCCAAATAAATAAAACCACAAATGATAGAGGAGAAATAATCAACACCACAGAAATATTAACAATTATAGGAGAATATTATGAAAATTATATGCAACTATATGCATATATTATTATATATTATGAAATATATTATAATAATATAATATATAATATAATATAATATATTATATATTATATATATTATGAAAACTATATGCAACAAACTGGACAACCTAGAAGGAATGAATAAATTCACAGAATCATATCAACCCCCAAAACTGAAACTGGAACAAATAGAAAATTTGGACAGACCAATAACCAGCAAAGAAATTGAGTCAGTAATCAAAAACTCCCAACAAATAAAAGTCCAGGACCAGTTGGCTTCACAGGTGAATTCTACCAAACATTTAAGGAAGAGTTAATATTTATTCTTCTTAAGATGTTCCAAAAAATAAAAAAGGAAAAAAAACTTCCAAGTCCATTCTATGAGACTAGCATTACCCTGATACCAAAACCAGATAAAGATACCACTAAAAAAAGAGAACCACAAGCCAATATCCTTTAACCTTGATGAATATAGACACAAAAATCCTCAACAAAACACTTGGAAACTGAATTTAACAGTACATTTTAAAAAATCATTCACCACAATCAAATGGGATTTACTCCTAGATTTTAAGGGTGGTTTAATATTTGTAAATCAATCAACACATTACATCACATCAGTAAGAGAAAGAAAAGAACCATTTGATCATTTCAATAGATGCCGAAAAAGCATTTGACATAGTATAACATCCATTTATGATGAAAACCTTCAATGAAATAGGAATAGAGGAAACATACCTCAACATAATAAAGGCCATCTACGTAAAACACAGAGGTAACATCATACTTAATGAGGAAGAACTGAGAGTGTTCCACTAAGGTCAGCAACAAGTCAAGGATGTCTACTCTTCCACTTTTATTCAAGATAGTACTAGAAGTCAAGCCACAGAAATCAAACAACAACAAAAAAATAAAAGGCATCCAAATTGGTAGGAAGAAGTAAAACTTTCACTATTTGCAGATGACGTGATACAGTATATAGAAAACCCAAATGACTCTACCACAAAACTGCCAGAACTGATAAAGAAATCAGTAAAGTTGTAGGATACAAAATCAATATACAGATATGTGTTGCATTTCTTTCTTCTTTAAAGATTTATTTATTTTAGAGAGAAAGAGAGAGCCAGCGCATGAGCGGGGGAGGGGCAGAGGCATAGAGGGAGGATCTTAAGCATCATCAACGTGGGGCTCGATCCCAGGTCCCTGAGATCATGACCTGAGTGGAAATCAAGAGTTAAACACTTAACCGAATGAGCCACCCACGCATCTCAGATACCTGTTCCATTTCTATACACCAATAATATAGCAGTAGAAAGAGAAATTAGGAAACCAATCTTATTTACAATTGTACCAAAAATAGTAAGATACATAGGAATAAACCTAACCAAAGAGGTAAAGATCTGTACTCTGAAAACTATGAAACAGTGATGAAAGAAATTAAAGATGACACAAAGAAATGGAAAGACATTCCACACTGATAGATTAGAACAAATACTGTCAAAATGTCTATACTACAAAAAGCAATCTATAGATTAAATGCAATCTCTGTCAAAATACTAACTTTTTTTTTTCAAAGAACTAGAACAAATGGTCCTAAAATTAGTATGAAATCACAAAAGACCCTGAACAGGCAAAGCAATCTTGAAAAAGAAAAGCAAAGCTGGTGGCATCACAACTCTGGACTTCACATTATATTAGAAAGCTGTAGTGACCAAAACAGTATTGGCACAAAAACAGACATACAGATCAATAGAACAGAACAGAATTTCAGAAATAAACTCACAACTATATGGTCAATTAATCTATGACAAAGCAGGAAAGAACATCCAGTAGGAAAAAAAAAATTATCTTCAACAAATGTTGGCAAAATTGGACAACAACATGCAAAACAATGAAACTGGACCATTTTCTTACACCATGCACAAGAATAAATTCAAAATGGATGAAAGACCTAAATGGGAGACCTGAAATCATAAAAAGCCTAGAAGGCAATAACTTTTCTGACCTCGGCCCTAGCAACTTCCTTTTAGATATGTCTCCTGAGGCAAGGGAAACAAAAGCAAAAATAAACTACTGGAACTACACCAAAATAAAAAGTTTCTCTATAGTGAAGGAAATAATCAACAAAACTGAAAGACAACCTACTGAATGGGACCAGACATTTGCAAATGACACATTCGATAAAGGGTTAGTACCCAAATATAAAGAACTTGTAAAACTCAACACTCAAAAAACAAACAACCCAATTAGGGTAGAAGAAATGAACAGCCATTTCTCCAAAGACATCATGATGGCCAGCAGACACATGAAAAGATATTCAACATCACTTATAATCAGAGAAATGTAATCAAATCTACACTAAGCTACAACTTCACGCTTGTTGGAATAGCTAAAATCTACAACTCAAGAATCAACACATGTTGGCAAGGATGCAGAGAAAGGGAACCCTCTTGCAATGTTGGTGGGACTGCAGACTGGTACAGCGACTACAGAAAATAGTACGGAGGTTCCTCAAAAAGTTAAAAATAGAACTAGCCTCTGATCCAGCAATTGCACTACTGGGGATTTATCCAAGGAATGCAAAAACACTAATTCAAAAAGATACATCCACCCCTATGTTTATAGCAGCACTATTTACAATAGTCCAATTATGGAAGCAGCCCAAGTGTCTATCAAATAATGAGCAGATAAAGAAGATGTGGTGTATATACACACAATGGGATATTATTCAGCCATAAAAAAGAATGGAAATTATATGGATAGAGGTAGAGAGTATAATGCTAAGTGAAGACAGAAAAAGACAAATACTAGATAATTTCCCTCATATTTGGAATTTAAGAAACAAAATCAATAAGCAAAGGGACAAAAATACAGAGGAGAGGCAGACAAATGAAGAAACGGACTCATCATTAGAGAAAAAAGTGTCACAAAAGGGAGGTGAGGGGGAATGGGTTAAAAATGGAATGGGGGTTAAGGTGTGCACTTCTCATACCGAGCACTGGGAATTATTTGGAATTGTTGAATCACTATATCATACACCTAAAACTAATAAAACACTGAATGTTAAAAAAAATTAAAAAACACTATACTTAAAGGAAAAAGGGAAATGTGTTATATTCATGTTTACACACACAGTGAGGAATAGTATTCAGCCATAAAAAAGAATGGAGTCTTGCTATTTTCCATAGCATGAAGACACCCTCAGGATATTATTTTCCTCTTTATATTTCTCATGTTAAGGGAAGTAAGTCAGAAACAGAAAGAAAAATATCATAATATGTAGAATTTAAAAAACAGACTCCTATATACAGAGAACAGATTAATGATTAATTAATTGTTGCCACGGGTTGCCAGAGGTGGGAAATGTGTTGAGCAAAATGGGTGAAGGCAGTCAAATATATAAACTTCCTGTTATAAAATAAGTAATTCTTGAGATGTCATGTACATCATGGTGACTATAGTTAATAATACTATATTGTATATTTCTTTTTTTTAAAGATTTTATTTATTTATTTGAGAGAGAGAGAGTGAGAGAGAGCATGAGCAAGGAGAAGGTCAGAGGGAGAAGCAGACTCCCCATGGAGCTGGGAGCCCGATGTGGGACTCGATCCTGGAACCCCGGGATCATGACCTGAGCCGAAGACAGTCGTCCAACCAACTGAGCCACCCAGGCGTCCCTATATTGTATATTTCAAAGTTGCTAAGAGATTAGATCTTAAAAGTTCACAAGAAAAAAATTCTGTAACTATGTATGGTGATAGATGTTCACTACACTTACTGTGGTGATCATTTTACAATATATTCAAATATCAAATCATTATGTTGTGTATTTTAAACTAATATAAATTTTTATGTCAGTTATACTTCAATAAAATAAATAATAAAATAACATACACTACAATTCTGGTAAAAAAATTTAAAAATGAATGATATTAAAATGGTTCAATGTGATTAATTTTAACTAGTTATATCTTGCAGGTTCATATCAGTATGATTATGAAATGGCAGCTATCTTTCAGTTTATCTGTGTCAGGACATTTTTCAGCGTTTTTCTTTAATAAGTTTGAAGATAATTCAATAAATACAAAATTTCCAATAAATACATTTAAAAATTAAGTGAAAAGATCTGTTAGCACCAAGCACATATCTTTTAAATTAATTTTTAGGTAAATTCCTTTCTCCTGGCAACTACCCCTGAAATATTTATATAAAGATATGAAAGAAGATATAAAAATAACTTCTAAAATTTTTCCTATGTTCATGTTAAAAAAAATTATATAAATACATGTGGTAGAAGGGGGCCCCTGGGTGGCTCAGTCGGTTACGTGTCTGACTCTTGGTTTCAGCTCAGGTCATGATCTCAGGGTCCTGGGTTCAAGCCCCACGTAGGGCTCCACACTCAGCGGGGAGACTGCTTGGAGATTCTCTCTCCCTCGCCCTCTGCCCCTCTCCCCACTCACTTTTCCCCCTCTCTCTCAAATAAATAAATCTTAAAAAAAAAAAAAAGTGGTAGAAGGAGTTACATTAATACAGCTCTTGGGTTTTTTTTTTTTTTTTTGAAGATTTTATTTATTTATTTGACAGACGGAGATCACAGAGAAGCAGGCAGAGAGAGAGGAGGAAGCAGGCTCCCTGCTGAGCAGAGAGCCCGACGCGGGGCTCGATCCCAGGACCCTGGGATCATGACCTGAGCCGAAGGCAGAGGCTTTAACCCACTGAGCTACACAGGCGCCCCTGCTCTTAGTTTTTTAATATACAAAAAAAAAATAATAGTAACAACACCTTCAAAAGATAAAAGGGACATAATTCTAGTCAATGGGGCTATTTCATTCGCATTTCAAAGTAATCTTAAAACACCAGTTCAGGGTCTGGGACAAGATGGCAGGAATTCAACTCTCTCTGTTCTTCTCACCTCTTAAGTCCACCTAAATCGTGTGGAAATTAAATAGAGTAGACAATCAGCTAGATACTGAAGGATGAAAATATGAAAGTGGACTGGCTAGGGACTCCCAGGACTCAAAGAAAAACAAAGCAATTTGGCATCTCCCAATTACCCACCCAGTGACAAGATAGTCCAGGCTCAGTGTCTCCTGACTCTCAGCTTAAAGGCAAAGGCAGCAAGACCAGTGGTCTCCTGACCCCCAACCCAGCAGAAGATAGTTCAGGCGGCCCTTCCCTCCCCTAGTAAGATTAGAGGGAGCTCCACCAGTAGCATGTGGCCTTGAGTTCTGGCCTGGGGCAGCAGCAATGGGGCCCAGTGGTGTCAGGTGAACCAAGCAAGGTGAACTAGTACTACCAGTACTAATACTACAAGGACTCTGAAAACTAAATTGTCATTAGAACCACAGCCCACAAAAGTAGATCAGAACCTATGCATCTAAATAGGGTAACTGTCCACTAAAATACAGTATTTAAATATGATCCAGAGTCTCCCAAAATAATATCCCAAATGTCCAGAAGACAAATGAAAATTCCTTATCATACCAAAAGCCAGGAAGATAACAATTTGAATACAAAAAGACAATCAAGAGATGCCAACACCAGGATGAATCAGATACTGGATTTATCTGACAAGGATTTTATTTTGTTGAAGATTTTATTTATTTATTTATCAGAGAGAGAGAGAGAATGAACAAGCAGGGGAAGCAGCTTAAATTTTTTTTTAATTTTATTTATTTGACAAAGATAACAAGTAGGAAGGGAGGCAGGCAGAGGGAGAGGGAAAAGCCGGCTCCCCACCGAGCAAGGAGCCCCAGTGCTGGACTCGATTCCAGGACCCTGGGATCATGACCTGAGCCAAAGGCAGATGCTTAACTGACTTGCCACCCAGGCGTCCCTATTGATGAGGATTTTATTTTTTATTTATTTTTTTAAAAGATTTTATTTATTTATTTGACAGACAGAGATCACAAGTAGGCAGAGAGGCGGGCAAAGAGAGAGGGGAGGAAGCAGGCTCCCTGTGGAGCAGAGAGCCTGATGCGGGGCTCAATCCCAGGACCCTGGGACCATGACCTGAGCTGAAGGCAGAGGCTTTAACCCACTGAGCCACCCAGGCACCCCTTGATAAGGATTTTAAAGCAGCCATCATCAAAATGCTTCAATGAGCAATTACAAATATTCTTGAAGCAAATGTGAAAACAGAAAATCTCATAGAAAAATAGAGATATTAAGAGAGAATTAAGGAAAATTACAAAAATAACGCACAACCACAAAAAGTGACATCACCAAGATGGCAACATAGGTTGTTTCTGCCTTTGCTCACAAGAACAACTAATAACTATTTGAGAACAAGACACCACTGAAAGATTCCTAGAACATTCCTAGAACTGACTGAAGCCACCCCTTTGCACAGTAGAGACCAAGTCAGACTGGATTAGAAGGGTAAGAGAAGGGGCACCTGGGTGGCCCAGTCAGTTGCATCTGACTACTAATTTCAGCCCAGATCATGAGATCTAGGCCTGAGTCAAGCTCCATGCTAGGCATGGAGCCTGCTTAAGATTTTCTCTCCCTCTCCTTTTGCCCCTCCACCTGCTCATGCTCACTCTTTCTCTTTCTCCCTCCTCTAAAAAAAAAAGAGGCGTAAGAGAAGTGGCTATACATTGGCCACATTGCCCCTACCCCAGGCCAGCATAATACCTGAACCTCTAATACCTCCAGTTGGAAAAGAACCTGGCGGCAGGACAACCAGCCCTCACTCAACATTGTGGGTAGCTTTGTGGGGGCCCCTATTTTGATCTCACACTACAGGCATTGCAGGAGAATCTGCAGGGCTCAACCACTGGGAATACGAGTATGACAGGGAAGGAGGGAAGGGTTTGCAACAGGACAATAGATGGTTCCGTGGCAGACAAATTGATACCTATAGTGTCCAAGTAGTAATCCCAATGAGTGGTTTTGCTCATCTGCAGAATCAAGTTGAGAGCATATACTCACTAGTAAGATATCATTGTTGTTTTATGTGCATTACCCTAATGACTAGTGATATTGAACATCTTTTTACATACCTGTTGACCTTTTGTATATCTTGTTCGGAGAAATGTCTATTTGGGTCCTTTGCCCATTTGTTAATTGGGGTATTTGTCTTCTTGCTATTGAGTTATAGGAGCTCCTTATATATTTTGGTTATTAACCTGTTATCAGATACATAGTTTGCAAATATTTTCCCATTCCATAGGTTTTCTTTTCACTTTGCTAATGGTTTCTTTTGTTGTGCAGAAGGCTTGTAGTTTGGTATAGTCCTACTTGTTAATTTTTTATTCTGTTGCCTGTGTTTTAGGTGTCATATCCAAGAAATCATTACCAAGACCCATGTCTAGGAGATTTATTCCTGTGTTTTCTTCTAGGAGTTTCACTGTTTCAGGTCTTACATTTAAGTCTTTAATCCATTTCAAGTTAACTTTTGTGAGTGGTGTAAGATATGGATCCAGTTTCATTCTTCTACATGTGAATATCCAATTACCCCAACCCCATTTATTGAAAAGACTGTCTTTTAAGTATTCTTGGCTCTCTTGTGAAATATTAGCTGACTTGTATATGCTTGGGTTTATATCTGGGCTCTTAATTGTCCTCCACTGGTCTATTTGTTGTTATGCCAGTATGATACTGTTTTGGTGACTATAACTTTATAGTATAGCTTGAAATCAGGAAGTATGATGTCTCCTGCTTTGTTTTTCTTTCTCAGGATTTCTTTGGCTACTTGGCTACTTTTGTGGTTCTATATACATTTTAGGAGTACTTCTTCTAGCTCTGTGATAAATGGCACTGGAATCTTGATGGGGACTGCATTGAATCTATCAATGGCTTTCAGTAGTACTGACATTTTAACATTAATTCTTCTAAGCCATGAACACAGAATACCTACTCATTTATTTGTGTTTTCTTTGATTTCTTTCACCCATATTTTGTAGTTTTCAGAGTAGAAATCTTTCCCTTCTTTAGTTAAATTTATCCCTTACGTATTTTTGTTGTTTGGGATACTACTGTAAATGGGATTGATACCTTTTATCTCTTTTCTTCCCTCATTGCTCTAAGATTTTTAATCTTATGTTGAATAAGAGTGGCGAGAGTGGGTACCCTTGTTTTGTTCTTGATATTCAAGGAAAAGCTTTCAACATTTCACCATTGAGTAAGAGGTTAGATATGGATTTACCATACATAGCCTTTATTATACTGAGATATGTTCCTTCTGTGTCTAATTTCTTAAGAGTTTTTACCATGAATGTTTAATTATATCAAACGTACTTTTTGCATCTACTGAGATGATCATATGATTCTTTTATTTCATTCTATTAATATGATCATGAGTCATTTCTTTCAATCAAATCATTGGTTAATTTGCATATGTTGAACCATCCTTGTATCGCAGGGATAAATACTACTTGATTATAGTGTATGATCCTTTTAATTTGCTGTTGAATTCAGTTTGCTAGTATATTATTGAGGTTTTTGTGCATCTATATTTATCAAGGAATAGGCCTGTCATTTTCTTTTCTAGTAGTATCCTTTTCTGGTTTTGGTATCAGTATAATGCTGATATGATAAAATGAGTTTGGGAAGGTTCCCTCCTCTTCACTACTGTGAGTTTGAGAAGGATTAATGTTAATTATTCCCTAAGTATTTGGTAAAAATCACCTGTGAAGCCATCTGGTCCTGAGCTTTTACTTGCTGGGAACGTTTTGATTACTGATTCAATCTTCTTAATAGTAATTGGTCTATTCAGATTTTCTATTTCTTCCTGATTCAGTCTTGGTAAATTGTATGTTTCTAAGCATCTATCCACTTCTAGGTAGTATAGTTTGTTGGTATTTAATTGTTCATCATAGCTTCTTTTGATCCTTTGAATATCTGTGTTATCAGCTGTAATTCCTCCCTTTTCATTTATAATTTTGTTGCTTTGGGTCCTTAATCTTTTGTCTTTGCTTAGTCTAGCTAAGGGTTTCTCAATTTTGTTTATCTGTTCAAAGAACCAACTCTTAGTTTGGTTACTGTCCTGTTGTTTTTCTGTTCTCTATTTCATTTGTTTCTACTCTAATCATTATTTCTTCTGCTAACTTTGGGCTTAGTTTGTTCTTTTCCTAATTCCTTAATGCATAGAGTTAAGTTCCTTATTTGGGATCTCTCCTACTTCTTAATGTAGACATTTATTACTGTGAATGTCCCTTCTAGAAATGTTTTTGCTGCATCCCAAAAGTTCTGGTATGTTGTGTTTCCATTTTGTCTCAGGAATTTTTTAAATTTTTAAAAATTTTGTTTATTTATTTGAGAGAGAAAGAGAGTACAAGAGTGAAAGAGCATGAGAGAGAGCACGTGTGTACACAAGCTGGGGAAAGGAGCAGGGGGAGAAGGAGAAGCAGACTCCTTAATGAGCAGGGAGCCTGACACAGGGCTTGATCCCAGGACCCTGAGATCATGACCTGAGCCGAAGGCAGACACTTAACCAGCTGAGCCACCTAGGTACCTCTGTCTCAAGAATGGGTATCAACAAACTGAGCTCTAGAAATACTGCCTCATACCTATTAGAACGGCCATTACCAAAAAGACAAGATAACAAATGCTGGCAAAGATGTGGAGAAAAGAGAATGACTGTGTAGTTAGTGGGACTATAAATTGGTGTAGCCACTCTGGACAACAGTATGGAGGATCATCAAAAAATTAGAACTAGAACTACCACATGATTCAGCAATTTGATTTCTGGGAATATATCCCCAAAAAACAAAAACATTAACTCAAAAAGATATCTGCACACCTGTTTTCATAGCAGCATTCTTTACAATAGCCAAGACATGGAACATGGAAACAACCTGTCTGTCCATTGATGGATGAATGGATAAAGAAATTGTGGTGTGTGCATATGCACGTGCGCACACACACACACACACACACACACAACTATAATTTAACCATAAGAAGGGGAAAACCTACCATTTGCAGCATCATTAATGGACTTTGAATGCATTACGCTAAGTGAAATAAGTCAGACAGAAAGACAAATACTGTACAATCTCTTAAGTGGAATCTAAGAAAAACAGAAATTAAAAAAAAAAACCCACACAAATTCACAGAAAAAGAGATCAGACTTGTGGTTACCAGAGGCAGAGGGTGGGGAGAGGGAAAACTGGAAGATGGTCAAAAGGTACAAACTTCCAGTTATAAGATAAATAAGTACTAGGGATGTAATACACAACACGATGACTATAGTTAACACTGCTGTATGAGATATAGGAAAGTTGTTAAGAAAGGAAATCCTGTGAGTTCTCACCACAAGGAGAGATTTTTTCCTTTTTTTTCTTTTCGTTTATTATATTTAGATGAGAAAATGGATGTTAGTTGAATCTATTGTGGTTATCATTTCATAATGTATATGTAAATTAAACCATCAAGATGTATGTCTTAAACTTATACAGTGATGTATGTCCACTATTTCTCAATAAAACTGGAGAAAAGTATAATCATAGAGATAAATTCATCAAATGGGCACAATAGCAGAATGAATACGAGAAAGAACCAATGAACTTGAAGAGAGAATAATAAAAATTATCCAATCTGAACACAGAGAAAAATATTAATTTCCAACTACCAGATAATAACACAATTATATACCTGGTTATACCTAATTTCTTTAGATTAGCAGGACTTTTATTCTAAATTACACTATTCCTTGTTTCCTTTTTTAACCCCTTTAAGCTTTTCTTAAGAATAGAGTATTGTAATAATGAAAACAAGAAAACAGTCAGTAATTTAACATCCTATATGATTATTAACATTATAAAGTAAAAATAATACCTACTATTTTATTGAACATACACACAAATACAAGAAAACAGAAGCTTCTCTAATCAAGATTCACTAAGCACCCATTGACTGCAAATACTTCAAAACACTCTCATTGTTTTGATGGTATGAATTTGAAGATACTCACCTTCTAACTAAATCCGGTTTTAGAAGAGTTGCTTGTTCAATTCCAACTGCCTGGGATACAGGCTGTAAATAGTACAGAAATAAAACTTGTTATAACAACAAACTTCAAGCTAAAAATGCAATCTGCTATTATTTCAAAAAGCATGGTTGTTACATTTCATATTTTGGTTACCATAACAAACTAGGAAGAATGTCTACATTACTGAATGTTAGCTGTTACTACCAAAGATAAAGAAAAATAAAATGTAGCAATATTCATATTCATCAATATTTTATATCTTTTGTTTGTGTTTTTTTCAATGGAAAACATTGACATTCAGCTTCCAGTCTTGATTGTAAAAGCAGTACTAAAATGGAGAGTTGCTGCCATTTCAACAAACAGATAAATGACTCAAGCTTTAACTTGTGTGCTCTGGCTTTTTCTTGCTCTCTTTACACTAAACTACTGACAACTATCCCTCTGACGCATTAGTATCAGCAGCTGCAATACTGGACCTCTAAGAAGGAAAATGCCAACTATGCTGGAAAACAATTTTAAACATTTATCTAATCCATCCAAAATATTGCCACTGGTGACAGCACAGTGTCCTTAAAATGCAAATCTATCAAAATTTTATCTCTTCCCTACCCAGTTTAAACCCTCTATGATGGTTCCTCATCTCTAAGGTTAAGTTCCATTGGATGGCAAAGTCCTCAATGAACTGGTCCCTGCCTCATTCTCAAACTCCTCTACTTGAAGCCACACTGAAATGTAGCTCCTCTGAGTGAGTTGGGCTCTTCCACATAGTGTGACTCTACTTATATTCTTTCATCTTCCTGGACTATTTCAGCTCCTCCTCAGTCCTGCCCATTCTATGGACAGAACTCCTATATACAATAAGCCTCTATTACAATAGGTTCCAGACAAACCAGGAAAACCACTTTGGGTACTCTTTAAAAAAAAACAACATATACCTTAGCTCTTATCTTGTTTTCCAAACTATAAGGGATGAAGGTTTCCTGGAGAAATGACTGATTCCAACACTGGGGCAAAGAAAGCACAAGATGAGGCTGGATCATCTTGTTATGTCAAAAAGTAAAGAACTGCTCAAAGAATGATGGGAACATATCAAAATTATATAGGAGTCAGCTTGAAGGGGTTCCTACTGCCCCAATATGGGACATTTGGGCATCAAGATAAATAATGACAGTAACAGAATATAACCCACTCAATAAAATAAGAATACATGAGTTCATACTGATACAAACAAATAAAGGTTTTACAAACAAAGCCAACTAATAAATATAGGGAATGATGAAATCAGAAAATCATCAATGGGTGATAAAAACCAGAGGGTAAAATTTATGTAGTTTCAAAATATCTCTCCACAGATTACTTATTAATTACAAAAGCAAAAATAAGGTCACTTTATGGTAAAAAAAAAAAAAAAAAAAAACTATACACAGCAGCCTCCATTTTAACCAAAGAATTAAATTTAACCTCAGCATTAGTGGGACAAACTGACATCACATGCCTCCTAATATGATGTGCAAAGAACACCTCATCACTTACATGGTATTCCTAACAAAAATGCATAATCTGAATCTGAGCAAAAGCAGACTTCAAACAGACTCAAATTGAAGGACATTCCTTTTTTTCTCTCTCTCTCTTTTTTTTTTTTAAGTAGGGTTCATGCTGGGCTTGACCTCACAACCCTGAGATCAAGACCTGAGCTGAGATCAAGAGTCAGACACTTAACTGACTGAGCCACCCAGGTATTCCAAATTGAATGATAGTCTACAAAATAACCAACCTTGGAGCACCTGGGTGGCTCAGATGGTTAAGCATCTGCCTTTGGTTCAGGTCATGATCCCAGGGTCCTGAGATCAAGCTCTGCATCTGGCTCCCTGCTCAGCAGGGAGTCAGCTTTTCCCTCTGCCCCTCCCCCAGCTTATTTTCTCATAAATACATAAATCTTCAAAAAAACCCCAAAATAACTAACCTTTATTCTTCAAAAAGGTTAAAGACAAAGAATGGTTGATTAAAGGAAACAAAAGAGACAACTAAAGGCAGTGCATGATCTTCAATTAGATCCTGAATCAAAGAAGAAAAACTGCCATAAAGGACATCATTTGGGCAACTGGTGAAATTTGAATGTAGACAACAGTTTAAACAATAGTATGATATTCATATTAAATTCCTTGAATTGGGTCATTGTACTGTGGTTAAAAAAGATCCTTATTCTTATACTGAAATATTTAGGAATGAATGGGCATCATGTTGTCTACAACTAGCTCTCTCATGCTCCAGAGGGATATCAAGTGGGCATAAATGCGTAGATGGACGGATGAATGGATGGACGGAAAGAATGACCAACCAAGAAACTGATGCACCATCATCTGGGATTGCCTTTTATCATGTCCCTCTTTATCATGTATGTTTAATGTCTGACTCCAAGGACTCTGATTTATCTTTGTATTCTCAGTGCCTCTTAACACAATGTCTGGCACATTTTAGGCTTTTAATAAATGTTTTAAGATAGTAAGAAATAAGAAAGAAAATAGTGACATAAGAAGGACTGTGCTATAAAAATGTTCATGATCCAATATTACCATTCCTGGACATAAAGCCAGGAAATAATATAAAGGGAGAAAAAAGTACATAATATAAAGTTTGTTCCATAGTAAATACTGAACAAATGGTAGATATCTGTGTTTTAATTGTGGCATTACACAAAATAAAAACTGGCATGAATAGGGGAAGAGTTAGGTAAATACAAATATGTATTGCACTATCATGTGGCCATTGAATACTGGAATTTTGAAGGCCAGGTAAAGGCAGGGGAAACTACTTACCAATGAATGAAAAATGTAGAAAACAAAAGTGTACATACCACTTACGCATGTGTTAAAAGCCTAGAATACTATAACAAATATTATAATCACTGCTATGTTAAGGAAATAGCATTCTAGGTGATTCCCCCTGTTTTCCTACTCTTTACAATGTTACTACATACATTTTCTAATTTAAAACTTTGAAAGGATATCAAATACTAAGTGTATAAGAAAATAGGGATTTTCATAAACCACTGGTGGGACTGTAAACTGGTTACACCTTTCCGAAGGGAACTTGACAATCAGTGAATGCATCAAGTCTTAAAAACATCTATCAATGACATTTCTAGAAATTTACCCAAGGATATAATTAAGAGTGTATACAAAGGAAATAAGAGTATATAAAAAGATTTAGCTTTAAGAATGTTCCTCACAACATAGATTATAATCACAAAGTGCAAAAAAATTAGACACTCATTTCCCTTACTTGCTCCATTAAATTAATAATGCTATATCCATAGTAATGGGTATTATGTAGTCCATTAAAAATTTGTTAAAACATATAAGATAACACTATAAATGAAAAAGGATTATAAAAGAATATGTATACTATGGTTACATTAAAATTATATATATATATGCATATAAAATGGTCTGGAAGAATACATAACAAGGTATTAATAAGCTTATCTATAATCATCTTGCATTAATAATTAAGAAAAAAATAAATCCAACTTTCTCAAATCTGGTAATCACAGGGCAGGTCCCTATTGTTTCAATACACAACATTATAGTCATTTTAAACAAAAGTAAAAAGGGAGCAGTTCATTAAATCTGAAAGACATCTAAAAAAATAGCCTAGTATTTATTTATAAATAATAGTTTTGAAACTCCTCAAAATATTATGAGAGAACTTGATTAGAAGCTATCGTATAAAAAAGACAAACTAACTATTAGCCATGATTCTAAGGACACAAAGTAGCATTAATTATAAGTTGTTATAAAATATCATTCCAGATTATTGTTACAGTAACTATGTCTTGTTTCTCCTTACTTAATCCATAGGATTTGCCTCCAGATTTATGTATCAGGACACCATGTCACTGTTCTATCCTGCTGGGACTCAATATAATTCTTTTAAAATTTCTTTAATACAACCATTTGTTAAGCTGGATACATCTTATTGAATCTTGTGTGTATGAAAAAAAGAAATCTCATTGCCAAAATATTTGCTTTCAGTGTTTAAACAGTGATTATGTTAAAAAGCTAATTATCTAACCTGCAATTAGAAGCTAATCTAATTTGTCCAGGAAGAAACTTCAGTATGGGCTGACTAGGTTGGAGTGGGAAAGGGAAGGCGAAAAATAATTCCTTGTGCTTGTTTCTCAACTACCCCCACCTTAAAATCCAAATGAAAGACAGGCACCAATCCTCTTTCCTAATGAGACCTTGATAATCTGGATGTCTGAGACCTTGATAACTTGCTAGCAAAGTTCAATAATACTGAAGTACCTCTGCACACATGCAGAATGAGGACAAGGCAAAAAATAAGAAGCAAAATTAGGCTTGGATTCCATGGGCCATACCATTCCCTCCTCTCCATTTTGATACCTAAACCACTCTCTTATAGTTTCTAGACCTTTCTCACCCATGATGCTGTGAGCTATTCGAGGGAAGAGATTAGATCTGTAAAATTTTCACAATATTCCCAGTGCCTAACAAACACCTGAAATAGGAATAGATGCTCAATAATAGTTTTTCATTATTATAATATTGAATATATATATATATTGAATATAATATCTCATGTTATTATTTTTATTTTTATTACAGCAACACACCAATCACTATTAAGCATTTATTAAGTGCTAAGCACTTCATATACATTATTTAACTAAATTCCACTCTTATGACAACTCTGAGCAGTAGGTATTGTTATCTTCATTTTACAAATGAGCAAGCCAAAGTTGTAAGCGATGGAAATGAAAACTGAGTCAGTAAATGGAAATCAATGAATAGACAAATGACTCCAAAGAGTATTGAGGACCAAAGACCATGTGTGCACACCACAGAGGCTTTCTGTTAGTTTTGTTGGTTCCTAACCCTCTTTCTCCTTTACTTACTTTATCATTACTTGCCCTCCTCCCACCAGTGATTCTCAGCCCTGGATGCAGTTTACAATCTCCAGGGAAGGAAAAGAGGGAAGAAAGAGAAAGGAAACAAAAAAACAAGAAAAGAAACCTTTAAACATTCCATAAACTGCCTCACTGTATTCTCAACACTACAAACCATGTCTCTCCTATGACGTGCTTTTTTTTAACAACCACTACTCATTAAGCACTTATTACATGCCAGGCATTTCTTACATATACCTCATCTAATTCTAATGAGCCTACAAGACAGACATTTTCTCTGATACAATGAAAATTTTCCAAAAGTTGAATCTCTCTTCAGTGAAAACTTATATATCCATCACTCACAGTCTACAGCACTTTATTATAATTGTTTATCACATGTATATCCATCAATCCATCTCATGTTTTACATTTCAAAGTAAGGTGCAAATCCAAGACAGGTATTTTAAAGTGTCATTTGGCAAATGAAAAGAATCAGAGCTAAAATAACTTTCCTCAAATCGTAGAGTAAATAATTCCAAGAGACATTGTTCAAACTCAGGTCTAATTAAAGATACAAACTGCTCAAGACTATATGTATGATGTACAACAGATGAATGGATAAAGAACATGTGAGATACACACACACACACACACACACACACACACACACTATGCAGCCATCAAAACCCCCCAAAATCTTGCCATCTGCAATGACGTGGATGGAACTAGAGGGTATTATGCTAAGCGAAATAAGTCAATCAGAGAAAGACAATTATCATATGATCTCTCTGATATGAGGAATCTGAGAGGCAGGATGGGAGTAGGGGAAGGGAGGGAAAAAGGAAACAAGATGGGACTGGAGAGGGAGACAAACCATAAGAAACTCTTAATCTCAGGAAACAAACTGAGGATTGCTGGGGGTGCAGATAGGGTGGCTGGGCAATGGACATTCGGGAGGGTATGTGCTATGGTGAGTGCTATGAATTGTGTAAGACTGATGAATCACAGACCTGTACCCCTGGAAAAAAATAATACATTATATGTTAATAAATTTTTTTAAAACTACATATATGATGTATATACCTGTTTCACAGTGAAATCATTGTTAATTTAATTTTTAAAAATTATCAATGTGTATATGTCCACTTCCATATTTTTATAAAGAACCCTTTGGGGCACCTGGGTGGCTCAGTGAATTAAGCCTCTGCCTTCAGCTCAGGTCATGATCTCAGGGTCCTGGGATCGAGCCCTGCATCAGGCTCTCTGCTCAGCAGGGAGCCTGCTTCCCCCCTCCGTCTGTCTGCCTCTTTGCCTACTTGTGTTCTCTCTCTCTCTGTGTCAAATAAATAAATAAAATCTTTATTTTTTTTTAAAGAACCCTTCATCTATAAAGTCACTGCTTATCTAAGCCCAATTCCTGGCCAAGCCAAGATTTTGAATAATGAAATTTACCCTAAGAAATAACTGATCCACAGAACAGTTCCATGGATAAACTCACAAAAAGACACCCAAGCTATTAAACAGGCAAGGAAAAAAAGATGTAAACACATCGGCACACAAAATATTGACAGGCACGAGTGACAGAAACTAGGAGGAAGATTCATTAATTATAAGGAAGGTAGAACTGTATAAAAGAAATAAAACTACCTGGGCTTTACTCCAGGGCCTCCCTAGGGAGCACCTCATGAAAGGGACCTAACTCAAAGTCAACTTATACCTCATACTTTCCCCCTATTATCTGTCCCTGGTTGAGTTATCAAGGGTCTGTACTGATCATCAAATTGATCAGACACTGCTCTTCCTGCAGCCTTCCAAGCTTTTTTTTAAAAAGATTTTATTTATTTGTCAGAGAGAGAGAGACTTAGCAAGCAGAGGGAGGGGAGGTAGAGGGAGAAGCAGGCTCCTTGCTCAGCAGGGAGCCTAATGTGGGACTTGATCCCAGGACTCTGGGATCATGACTTGAGCCAAAGGCAGATGCTTAACTGACTGAGCCACCCAGACGTCCCAGCCCTCCAGGCTTTCTACAGCTATTTGGAGAGAGCAAACAACCCTGTTTTTTTGTTTTGTTTGTTTTTTAATGGAAGGAGTGAGAATTCATATTGGAAATAAAAAGGAGAGAACTAACTGAGCCATTTGGCATTCTGGGAGGTAGAGTCCCTACAAGTAAAGTCAAATCAGCAAGGATGCAGAAAGGAAAAATTTTGGTGGCCATACATATTGAAGATGGCAGTCTTAATATATTTGATTATTACAAGCTTTGGAGAACACATTATGGGGGTAAAAGTAAACACATCTTACTATAGAACCACAGCAGATCAATGCCTAATAATACACAGTATATATCTCCTTGTCCTTAAACTGCAGACCAGTGGAAGGATTTAATCATCACACAAAAGGACAACAGAAGTCAAAGAAAATCTACATGAAGTCAGAGAGTTAGGCAGGGGAGTCCAGATCCTAGCAGGGTTTCAGGCCATTGAGTACTGTGCTGATTAGCCAAATCTGGGATACTTCAACCATCAAATAAATTATGATAATATTATATCACAACCTATTTAGTAATATAAGGCTATATGAGTCCACACTCGAAATAAATAAATAAATAAATAAAGGAGAAGAGCCAACTAATAAATATAAAGAGGCATGATGAAATTAGAATATCAAAAAAAAGAAATTAGAATATCATCAACAGATACTTACATTAGTGGGTGAAAGTTTTGATGATGAAAGGGATATTTACATAGTGTCAAACAGCACCCTGCAAATAACTCAAAAATTATAAAGGAAAAAATGGCAACTTAATAGTGGAGAAGCCTTGCAAGCCCTACTTGAACCAAGTAATAAAAGTTGGTATCACCAATATTGGGACAAACTGGCAGGCCTCTTAATATGATGCCCTGAGCAGAACAGCATGTCACTTACATGGTATTCCTGACAAAAATACATTATTTGAATCAAATCATGAGAAAACGTCAAACAAATATAAACTGAGCAATAATCTACAAAAAATTGGCCTGTGCTTTTCAAAACTGTCAAGAAAAACAAAGAAAGGCTGAAGAAATATTTGAAATTAAATCAGACTAAAGAAAAAGACAAAACAACCACCCCCCACAAACCTTGATGAGGCACCTCACAAAAGAAGATATTTGAGTCTTGGGCACCTGGGTGGTTCAGTGGGTTAAGTCTCTGCCTTTGGCTCAGGTCATGATCTCAAGGGCCTGGGATCAAGGCCTACATCTGGCTCCCTGCTCAGCAGGGAGCCCACTTTCCCCTCTCTGCCTGCCTCTCTGCCTACTTGTGATCTCTCTCACTCTGTCAAATAAATAAATAAAATCTTTAAAGAAAAAAAAAAGATATCTGAGTCTCTAAGAATTACCTGAAAAGATGCACAACATTGTTGCTTATCAGAAAAATACAAGTTAAAACCACAATATATACTACATTGTTTCTACCAGAATGGCTAAAATTTAAAATACAGGTAATGCTAAGTGTTGATAAGGATGTAAAATAACTAGAATACTCATCATACATTGCTGGTAGGAATACATTTTGACACAATACTTGGAAAATTGTGTAACATTACTTAGTATAGTTAAATAAACCTTTTCCCTGTGACCCAGCAATCCCACTTCTTTTTTTTTTTTAAGATTTTATTTATTTATCTGACAGAGAGAGAGAGAGACAGTGAGAGAGGAAACACAAGCAGGGGGAGTTGGAGAGGAAGAAGCAGGCTTCCTGCTGAGCAGGGAGCCTGATGTGGGGCTCAATCTCAGGATCCTGGGATCATGACCTGAGCCAAAGGCAGACACTTAACCAACTAAGCCACCCAGGCACCCCAGCAATCCCACTTCTAATATATACACACAAGAGAAATGAGTGTATGTGTCCATCAATAAAACATACAGGAACATTAAAAGCAGCTTTATTCATAAGACTAAAAAAACAGAACCAATCTTAATGTACATCAATAGGAACACTGATCACTGAACCGTGGCATATTCTAGAACAATTCACACCAAAAAATAAAACGAACTACCTATATGTACAAAAATGTGGGTTGATCTCAGCGAGCCTTCCAGGGGGCTAAAAATGTTCTCTATCTTCGTTTGCATTTAATGGAGGAATACATATGTAAAAATTCATTAACTATGTATTTAAGGTTAGGGTACTTTAATGCATATACGCCTTATATACTTCAATAAAAAAATTTTTTTAAAAGATTTTATTTATTTATTTGAGAGAGAGAATGAGAGAGAGAGAGCACGAGAAGGGGAGAGTCAGAGAGAGAAGCAGACTCCCTGCTGAGCAGAGAGCCTGATGTGGGACTCCATCCTAGGACTCCAGGATCATGACCTGAGCAGAAGGAAGTCGCTTAACCAACTGAGCCACCCAGGCATCCCACAAATGAAAAAGTAAACAGACTATGGTACAGCCATATCCAAGGAAATACTATACAACAATAAAACATAAGCAACTAGTGATACATGTAACAAGTTGAATGGATCTCAAGTCCATTTCAAAAGGTTATACATGTATAGATCCATTGATACATTATTTTCCAAAGGACAAAATGATCATGAAGGGGAACAGAATATTGACTGCCAGGGGTTAGAGGTGGAAGAGGGTGTGACTATTAATGGATAGCTCGGGGGAGTTTTTTTGAGTAATGGAAATGTTCTGCATCCAGATTTAGGTGATGGCTATGTAAATCTATACATGAAATAAATTCACACCACTATAGATACACAAAAAATCAGTGAGTACATGTGATAACTGGTAAAATCCAAACAAGGTTTTTAGTTTAAGTAATAGTATCACACACTGTCAATTTTCTGGTTTTGATGATTGCACTATGATTAAATAAGATGTTAATATTGGGCAAAGCTGAATGAAGGGTACACCGAAATTCTCTGCACTATTTTGGCAAGCTCTATGTGAGTCTAAAATCACTTCAAAATAAAAAGTCAAAAATAAACATATGAAGACATGCTCATAATTTCTAGGAATCAAGGAAATGTAAATTAAACAATATGTTATTTTTTACGCATCAGCCTAGCAAAAACTCTGATGTTATCAAATATTGACAGATTGTGCCACTGGCAGATGAGAATTTAAATTGGTATAGTCCTTTGGAAAAGCAATTTGACGATATGTATTAATGTAAAAAAATGTATAGAACTATGGTCTAGTAATTCTGCCCTAGTGTCTCCTCTAGCATGATCTACCTTGTTCATTGTAATATTAGTAGTGAAAAACTGGAAATAGCCAAAATGTCCATTGGTAGGAGGAATAGCTAAGTAAGCCTCAGTACAGTCTTAATAATGAATACTATAGGGCAATTAAATTAAATAAAATCCAACATACCCATATATAATAACACAGTTATATTTCCAAGACACGTAATTAAGTAAAAAAAAGTACAAAGTAACACATGCAATAGGATCTTTTTTGCATAAAGACAAAAATCAAATTGAAAAACAATGCTATGTATGGTCTAAGCATACATATCTATATATGTAACTACATTGAAAAAAATCTGGAAGGACATACACCAAGCTGACGATAGAAGGGACAAGGACATGGGTGGGTCAAATGAGGCTTCTCAGCATTGTTTATAATTTTTACCAAAAGTATATAGTGGCATATTACTCATGTAATTAAAGTAATTGGAAAAATATTTTTTATTTAATTTATTTATTTTCAGCCTAACAGTATTCATTGTTTTTGCACAAAAAGGAAAAGGAATGCACATATTGTGGTAAAGAATCAAAGTGATATTCAAACATTATACTCAGTAAGGATGCAACTGCATATAAAATGCTAAGGTTTAGGGGCGCCTGGGTGGCTCAGTGGGTTAAAGCCTCTTTCTTTGGCTCAGGTCATGATCCCAGGGTTCTGGGATCAAGCCCCATGTCAGGCTCTGCTCAGCAGGGAGCCTGCTTCCCTTTCTCTCTCTGCCTGCCTCTCTGCCTACTTGTGATCCCTCTCTCTCTCTCTGTCAAATAAATAAATAAAATCTTTATTAAAAAATGCTAAGGTTTAATATTTCTTTCCAGCAGCTGAAAATGAAACCATCTAAATAGATGTCTGATTAGACCACAATGTCAAATGAAAAGAAATCCATCTTAACCACCAGAAGTATTAATTCACTAGTACTAACACATCACACTAGAGAAGGTAAGAAATACTGACCTTAGCAATAGATAAATATCAGAATAAGTGATTTTCCACATTATTTGAATAAAATGATCAAAACCATCTAAACTCATGATTCACTTCCTGTCTCTTATATAACCCTAGTCCATTGCTAAATGGAAAAATAAAATGGACAAATTAAGAGCAGATATTAGTTGCCCACCCAACAGAAGTTCATTATCAGTTTGGAAGTCCTGATGCAGCAACAAGAATGATAAATATCAACAAAGAATCCTTCTCCCACTGAGGGCAGGCTGATAGAGATATCTACAGATATTCTTATTAATTTATTCAACAAATATGTAACAAGCAACTATTTGTATCAAACACTGTGCTAGGTACTAGGAATTAGAGGTAAATAGTGTACAGACCTCTGCGCAAAAAAATTTCAGTTTTATTGGGGAGACAGACACAAAGTATAAGTACAGTTTGCTATTTGACCAGACTGAAGATATCTCTTTCCTCTACCTCAGCAGTAAAATAACCCAAATATCAGAAATTCACTCCATCCCTTTGTCATCAACTCTCTAGGGTTTACTGACAGGACTATAGTGATTACCTAACTTAAGTGAATTTTGCAATAACAAAAATTAGGAAAGTGAAGTTCTACTTCTTATACCTTCCTCCATCCCCAGCAGTTACCAATGAGAAGTGCTGGACAATGGGATACCTGGGTGGCTCAGTTGGTTAAGCAACTGCCTTCGGCTCAGGTCATGATCCTGGAGTCCCAGGATCGAGTCCCACATTGGGCTCCCTGCTTGGCAGGGAGTCTGCTCTTCCTCTGAGCTCTCCACTCTCACACTCTGCCTCTCAAATAAATAAATAAAATAAAAAAAAAAAAAAGAAGAAGTGCTGGGCAAATGTAAAAAAAAAAAAAAAAAAGAAAAAAAGAAAAAACCCCACAACTGCCTGAAGGTATGACAGAGCAAGCAAAAGCAGGTAAAAACAGGTAAGAAGGTAACAGCAGGAAAAAAAAGGAAGGACAGTGGATGAGTTACCATTTTTATGGCTTTTCACCTGAAAGCAGCTAAAAATCACGAGAAAACCCCAACATTCTAATAAGATTGAAGAAATAGAGGAAGGAATTGGGTAGTACAGAGCATTCTAGACCCACAAAGCTCCTAGTGCTCTACCATGCAGCAGAAAAAGATCCAGGCTAGGTTTCTCCTAACACTTCACCTAATGGCAGAAGGCAACCCAAGTCATTATGTCCTCACCCTCCATCCAGTGGCAGAGAGCCATACAGAGCCCTCAACTCCTGACCAGCAGTAGACAGTGACCAGGTAAGTGTTGGAAGAGATCAAGTATGAAGGGTATCAGCATCAGGTGGCCAGAAAAGAGGTCAGGGGAAATGCCCTCCAGCCTTCAGGCCAGCATCCACCACTCCTGAAACTTGGCAGCCCAGAAAAGCCCCTTCCGTTACTGCACGTAGCACCAATAAGGACCCAGCAAGAGCTCAACCAGAGAGAGCCAGAAGACCAAGTAGTCCGGAATAGCACTGTAAGAGCTCAGGAAACTAAATTATCTTTGAAACTACAGCCCACGAAAGAAGGATTTAAATATTTAAATTTAAATATTTTTAAATTTAATATTTAGATTTAAATATGACCAAGTCTCCAATCATAATACCCAAAATGTCCAATATACAACAAAAAAAATTGTTCTATGAAGAGAAAATTCATAACTCAAATGGGAAAAAACAACTCACACCAATACTGAGATAAATCAGGTGTTGGAATTATCTTATAAGGACTTTACAGTAGCTATCAGAAAAAGGACCTCAGTGAGTAATCACAATTTCTCTGGAAATAAATGAAAAAAATAGAAAACCTCAGGGAAAAAATAGAACTTACAAGAACTATACAGAAATTATAGAATTGAAAAATATAATAACCTCAATAAAAAAACTAACTGAACAGTCTAATTAATAACCTGGAAAGGACAGAAAATAGAATCAGTGAACTTCAGTACAGATTAACAGAATTTACTCAGTTTGAATGAGAGAGAAAAGAGGAAGAAATGAACAGGGTCTCTAAATCTGTGGAAAAATAATTTTTAAAAAGACTGAAAATTCATGTAATTGGAGCATTAGCAAGAAACAAGAAAGAATATGGACCAGAAAAATATATATATTTTAAAGAAACAATGGCTGAAAATTTCCCAAATTTGGCCAAAGACATAAAACAGACATACAAAGCTGAGTGAACTTCAAAAAGGACAAACCCATAGAAATCCATAGCAAGATACATCATACTGTAAAAATTAAATTTTAATAACTATGAAGTAATGACACATTACTGTTAGGGGAACATCAACATGCATGGCAGCATATTTGTCATCTAAAAAAAGGGGGGCCACAAGGAGGGGCACAACATTATTCAAGTGCCAAAAGAAAATAATAATTATTGATGAATTCTACATCCAGCAAAATACATATTCATAAGTGAAAAAGAAAAAAATATATACTCAGACAAAAGAAAACTAGGAGAATTTCTCAGAACTAGATCATTAAACTTATAACATATACCTGAGACAATTTTATTTTAAAAGTAGGAAGGGTAAGGGGACCTAAATGGAAGAAAGGTTTCAGTAGTTGACTTGAAATAGTAAAATGTCCATACCAGCAAGAGTGTGTCGCTTACATATATAGAGAGTAATACCTAGAGCAACCACTAAGAAAACTATACAGCACAAGATACTCAAAACAGTATAAAGAAAACAAAGAATACTAAAAAAAAAAATGCAAGTAACACACAAGAAGGCAAGAACAAAGAAACAGAGGAAAGAGAAACACAGGCAAGAAACAAAAAGCAAATATTAAAATGGCAAACTTAAGTCCTAAGGTATCAGTAATTATTTTGAATGTAAATGGTCTAAATATACCAAATAAAAGGGAGACACTGTCAGAGTGGATATATATATATAAAAAAAAAAAAAACAGCTGGATGCTTTCTACTAGATGCTTACTTTAAACACAGTAAGATAAATATGTTGAAAGAAGAAAGAAAGTAAAAAAGATATACCATGCTAACATTGATCAAAAGAAAGCAGGAGTGGATATGTACTATCAGATAATGCATACTTCACAGAAAAGAAAATTACTAGTGATGAAGAGGGATATAATTTAATGATAAAAAGATCAATCCACTAAGAAGACATAGCCATCCTAAATGTGAATACATGAAACAAACCTTCAAAATAAATGGGAAAAAAATGACTGAGCTAAAAGGAGAAATATATAAATCTAGAATTATAGTTAGAAACTTTAGCATCCAGGGTGCCTGGGAGGCTTAGTCAGTTAAGCGTCTGCCTTCAGCTTGGGTCATGATCCCAGGGTCCTGGGATCCAGCCCCTGCATCCAGCTCTCTGCTCAGTGGGAATCCTGCTTCTCCCTCTCCTACTCCCTAACTTGTGTTCCCTCTCTCGCTGTTTTTCTGTCAAATAATAAACAAAATCTTTAAAGAAGAAAAAAAGAAAAATGTTTATGTTTATATAAAGCAAAAATTTTAAGACTGCACTGTGTGGTTTATGATATATGTAGGTTTAATATATATAATAATTACAGCTTAAAGTCTAGAGGGAATAAATGGTTACATCGTTCTTATATTTTATATAATACAATATTAAATAAAATATTAAAGCCATGTAGAAACTGAAGAATTAAGAATTTAAAATAAAATCCCTTGAGCAACCACAAAAAAAAAAAAAAAAAAACACTGAAAAGGGACATGAGAAACTTTTGGAGGTTTGGAAAATGTTCAGTATCTTGACTGTAGCATATATCTGAATATATCATATATTCAGTGACTTGACTGATATATGATATATATGATATATATGATATATTCAGTCAAGTCACTGAATTGTGGGCTATAAAAGAGATATGCAGTTTTTTGTTCATAAATTATACCTGAATAAAGTTGTTTAAAAATGCAAAGATCCATAACTAACATCATACTTAATGGTGAAAGACTCAAAGATTTCCCACTAAGATCAGGAACCATACAAAGATGTCCTCTTTCACTACTTCTGTTCAACAAGACACTGGAAGTTCTAGAAAGAGCAATTAGGAAGAAAAAGAAATAGGGGGCATCCAAATTAGAGAGGAAAAATTATGACTATTTCTATTCCTAGATGACATGATCTCATATACAGAGAATCCTGAAGAATTCACACACAGAAAAACTATTAGAGTTAATAAACTTGTTTAGCAAAGTTAGAGTATAAGAGCAACACACGAAAATCAGTTATAGTACTAGAATTAGGAATGAATAATCCAGAAAGGAAATTAAGAAAATTCCATTTATAACAACACAAAAAAGAATGTTTAAGAATAAACTTAAAAAAGCAATGTAATACATGTATGTTGAAAACTACAAAATGTTGTTGGAAGAAATTATATTTTTTATTTTAATTATTTAATTTCTTCCAATCTGTTTCTATAATTTTTAATTTTTTATTAACTATAATGTATTATTAGCCCCAGGGACACAGGTCTGTGAATCACCAGGTTTACACACTTCACAGCACTCACCATAGCACATACCTTCCCCAATGTCCATAGTTGCTGGAAGAAATTAAAGAACGCTTAATTTAATGAAAAGACACCCCATATTCATGGATTGAAAGACTTACTATTATTAAAAGACAATAATACTAAAGGCAACATTCAGAGTTAACACAATTAAGCTCTATTAAGCGGATTCTAAAATCATATGCAGGGGATCCAGAAGAGTCAAAATAGTCCTGAAGAAAGAAAACAAAGTTGGAAGAATCATACTTTTATGGTCAACTGATTTTCAACAAGTGTGACAAGTCAATAGGGAAAGAATAGTCTTTTCAACAAATGGTGCTAGGAAATTTGAATATCCACATAAAAAAAATTGGACCAATACCTCAAACTATATACAAAAATTAACTCAAAATAGATCAAAGACCTAAATTTAAGAGCTAAAACTTAAAACTTTTAGAAGATCGAACATAGAAGAAAGTCTACATGATCTTGGAGTAGGCGATAGTTTCCTAGATAGAGCATCAAAAGCACAAAGCAACCAAAGGAAACAGATAAACTGGACTTTATCAAATTAAAAAGTTTTAAACTGCAAAGGACACAATCAAGAAAGTGAAAAGACAACACAGTGAATGGGAGAAAATACTGGCAAATGACAAATCTGTTAAAGGTGCATCCAGAATATACATGAAAAACACAACTCAACAATGAAAAGAAAAAAAACTTAATTAAAAAAAGAGCAAAGGACTTCAATAGATACTTCTAAGAAGAAAAAGGAAGATACGCAAAGGTTCTACAAACATAGGAAACGATTCTCAACATCATTAGCCTTTAGGGAAATGCAATGAAACCACAATGAAATACCACTTCACACCCATTAGGATGCTACAATCAAAAAGACAAGGAGTAAGTTTTGGTAAGGATGTGCAGAAATTGAAATCCTTGTAACTTGCTGGTAGGAATGTAAAACCATACAGCTGCTTTGGAAAACTTGGCAGTTTCTCAAAAAGTTAAACATGGAGTTTCCATGTGGCCCAGCAATTTCAGTCTTGGGTATCTAACCAGAGAAATGAATGTTCATACAATAACTTATATACAAGTGTTCATAGCACTATTCACTACAACAAAAAAGTGAAAACAACCTAAATGTCTATCAACTGATAAATGCATAAAAAATATATCTATACAATGGAATATTATTTGGTTAGAAGAAGGAATGAAGTACTGATGCATGCTACCCCATGGACGAACCCTGAAAACATTATCGTTTAAGTGAAAAAAGGCAAACACACAAGGACATATATCGTATGATTCTATTTATGTGAAATGACTAGAATAAGCAACTAAATACAAAGTAGATAAGTGAATGGCAGGGGAAGGTGAGGTAGAGAATAAAGAATGACTGCTAATAGATACGGAGTTTCCTTTTTAGGGTGGAATTAGTGGTGATGATTGTACAACCTTGTGAATATACTCAAAATCACTGAATTGTACACTTTAAAAGGGTAAATTTTACGGTGTATGAATTATATCTGAATAAAAAAACGCCTGGATAAATAAAATTGATAGAAACTCTTAAAACACAGAAAGAATATTTAGCTAAAAAGACAACAGAAAAATTAAAACTAGAGTCTAAAAAAAATTTTTTTTACCCAAAGAAGGCAGGCCATGAGGCATTTAAAAAAAAAAAATCAGAGGGCAAAGCAAAAAAAAGAATAAAATGGTACATGTAAATTTAGTCATATTAGTCATATATCATCATATCCCCGGGCACAGAAAAAGCATTTGACAAAATTCAACATCCACTCCAGATAAAATATTTTTAGTGAACTGGAAATAAAGGGAAATCCTTCATCTGTTAAGGCCATCTAGAAAATCCTACAGCTAACAGCATACTTAATGGTGAAATATTGAGCACTTTCTCCCTTACACCAGGAACAAGGCAAAAATGTCTAGTATCTTCTTTGCTATTTAATATTGTACTAGAGGTCAAGGCCTGGAAATGCAAAGGACCTAGAATATCCAAAGAAATCTTGAAAAAGCAAAACAAAAGAGAAAGACTTGTACTACTTAACTTCAAGATACATTATAAATTCAATGGGAAAAGGAAATCTTTTCAACAAATGAAGCTTAAACAATGGATATTCATATGGGGGTAAAAAAAGAACTTTGACCTCCTACTTCACACCACTCATAAAATTAATTTAAGATAGACCATAGACCTGAACATAAAGCCTAAAACTATAAAAGAGGAGAGTATTTTTTTAACTTGGTGTAAGCAAAGGTTTCTGAGGCCACAGAAACAATAACCACAACTGAAAATTTGGTGAATCTTGACTTCATCAAGATTAAAGACTTTGTTTCACCAAATGAAGTCATTACAAAAATAAATGGGCAATCCACAGATTGGAGGAAATATTGAACAAGTATTTGCTAAAGGACTAGTATTACCCAGCATATATCATAACTCCTAACAAGTCAAAAATGAGAAGGCAAACTATAAGAGGCAAAACAAAATGGGCGAATGCCTTAAACAGACACTTCACAAAGAAAAATACACAAAGACCAATAAATACATGAAAAGGTGCTCAACAACACAGTCATCAGGGAAATGCATATTAAAACGACAAGAAATCACTACACTCCCACCAGAATAGCTAATTAGTGTTGTTGAGGGTGTGGCACTCTCATATATTGCTGGTGTTAGGGTAAATGAGTGCAACCATTTTGGAAAACTGGCAATTTCTTAAAAAGTAAACAAATACCTATCCCAAGGCCAAACAATTCTACTCCTAGGTATTATCCAGGAGAAATAAAAATGTATGTTAACAAAAAGACTTATACAAGAATATTCATAGCAGTTTCATTCCTAATAAACCAAAACTAGAAACCACTCAGGTATTCATGAATAGTAAAATGGATAAACAAATTTGGAATATTCATACAATAGTGTTCTGCAGTAAAAAAAAATCACTGATACACACAACACAGATCAATCTACTGCATATAAATTTAAACTAAAAAAATAAATACTGAGTTCTAGTCAATGATATGAATGCTGAAATATTTATGAAATATACTGATGTCAACAACTTTAATTTTGAGATGCACCAGAAAAATGAGATGGATTGATAAATGAATAAAGGGATGATATGTGACTGAGCAAATACAGCAAAAGTTAATTACAGATTCTAGTTGGTAGGTATATGGGTGTTTATAATTTTTCAATTTTTCTCTATCTCTGACATTTTTCTTAATAAATTTTGGGGGAAATTTTTTATTAGGTAAGGAAAGTATATAGCACATGACCACAGAAATGAATATTCCAACCCAAAATACTTTATGAAATTTATTCTAAAGAAATAAATCCCAGAATAGCATGCTTTGTCTGAAAAAATTTCAACTGCAAAGATCTTTATTAATCCTTGATCATCCCTGTTAGAAGTCAGCTTGCACACACTAGAATTCATTATAATTTACGCCCTTGATGAAAAGAGAATTTTACAAAACACACAGTACTTGAGAAAATAGCTTTTGGAAGTAATATGCCACCACTAGAACTCTTACTGTACAGTATACCTTTTATCTAAGGACTCAAAACATTTTATTAGCCAAACTCAATCAATTCAGAGTCTTTAGAGTTATCTACAGCAGAATAAAAGAGAGGGGGAAAAAAAGAATAAACTGGATTGTCAATTCCTTCCTATAATTAATTCAATAAATCTGAGTTAACTAAATCTCAATGAAGTCATCATGCCCTTTTTCTCCAATCCTGGCAGGGAGGATGCTATCTTACACAGAGGCTGGATAGTGTAATGATTGAGGGCACAGGGGCGCCTGGGTGGCTCAGTGGGTTGAGCCGCTGCCTTCGGCTCAGGTCATGATCCCAGGTCCTGGGTTCAAGCCCCACATCGGGCTTTCTGCTCAGCAGGGAGCCTGCTTCCTCCTCTCTCTGCCTGCCTCTCTGCCTACTTGTGATTTCTCTCTGTCAAATAAATAAATAAAATCTTTAAAAAAAAAAAAAATCTATGATTGAGGGCACAGCCTCTGCAGCCAGGTAGTTTGGGTTCAAATCCTGACCCTTCTGAAATCTGTCTGAACCTCAGTTTCCTTTCCTGTAAAAGAGGGGTAATGGTAGCTACAATTCATACAGTTAAGAGGACAGTACATATAAAACCATCAAGACAGTATTTGGCACCTAGGAATCACTTAATAGTGTTTGTTATTAGCACCTCATAAGGGCAAATGCTTTATTATTAATGTAGAATAAGACAATCACAGGTTCCTAACATTTTACAACCAACAGCTACACGGCCACCTTGCTGTTCTTCAAACATACCAGACACTCTCCTTCTTTGGGGCCTTTTCACTGGTTATTCCTTCTGCCCAACATGTGCATTGTGGGCTGCTTCACCTTCTTCAAATGTTTGCCTGAATGTCACCTTTTCAGTGAGGCCTACCCTGATCACCACCTTATTTAAAATTATAATCCACTTATCTCCTTACCCTGTTCCATATTTCTCCCAACTTCCTGGGACCATACTATAAATTTACTTTCTATTAAGGTTATTGACAGTCTCCCCCCATTAAGAAACAAAAGTCAATGACAGAAGGGACTTTTGTGTTTTATTCACTGATATATCCCAAGTAGGTGCTCAAATATTTTTTTGTTATCAAAGCCATCATCTGGCTTAACCCCTCCAACTTTACAGATGAGGAAACTCCAAAGAGATTTGAGTCAAGGCCACACACTGAGTAAGGGGAAGACCCAGGAACAGGGACTATGAGTCCCTGTCCGATGTCATTTCTACCTAGTTCATGTCCTTGACCCTTGAATGTTACAGAAAAATCACAGTCGTCTGTATTTTTCCCTCAGGAGGGTTTACCTTCAGAATTTCTTGGGTTTGCAAATGCTGTTGTGTCTGTGACATAGAAATGCTCTGAAAAAAAAAAAAGAAAAAAAAAAAGAAATGCTCTGAAAGACAGTGGAAGCCTGTACCGGAATATTACGTATTAACAGATGAACAGAAGATGATGGCTGATTTGAAAGATATTCCAGAGCTTTGACAGAGGTCTGCTGTTGTCATTGTTTCTGCTGATCCCAAAACAAGTGTTGAGTCAGAAGATGGCTGCCACTGTGGCTGGACAGACTACTGCTGAATGCACGTTGGCTGGTCCTGACCTAGGGTTTTCTTCAGGGAAAAAGTCTGACTGCTATCTAATGTTTGAAGCACTTGAGGCTGCTCTAAAGGTGTATTACATATTGTTGTCCCATTGTCACTGGTTACAATGGTTCTTGCAAAGGAGGTATAATCCGTACCATGTTCATAATGGCCTTTGACATACCTGGTGCCTGGTAACCGCTGCTGGAAAGCAGCATGGTGGCTACCCAAAGACTGCTATTGATTTAGGGGACTTTCCTGAATAGACAACTGATGGCTTTTCTGTACTTGTCTGTAAGATGAATGAGTCATCTGCTGACGCTGAATGAAAGCTGAATGAGAAACCTGGCCTGGTGTTAGATGTGATTGCAAAAACTGTGTAGAAAAATGTGGGGGCTGGATCTTGTTCTGTGAGGAAGCCTACTGAATGAAGGACATCTGCGCAGGGTGTTGAAGCTGTCCTTCTGTGCCCTCTGAGATGTAATGCTAATTGACTGGCCTTCTAGTTGCTGGTGTCTAAAATGGACATCTGCTTGTGATGGAGCTTCTGAGTGCTGGACATTAAACAAAGGCTCCATAGAATGTGTCTATATATCTAAGGGTGATGTTAAAAATGGCTTTCGCTCCCAACTTTGAAGAATTACTACCTTAGTGTTGTGTTAAATAGGTTTGTTGGTCAGAAGTCTGTGCTACATAAAGGGGTACTGAGTGTAACTTCTGATCTGCAGAGTTTCTAATACGTATGTGCTTACTATCAGGAGGGTTTACTGCATATACTTACTGTGTTATGAAGGTTGCCTGTTGAGTTGTCTGGATGGTGTAAACAGTTTGTGCTGAATAATGGGCATGTTCAATAGGCAGTACCTGGTAAGCAAACTGTTCTATAAATTGCAGAGTAAGTTCCTTGGATCTTCTATGCTGTCTGGTCTAGAAAAAGGTAATGAAACCTGAGTTTGTATTGGGAAAGCAGGCTGCCCTTGGCCTGGGGCCAAATAAGAGGTCTGTACCCACAGGTGGGACTGGATAAGAAGTCAGCATAGAATGGGTTGACTATGATCCTGGTGGTTGCACAGTGTAAGATGATACTCTGGGGCTGGCAGTGAATAAACAGGCTGTGCTAGAGTCTGGATTGGGTAGGTTAGTTGTGATAGGTAAGAAGCTTTTTTCTGGCGACAATGGCAGCTGCCCCGGAGCCTTCAGTGAGAAGGATGGCAGTTCTGCAGGTAGTCTTGGATAAGCGTGTTGAACAGAATAAGATGGCTATTCCAGAGACTGAATCACACTTTCAATGCCATCCTTCAGCTGCTGCTCACTTGCATGAGCTTCAGACACTTGCAGAATATAATCCTGGTGAAAATTTTTTGTAGTGATGCCATTATCTCAGGTTGTAACATTAATGGCTGCTGCTGCATAGAGGCTTGGAAACAAGGTTTCTTTAAATGCACAGTCTAGCTTTGTGGTGCTAAAGAACCTAGAGCCACAGATTCCTGATGTACTAATGGATATGAGTGGGGTACTGAATGTATCTTTTGTGAAGGCTAATTGGCCCCGGAATGGCCCCTCAGTGGAATCAGAAGGGACCTGAGCTATACCAGCAACATTCTGTGCACTACTCATATACTGGGCAGAATGACTTGACAAAGCTTGAAGACAATTAACCAGTAAGAAACTAAAAGTCTGATTAGCATCTGGTGATTTGGTTAATGCCTGCTTTCCATTTCTAGGCCCAGGCTCAAGTTGAAGACCAACAGTTACATGCTTGGAGATCATTTGTGAAATAGGCAATGTCTGAGGAGAAACTGCAGAAAGACTGGTTGTGGAACTCTAATAACTGACAAGTGTAAAGTCATAGATTAGGCTGAAGTTTGTTCATTTGCTCCAAAGGTCAGTTGAAGCTCCTGGCTCTGGTATAAGGAAAATTCAAATTACAAATGTATATACCATGCCCATTTTAATGGGCCTGTCCCAGACAGAATGCTATGTTTTAAAAATTTCAGCAAGTTATCAAAAAGGTGCTGGGTATAGTTTTAGTACTACAGAAATCCTTAATACCATGAGTAAATGCTAGTTGAATACATTAAGGGATTGAGACCAGTCCCAGTAATACACTGCTCATGGCTTCTCATTTACTGCACTTGCCACATAACTCATTCAAACCCTGGCAGAGATTCAGAGTAACTGAATCTAACATTATCACACACCAGACACTCGAAGTTCCAAGAAAAAGCTCAAAAGGATTTCAATATCATAGCTAAAATGAACACAGAAGCTCTCTAAAGAGGAGAGCAGAGAGTTGGCTGAATAAATAGAGGTTGGCTGCAATAATTTCTAGAACTTGAACTACCACATTCATAAAAAGACATCAATGGTCAAAGTGCTTTCTTATATGGCTACTCTATGTGGTGAAAAAGTTTAAAAAATAGCATGTATGTGATATACAAATGTCTATATAAACAAAATTACATATTTTGTATACAGAGGGAAAAAAAGACAAACCTAGAGGCTCTACCCACAAATGTAAACAAAAGTTGTCTCTAGCTGGAGAAATAACAGGTGATTTTCACGGTCTATTTTATAACTTCATAGGCTTTATTTTTAGATAGGTAAATAACACTCAGAATAATTTTTAAAACTTTAAAAAGACTGGAAACACATTTTAAAATATACATATCTGCATACTTATATGGTTGAACCTAAGTTAAATTAAGCATCCATTCAATATACTTTCTATTAAAATCTTAGACAAATAAAACCACAACAAGAGCTCAATTATGAATATGTACCATGTTACCTACAAACAATAGCCAAATATCAGGCTACTGTCAACTCCATCAGGTTAAATTACTCCAGCAGATTTTAAATGTATCTGACATTTGTCAAGTTACGTGTATGCCTCCCCCTGTAAGACTGTGAACCCCTTGAAGGTAAGAACCATATTTTATTTTATCTTATATCCACAGAAATGGCAATCATTAAAAATTGTTGATAAGCTGTCACTTACTATATACCGATCTCTTAAAAGAAACAGATGTGCCAGCTGCTAACTGAATCATATACAGAGAATGTTCAGACCATCTCATTCCCAAAGAAATAAGGCACATGCAGGGGAGGGTGAGGCTGAGAAAAGAAAATGCAGTGATGGCAAAGAAAAGCTGAACCATGTGTCCAGACCTCATAACCTTGGGAACCACAATATAGTCTTAATATATGAACGCTCATAACTGTTTACTCCTTGTCAGAAATGAATAATGCTGACTTTGAGAGTCAAAAAGACAGAAACATTTATTTCTCCTATAGAAATAAGCATGAAACAAAAAAAGCCAAGATCCAATAAAGAGTCAGCATCCAAGATATATAATTTATATAATCTAACACCAAAACTCACAAATAATCTTATTAAAAAATGCACAGAAGACATGAACAGACATTTCTGCAAAGAAGACATACAGATGGCCAACAGACACATGAAAAGATGCTCAAAATCACTGATCATCAGGAAATACAAATCAAAACTACAATGAGATATCACCTAACACCTGTCAGAATGGCTAAAACCAAAATCACAAGAAACAAGTATTGGTGAGGACATGGAGAAAAATGAACCCTCTTGGGAATCCACTGGTGGGGATGCTAACTGGTGCAGCCACTTCCATTACTGGGTACTTCCCCCAAAGAATACAAAAACACTAATTCAAAAAAAAATGGACCCTGATGTGTATAGCAACACTAATTACAACAGCCAAATTATGGAAGTAACCAAAGTGTCCACTGATAGATGAATGGATAAAATGTGGTGTGTGGGGGCGCCTGGGTGGCTCAGTGGGTTAAGCCTCTGCCTTCGGCTCAGGTCGTGATCTCAGGGTCCTGAGATTGAGTCCCGCATCGGGCTCTCTGTTCAGCAGGGAGCCTGCTTCCCCCACTCTCCCTCTGCCGGCCCCTCTGCCTCCTTGTGATCTCTCTCCATCAAATAAATAAATAAAATCTTTTAAAAAATTGTGGTGTGTGTGTGTGTGTGTGTGTGTAAAAACAGAATGTGTGTGTATGTGTATATATACACACAGAAGCAGGGTGGGGGGGTAGGTGAAATAGTTGATTAGGATTAAGAGTATACTTATGAGCACTGAATAATGCATAGAATTGTTGAATCACTACACTTTCACGATACCTGAAACTAATACAACACTGTATGTTAACTAAACTGGAATTTAAATTTCTCAAAAAGCCAAGAATTTTTTTAAAAAGCCAAAATATTTAGTAATTTTTTTATTATGTTCAGTTAGCCACTGTTCAATGATTCATTTGTTGCATATAACACCCAGCGCTCATCACAACATGTGCCCTCCTCAATACCCATTACCCAGCTATCCCCCCCCCCCCATCTCCCTCCTCTCCAGCAACCCCGTTTGTTTCCCAGAGTCCATAGTCTGTCATGGTTTGTCTCCCTCTCTGATTTCTCCCCCTTCAGTTTTCCCTCCCTTTCCCTATGGTCCTCCATGCTATTTCCTATGTTCCACATATAAGTGAAACCAAATGATAATTCTCTTTTTCTGCTTGACTTACTCCACTTAGCTTAAGTTGGGTATTCACCCTTTCTGATGGCTGAGTAATATTCCATTGTATATATGGACTACATCTTCTTTATCCATTCATCTGTTGAAGGGGACCTTGGCTCCTTCCTAAGTTTGCAGACACTGCTGCTATAAACATTGGGGAGCAGGTGCCCCTTCTTTTCACTACATCTGTATCTTTGGGGTAAATACCTAGTGCAATTGCTGGGTTGTAGGGTAGCTCTATTTTTAATATCTGGAGGAACCTCCATAAATCTAGATGAAAGTGCTAAAAATTATAAGTCTATAAAATATTATTTCCAATTAACTATGGAAGCAATCCCTCCAGGGGCACCTCGGTGGCTCCATCAGTTAAGCGTCTACCTTCAGCTCAGGTCATGATCTCAGGGTCCTGGGATTGAGCTCTGCATTGGGATACCTGCTCACTGGGAAGTCTGCTTCTCCCTCTCCCTCTGCCCTGCCCACCACCCCTCACTCATGTGCACACATTCTCTCTCTCTCTAATAAATAAAATCTGGGGGAAAAAAGGAAAGAAATCCCTCCACATGCACATCAGGCTAGAAAAGCCAATACAAAGAACAAACCGTTATCACCAAAAGCAAGAGATCTGAGTCCTAAATAAATTTGTTTATCTATCAGTGGAGTTCTCACTTTCTTTTCCAGTTATATAAGCAGTGTCTCAAGATTCTAGTTTCACAGTGTTAGGCACATCCTCAAGAATATCTTAAGTGTGGGGCGCCTGGGTGGCTCAGTGGGTTAAGCCACTGCCTTCGGCTCAGGTCATGATCTCGGAGTCCTGGGATCGAGCCCCGCATCCGGCTCTCTGCTCAGCAGGGAGCCTGCTTCCTCCTCTCTCTCTGCCTGCCTCTCTGCCTGTGATCTCTCAGTCAAATAAAGAAATAAAATCTTTAAAAAAAAAAAAAAAAAAGAATATCTTAAGTGAAGGAAAGCATAAACAACTTTTGGCTTTCAGTGAGTTTTATATAAACTATAATGAATTTACAAAAGAGAGGCTTTATCGGAAAAATTTTTAACCCAATACAGAGCTTCTAAAATATATCTTACCTTTATCTGTGAGACTTTCTGGACAGTTAATGGGGAAACCTGGGGTTGTGAGACAACCGGAGGTCCAAGGACATGCACAGGCAAAACAGTGGACTGACCTTGAATCAAAGGCAAAATGTGGGGCTGAGTCAGCTTTGGCTGCTGTTGCAACTGTTAAATAAGAAAAAAAAATACATTAAAGATAAACTCTCCCGTTTATAGTAAATATATAGATTATATATTTAAAAATATATGAGTTCACCTCACCCCTGAAATCTGCTGGTAATGTCCTACTAGCTGCTGGGATGGAAAAATCATCCCTGGAACATTAATTTCAGCCTGTGGGATGTTGGAAACCATCATCTGGTCTGAGGAATAGGCTACACTGGGCTGACTTGAAGTATCTGAGTGTACAGCAGATCCAACTCCTACCTCAGACAAATTGTCACCTATGACAAAGAAAATAAGCAACAGATAGAAGGAAAAACCTGAAACACAAGGTCCAAATGGCATAGAAAACAAGTGTTTTCTCTGGTTTTTTTTTTTACTCTGACAATCTGAGACAACTTGAAATAAAATATTTACAATACACAGTTAACCAAAAACCATTATGTAAACTCTCCATGCCGACACTGTCGTAGAACTAAAATTTTCTTAGTAAAGCAAACCTAAAAACAAAGAATCACATAAAAATCAACTCCTTTTGCTGGCCATTATCATTCATATTGAAAAATACTCCTAAGGCACAAGAACTGGCAATACCAGTTACTTCCAGAACTTGGTAAATTCAAAAGAGATGACTAAAGTAAAGGAAGGCTAAGTGAAAGGGTTGTAAGAAGCAGTCAAAATATTTAGATCCCTGTGTCCCACCTTCTACTCCATACCTTCGGGTGATTGCTTCTCCCCCACCCAACTAATCTATACTTGCCACTAGGATTTCAGTCAAATCTAAGTGTCATATTCTCATTCTCCTAGAACCTGACTAGAAAATAATACTATTGTTATAGAACAATTAGTTATTATTGTGAAAATACTCTGTCCTTCTAGAGAAGAGAATGCATTATAGCAGAAAAATTAGAGGGAACTATGATAATTTTATACTTGAGTCTAAAATACAAAGGATCTTAAAATCTAGAAAATTCATTCTTGAACAACACATTCTCCCTTTAGTTCCAAATTTTCTTTATTAAAGGATTTACATCAGACCTTTAAAAAAAGTAAAAAGATTATAATCCTTATTCAATTAGCACCATGGACAGGTCACATAACACAAGTTTCTTAATTTCAAAATAAGGAAACTAGCCAGCTTGTCTATTTCAGGGGTTTTGTAAAAGGACTGATGAAATGATAGATAAGAAAATGCATTGAAAAACACAAAAGTACTATTTTGACATAAGGGAATACAATTACACATTTGTTTGCTTTTATAAGTTGTAACTATTACCGGCAACAGAGGAGCAATGCTGCTGGGGTTTTCTCTGTAGAAGCTGTTGTCGAACATGTTGATCAACTTCAGTTTCTTCACATTCAGCCCCAGTGTGCTGAGCAGGAGCAGGGGGCAAAGTTGTATTCTGGGGCTGAGGGAGTACATTCCCTGCAGACTTGCACTGGGAATCCCTGCGTTCTTCCAAACAGGCAGCTGGCTTCTTCTCCCTCGTCTTCTTTATCAGGGTGACCCGGTCTCTAATGGACTTAGCAACAGCCTTGGAATCACTTTCGTGGAAGAATCCTGACTTGACCTACAAACAAAACATAATAAGCAAACTACATCTTTAACATTTAAGATTTTAACTTTTTACTAGCACAGTTATTTTGTGCCCCCAAATTCTAAATGTTATTAAATAGCAGTTAACTTGTTTATATGTTCTTTTTTTTCAATTCAATATAATTGACAGTTTCAAGTGTACATCATGGTGATTCAATATTTTGGATGTACATCTATGTTCTTTCCTTATCAGACATACATAAATTCAGCATAAGAAAAACAATACCATTACCAAGCATTGTTAAAATAATTCTGACTTTAAATGAAAACAAATAACTTGATGTTTCTGTACATGCAGTCTTATTACAGACCATTTGTGATTGTCATTAGGTTTGTGAAAGATTAAAAAGGTTTCCTTATTCAACAACGTTAAGTGCCTACAATGTGCCCAGTACTGGACTCCAGAGACATATAAGTTACTACATCAGTCCTTTGTCCTGTATGAGCACACTCTGATGGTAAGACGGTACAAATTTAACTTAAAATAAGGTAGAAATGAGCTGCTGAAAAAGCCCTAAAGGAAAAAGTAGAGAAAGTGTCACAGAGAAAGGTTAACTCTGATTTTAATTAAAACAAAAAAAAGGTACTTGCTGGCTGTTAAGGGAGGTGTGGACGAAGTTTAGAGATCCACACTCTAGGCAAAGGGACATATGCTCACAGCAAAGTACTACATCTTACCAGGCGTTAGAAGAGTGAGAGAAGAGAAGTTAAGGGCTTGCTGTCTGAGAAGAGCAGGGCTGAGTAGCAGAGAAGATGACTTGAGGAGGTGTCATGGCATATCATTCTCAGTCCTACAATCTGTTTTTTAAAGCATGTCTTGGGGGTCTGCAGACTCAGGGAAATTTCGTGGTAGTTGAAAGATGATTAAAATGTTAGATGGAATCCATATATTTAATTCACTCCCTCCCGAAGCTCCAAAAAAAAAAAAAAAAAAAAACAACCCCATACTAAATGGATTTTTAAGTTGTAAACCCACAGGGACAGGGAGAATAAGAGAAAGACAATAGCAGCAACATTTTGGACATTCCAGAATGTGGAAAACAGATTAAGTAATAAATGACCTAGCAGTCTTGAAAAAGGTGAATTAGGGAAAGCTGAGAATCATTATGACTTATACTGAAAAATGCTCATTAAGGCACAGGAACTGGCAATACCAGTTACTTCCAGAACTGGATAAAGTCAAAAGAGATGACTAAAATAAGGAAGACTAAGTGAAAGGGTTGTGTAAAACAGTTAAATATTTAGATCACTATGCCCCACCCTCCATTCCATACCTTCCGGTGATTGCTTCTTCCCTACCCAAGAAGCCTTGAGTTTTGTTCTCTGGAGAGGGTAAAAGAGAGGCTCTCTGGATTATGGAACACCAGGCACAACTGAGGGTAAGGCTACTACGTAGAAAACAAGATTAAATGACCATATGCATGCTGAATGGCATATGCAGAAACCCTTAGCCCTTTTCCTCACTTGGCTTCCAAAGTACCAGTAACCAGACCCTAACCCTTCAGGACGGACATTGAAAGATGATTCTCTGGCAAATCTGACCAATCTAAGAAGACAGACCTACAAATATTTTTTATAAAGATTTTACTTATTTATCTGAGTGAGAGTGAAAGCAAGAGATCACAGAGGGAGAGGAAGAAGCAGACTGGCTGCTGAGTGGTAGGCCAATGTGGGGTTTGATCCCATGACCCTGGGATCATGACCTGAGCCAAAGGCTTAACCGATTGAGCCACCCAGGCACCCCACACCTATAAATATTGATGTCAAAGATTCCTTAATTAAAGGCCCATCCAGATACCCTACCTTACGGGTTAAAGTTAACAAGTCTGACACAAGCAATCACATCACCCAATAGGCTGTAAGACCCTGTGGTCAGCAAAATTATGGCCCCTCAAAGGTGTCCCATCTTAATCCTCGAACTTGTGAATATAATGAGATATCACTCCCATTATTTTGCTGTGAAAAGTTGACCTTAAAATAGGGAGATTATCTGGGTGAGTCTTTTACCAGCTGGTAACTCTAGAAGGATTCAACATGATATTGCTGAATTTGAAGATGGAGTGGGGTACAGGACAGGACTGAAAACCAGCCTCTAGGAGCAGAAAGTGACTACCAGCTTATAGCCACCGAGGAAACAGGGGTCTCAGTCTTACAACCATAAGGAACTGAATTCTGCCAACAACTCAAAAGCAGTCCCCGACCCCCACACTCTCCTCACACTCCCCACCAAAAGCCTCCAGAGAAGAGCCCAGGCCACTGACACCTTGATTTCAGCCTGTGAGATCCTAAGTAGAGAATCCAGTGAAGTCCACTAGGACTTTTGACCTCTAGAACTGAGATAATAAATGGGTGTTGCTTTAAGTCACTAAATTTGTGGTAATTTATTACACTGCAACAGAAAACAAATATAGTCTCCTATAATCTATTAATCATGAGCAACTAGCCAAGAATAATCGGAAATATCAGAAAAGCCTCTAACAAGAACACAAAACACAAAACCAACAAAAGTGAAACAACAATTTGGTGAAAAGAGACTATATGGGAAGAAAAAAATGTCAAAAACACTCTCTTTACTTATGTTACAAAGAGGTGTGATAATATTGCCTCCACAAAACAAAGAACAAGATGTTTACTCTAAAGAAGTAACAGATCAAAAAAATAAAAAGGAACTCTTAACATTAAAAACATGATAGCAGAAATGAAAAATTCAGTGGAAGGGTTAGAAGGTGAAGTTAATAACATCTTCCAGAAAGAAGAATAAGAAGACAAAAAGATGTAAAACAGAAAGGTTAAGAACACTAGAGAATTAGTTCAAGAGGTTCAACATCCAAATGATAACAGTTCCAGAAAGAAAACAATGGGGAAGAAATCATCAATAAAATACTTCAAGAAATTCCCCAGAAACTAAATGATATGAGTTGACAGATTGGAAGGGTCCACTGAGAATCCAACACAGTAGACGAAAATAAACCCAAATCAAGACACATCACTGTGAAATTTTAGAATACTAAAGAAGAAACAGAAACTACTACAAGTTTCCAGAGAGCAAATCACATGCAAAAGATTCAGAAAATAGAACTTTGTACTTCTCAATACCAATACTGAAAGCTAGAAAAGCATGGAACAGTGAGTCTAAATTTTTTTTAAACTGCAACCTAAAATGCCTTAGCCAGCCAAGGAATCAATTAAATATGAATATAGAATAAAAATATTTTCATGCATGCAAGTCTTAAAGAATTTACCTCTTAAACCCTTTCTTTAAGAAGCAGGCAAAGGAAGTATGTCACTATATCAAGAGGGTAAACCAAGGAAGAGAAAGACATGGGATTTAAGAAACATGAAACCCTATAGAAGAGAGGAAGAGAAGTCTAGAAAGATAGTAAAGAGAAAAATCAGGATAATAGCTGTGCACCAGATGTCCAAGGCAATCATTCCAGATTAGAACACTATTACTATAAAAATAGGTTAAAGGCTATCATCTCCAAGATCCCCAATGTCAATGTTCCATCCTTCTTTTTAACCTGAGGACAGAATGCCCAGGCTAACCTGGCTTAGACGCTCTGTACTTGGCTAATTTGACTATGTGCTGCAAAAGTGCCTACACACCTTCCCTCCAAGCACTGTAGCAGCCTGGGAGAGGTGTGGACACACATTCAAACCCACAGAAGTTATCTGCTGTCATCTGCTCTATAAGGAGGGGATCATGGGGTGATTAGAAGTAGAGAGGTCAGAGGGACCCACTCCCCATCAAACCATATTGTTACCAGACAACTAATTTTAAAGGTCCACACAATGGTCCACTGGTGACCTGACTGGTGAGCCATGCATGTATTTCCCTGAACTCACTCATGACCTCACCTGCTGACTTCCCCAGAAGTGACTCTTGTAAACACTTAGCGAAGCTGAAGCCAGACTATGACTGAGAGACTCCATTCAGTTTATGTGCTCCTGAACATCTTCACCTAATAGTAACTTCAATAACCAGCTAGATGTGTGCTTGCCACTCAGGTTTTTAAAACAAAACAGCATATTACTTAGATAAACTATAACAAAAAGCAAAGAAACGAGTAGCATAAAAGTCAGGGTAGATATTACCTGTGGTGACTAGGGAAGGGAATACAACTGGGAGAGGCATACAGGTGGCTTCTAAGGTACAGGTTGTGTTCTATTTCTTTTTTTTTAAGATTTTATTTATTTATTTGACAGAGAGTGTGTTCTATTTCTTAGCAAAAGTAGTGTTTTATTATTCTTTATACCGTACATACATACATACTGTACATCTCTGCTACAGAGATGCATTTCACAATAAAAAAATTTAAATAAAGAAAAGGAGAAAATAGGGAGGAAAGAAAGCAATAAGGAGGAAGGAATCGACTAACCCTGATATTATAAAGGGCAACAGTGGTGGGGGGGAGTGGAGAATAGCTGTAAGATTCACTTACCATTTCATACGCTACTTCCTCAGAGGTATCTGTTTCTAAATTGAAACTGAATTCAATAGCTTCATTGTCTTTGTGCTTGCCTTTCAATTTTTTAGGGTCTTCAACCCAGAGTCTTAAGGCCAAGGATGAATTTGAGCAGTCATCTTCCTCTGCTAATTCCACCCTCAGTCCTGTATCCTCAGCAAAAAATGCGTGGTTTAGTAGGTCCCTGACAGACAACCTAACAAACAAAATACATATCTCATTATCAATTTTTCCAATCATGAACAAGATATAGAACTCTTAATTAGCAAACATCAATTAAATCAAAGTAACAATCTTATTTTAAATTTCCTATTAATTAGACCATTAATCTGCCTCGTTATAAAAAAATGAAATCTTATATCCAACTTATTATTTACCAAAGATGCAAAGAAATCCGAACTAACATGCACTTAAAGTCACCTTAAAGATTGTTTCCAGCAGCATAGCTAGATTCTGAACTTTAACAGACCTGTAAGTATGCCTAGAGAACTGGAGAAGTGCTACAGTATGTTAGGTAGAGTGACTAGTTTCCCTAAGCCACTGACTTAAGTTACTAAAACTCAAACAACAGGGGCACTTAGGTGGCTCAGTGGGTTAAAGCCTCCGCCTTCAGCTCGGGTCATGATCCCAGGTTCCTGGGATGGAACCCCGCATCAGGCTCTCTGCTCACCGGGAAGCCTGCTTCCCTTTCTCTCTCTGCCTGCCTCTCTGCCTACTTGTGGTCTCTGTCTGTCAAATAAATAAATAAAATCTTTAAAAATGTACAAAAATAAAACTCAAACAACAGATTGTCAGCAAAGGAAGCTAAAAACTCTTCTGGATATATAACCTCTAAAGGAAATCAGAAATACAAACTCTTTTACAAACGTTATAAATAGAAGTCATTGACTCCATTAATAATAATTTAGTCAGTGAACTTCACTCTTTAGAGAATGCCATGAATGAAATTAATTTAGTTCAGCAAAGTCCCATGGTTTTCTTCAAGTATTTAAGCCTAGTGTTTTAGGCCAAAGTATACATACAATGGATACCCCTCTACCTAATATTAGAGATTAACCATCTCTGAAGAGGGAAAAAAAAAAAGGACAGTGGTTCAAAAGTTTCTTTTACAAGCTGGGGGCAGTTAATGTCCTTTGCTTGGGCCAATTTCTAAAAACATACATATAATATCTAATCTATCTATATTATAGGCCAGAGAGAGCTAAAACTCATGTATTTCATAATGTCTATATAGAAAATTTCTCTCGACTATTTAAAGCAGATGAAGTATATTGAGAAGCATGGTATCCTGTAAGTTGAAGATTTTCAACCCTCCTGATTATGTTTTTAGTGATCAAGGGACAAATAATTAAGAGACTGTTATAAAAAGAATAAGCTTCCTCAGACTAGTTTTAAGGCTAAGGTGAGACGTGTTTAAGAAGACACAACCAAGGGTCACCTGAGTGTCTTAATCAGTTAAGTGTCTGCCTTTGGCTCAAGTCATGGTCTCAGGGTCCTGAGATCCAGCCCTGTGTCTGGTGCTCTGCTCAGTGGGGAGCCTGCTTCTCCCTTTCCCTCTACCTCTCCCCTCTCCTCTCACACACTCTCTCTCTCTCTCTCAAATAAATAGGTAAAATCTGAAGAAGAACAACAAGTATACAACCAAGTCAAGCCCTCTACCTTTCAATGAAAATGTAGCCTATGTATTTTTACTATGGAATAACTACAGTAATAGCAGAAGACACCATTAAATACTTACTACTCTGTTAGTTATTTTATATGCAATATCTTTTTAATCATCAAAATAAATACCTGCTTTGAGGAACAGAGGTAACTCGCTCAAGGTCATACTGGCTAAGTGTGAGTCCACATTTGACTCTTAGTCTGATGTAGAAGCCTGTGTTCTTTCTAATATACTAATATATCATGAATCCTTTTGAATATTCCAATGTTCTTTGGTAATAGATCACAATTAAAGTGCTGCAAAAGCAATAATCAGAATCCAAACTAAAATGGGTACTTCCACATAGTACAACTGACCCTCGAACACTGTTGGGAGGGGGGATTGGGGTGCCAATCTCAGCTGAAAATCTGTGTATAACTCCTAACTTCCCAAAAACTCAACTACTAATAGTCTACTGTTGACCAGAAGCTTTGCCAATAACATATACAGTTGATTAACACATATTTTGTAAGTGTTATATACCATATTATGTATTATATACTGTATTTTTACAAGAAAGTAAGCTAGAGTAAAAAATATTAAGAAAACCATAAGGAAGAGAAAATACATTTACAGTATTGTACAATATGTTATTCAAGAGACAACTGCATTTTTAGATTCACTTAAAAAAAAGCACGTCTGGGGCACCTGGGTGGCTCAGTGGGTTAAAGCCTCTGCCTTCAGCTCAGGTCATGGTCCCAGGGTCCTGGGATCGAGCCCCACATTGGGCTCTCTGTTCAGCAGGGAGCCACTTCCCCCTCTCTCTGTCTGCCTCTCTGCCTACTTGTGATCTCTCTCTGTCAAATAAATAAATAAAATCTTAAAAAAAAAAGCACGTCTAAACTCTTAAAACTCAAAAACAGTAACAACAACAAAAAATAAACAACCTAATTTTAAAAAGGGCAAAGGACTTGACCAGACATTTCTCAAAAGAAGATATAACCACATGAAAAGATACTCAACATCATTAGACATTAGGGAAATGCAAATCAAAACCACAATGAGATACCACTTCATAGCCATCAGGATGGCTATTATCAAAAAAATGGAAAATAACAAGTGTTGGTGAGGATGTTGACAAATTGGAACCTTCATATGTTGCTAGAAGGAATACAAAATGGTGCAGCCACTGTGGAAAAAAATTTGCGGTTCTTCAAGGAATTAAACATAGTATTACCATATGATCCAGTAATTCCATTCCTAGGTATATAATGAAAAGAATTGAAAGCAGGGATTCAAGCAAATATTTATTCACCAATGTTCATGTAGCATTATTCACCATATAGCCAACAGATAAAAATAACCCAAATATCCAAATGGATGGATATACAAAATGTGCTGTGTGTGCATACGTGTTTCTTCCTTAAAAAGGAAGGAAATTATGATATAACATGGAGATCAACCTTGAAAACCCTATGCTAAGTGAGATAAACCAGACACAAAAGGACAAATACTATACTGATTCCACTTACATGAGGCACTCAGAGGAAGCAAATTCATAGAGACAGAAAGTAGAATAAAGGTTACCAGAGGTTGAGGGGAAGAGGGAATGGAGAGAGAATGGGTACAGAGTTTCTGTTGTGGTAATGAAAAGGTTCTGGAAATAGCAGTGATGGTTGTTTAACAATGTGAAAGTACTAATGCTACTGAATCGTACACTTAACATATGATTAAAATGGTCAATCTCAGGTTACGTATATTTTACCATAATTAAAATATATAACTACCTAGATATAGCCTGTTGGTAAAATAATGTTCAGTAATAAAGCTATAATGAAGCAGGCTTTACCTCAATGGCTTTTATATAGTCTCAGATATACAACACTAAACTTAGAAAACTAATAAAAATGAGGGACAGTCAATAAAATGTGGGTGAAAATAATTTCTGTAAAGGACCTATCACCTTTATTAATCATAATCAATAAGGAGGTAAAAAATCAAAAGACTAACCTACTGATTTAACTCGGCAACTGTCCAAAGCTCAAATTAACAGGAAATAAAAGCTAAAACTAAAGGGATATATCCATAAGAAAAACACAAATTGTGTTATAAATAAACTTAGAATACTACTTCTTAGATATAATAGCCCTATCTGTTTTACCATTATCATGACACAAGGACATTGGTCAAATATGAAACACTTGAGGAGTTGATGATCAATTTTTTTTAAACTATCATTTTTCTCTAAGTACTTACCTGAAGGTGACAATGCAGAAGCACTCTACTATCAGTGACTATTAAACTGAAGGGTGAAGGTGATGAAAACTTGTCACAACACAAACAAAACCCAAATTCCAGTTCAAGAAAAATTCAGCACATGATATCAAAGTCCAAAATGGCAAACAACATGCACTGATATACTTCACCCCAGACAGAATGGTTTGTGTTCCATTCAAAAATAATACCCAGTATTATTCAAAGGTCAGAAAATGACCCAGTCCAAGGTAAGAGTTTAATGTATCCATCGGTTATATCATTTCACTACATTTGTACCCACCTTTCTGATTTGTTTTGGCGAATACATCCTTCAATGATTTCTTTCACTTCAGGATCAGTGACTTTATTGAAACTGGCTGGTTTTATGCCCTGAGAAAAGAAAAACAGTTTCTAGTCACAAACTAAGCAATTGATTGAAAAATAGTTTCTAGTCACAAATTAAGCAATTGAAAGCTCAAATCAATATGACACTTATTAACATAATAATTTTTAACACTAAACCATATTCAAACTTTAAATGAGATAAATATAGACATATGGTGTAAACTTAAACAATTTGTTGAAGATATTGTCACAGTTCTAATAGTCTATAATAAATTTCACAGTGAAAAACTGTGAACAATCTAAATTTCTAACAAGAGATACAAATTATGTGATAAATATATATGCTGTTATGCAAAAACTAAAAATGTAATAACATGGATAACTCTCTTATTGCAACATTAAGTAGGGAATAAATATTTGATCCCAAAATATATATGCAAGCATAACATCAATTAACAAACTGCAATAAACAAGTCTTCCAGAATGGCGAGAAGCAATAAACAATCAATATATATGTATGTGTGTGTGTGTGTGTGTGTGTGTGTGTGTGTGTGTATTTCTGAGAACTCTATATTATTTTTATCATTAAGCAATACTAAAATATAGAGAGAAACTCAAAGCTAATTATCAGATTCTAGGAATTCAATAACAAATTAGTAAGGTCCAGACAATTAAAAATGTTGTAGCTATTAGCTGCCTGAATCTGCTTATTTATATTCTATTACCCTTAAATTATGAGTTTTAGATTTAAAACAATAATCATTAGGGGTGCCTGGGTGGCACAGTTGGTTGAGCATCTGACTCATGGTTTCAGCTCAAGTTATGATCTCGGGCTCCTGGGATCAAGTCCTGAGCGGGGTTCTGCACTCAGCACGGAGTCTGCTTGAGATTCTCTCCCTCCCTCTCTCTGACCCTCCCACTCATGGGCTCTCTCTCTCTCTAAAATAAATAAATCTGTAAAAAAATCATTACAGTTATTTAACAAAAAACTCCAAATTAATCTAGAAGGAGAAAGATATCATAGAATAATTGTCATGGAATGAGGCAATCTAAAGCCTAGTTCTGGGTCTGACATACTATTTCACAGGATGCAGAATCAGAATGCCCAGTATCACATAGTAGATAAATTGGTGAGATTAGTAGTTAAGTGGAATCTCAAATTCTAGGAGCTTTCTTACAGATGGAAACATGAATTATGATATAATATTTTTGTGACTTTAAGATAATAAAGTCACCATTCAAAATATGGAGTTATATCATTCTACTTATAGAAAAAGTCCTTTTTGGCCTTTCCATTGATCTCTTACCTATTTCCCAGCACTGCTCCTAGGTGAAAATAATTGGGGAACTGCAACTTAAAAAATTGAGTACATAGTCTTTTCTATTTGTTGCCATACAACGTACAGACCAAGACTAAAAAAACATTCTAGCCTTACCTCTTTTTCTCAGCTCTTTGTTACAGTCCACACTTAAATTTCCCATATAGTCTAAATGATGGCTTTTTATACTTGGTTTGTTCAAATCAGGATTCAAACAAGGTCCTCATAGTACATGTATGACGCATTAAAGCTGGCTCATACCAAGCTAACAAGAGGCAACTATTACATTTTCAAGAATTTTGCAAGCTGACTGTTAAACATAGTCATTTACAAAAATTAAATTATATAAGCTTATAATTAAATAAATTATATCAACAACCAAGGTAATAAATACTGAAAATATCAGTCAGTCCTTAATTATTTTACTACATTTTACTATTATTTATGCTCTTGAGGTTGTTTATTCTATCCATATGGTGGAAATATCATATAAGTTCCACTGTGTATACCATCTCCAAACCTGCATTCAGTGAGGTCACACTGGTGACTTAAACTTTAAAAAAAACCTTAAACTTAAAAGTCACTGTGGAAATATTTAACACCAAGGAAATCAGCAAATGCTAGAAATCAGTTTTTTCTTTTTCAGAGAATTGTTTGTTGAACATTTACCTGCTCACCACTACTTTAAGTCTCTTGTATTCTTTAACAATTTCTCCCCCTTTTGCTTTCATGAAATTGATTTGCTGGAGAAACTAAGTCATTTGCCCTACAGAATGGCCCATATTCTGGAATACTGGCCTTATTTCTAGTCTCCCTATACAATTATCTCTAGAGTCAGACCGATTTAGGGTCAAAATCCACCATTATTAGTAGTGTGTGAACTTGGGCAAGTCACAACCTTTGGTTCTCAGTCTCATCATTCATAAACTGAAGATAGTGCCATCTTGTAAGGATTTAAATATAAAAGTATGCAGTAAAGCATGCATTTTAAAAGGATACCTATTAATATCAGTTACTTTAAACACTTTGACAGTCTCTTTCTTGGCCTATTCTAGAGCCACCCAACTGGATTATGAAACAGACCTATTTAGAACTATCCTAAGACTTTACTTCTACCTCTCTTATATCCCTTACTCTACTCCTATCCTCTGATGTTTATACCTGTTTGTGAATTTATCCATACTAAAAATGCAAGCTCTTTGTGGGTAGCAAACACTTCTTATTCATCTTTACATTCCTTGCAATTTGTAATGCAACAAAATACCCCTAACAGGGAATCAAATACTATAGCTATTGAATAATATTTTAAACGCCCTTTTATAATCAGGCTTTTAGAACCAGAAACCTTCAAAACTGTTTAGTCAATCTTCATTATTCAGCTTTGAAAAAATAATATCCACTAATAAATGTAAAAATGATTTACAAACAAGTGGTTATAGATGATATGTCTGTAAATTTACCCAACGATACTAATACAGAGCATTTTATGTGACCCCAATAAAGTTAGGTATATAACATAAATCTAAAGCTTGTTACATTAAAACTATTTTAAATTTAGCACTGTTATATAGCACTAAACCAAAATTAGTTTTAAAATAACTTTACCAACTTCAACATGAAATGTGACAATCTAGGAAATAAAAAGAATAAAGTTATACTTACACTAGTTACTTTACGGTATATTTGAGCTGCATTCTGGCACTCAGAATAAGGGTACTCTGAAGTAGCCATTTCCAGCATACACATTCCAAAAGCATAGACATCTACAGATTCATCGTAGTGCTCTTCATACATCTCTGGGGCCATAAACTCAGGAGTCCCTACAAAATAACACCACATCCACATCTTTATTAAAAAGAAAAATGTATCCACCAATATCACATTCCCTTTGCCATAAGGATTACCAGAGTTAATTTCTGCTCCCTAAACCAAATTTATAAATATTTGCAGAATACTTGCTATACCTATATAAAGTACTTCAGGAATTTCCTTAACTTTCTATACTCATGGAGTACAATTTGTAACACTCAAGATTAGGTAATGATTACTAAAATCTGTTTTCTTTTTTTGTTAATTTTTAAAATCCGTTTTTATTTCTATCCTTCCTTTATAAATTTTTCTGAACTAAATTAGTAAATCCTCTTTCTTAAGTCTTCAGAACCTTTTAATGATCTTTAACATATCCCAAAAAAGAAATACACTAGGATGTCTCTGAAATAAGTCAATATGTAATAGATATTTCAAAGCAAATTCACATTCTAGTCCAGGAGTCAGCAAACTTCTCTGTAAAGAAGCAGATAGTAAATATTTCAGAGACAACAGTCTCTGTCACAACTACTCAACTCTGCCACTGTAGTGCAAAAGCACCCACAGACAATACATAAATGAGTGGGTACAGCTGTGTTCTCATAAAATGTTATTTACAAAAATAGGCAATGGGGCCAGATTTGGCTCATGGGCCACAGTTTGCTGATCCCTATTCTAGATATAGACAATTAGCAAAATCTCTCTTTATCCAACCAATAAAATATAAAAGTTTAATCACCTATGACACTCTTAGCAAATGATGTTCGCATTAAGGTGGCCAGGCCTAGATCACCAATCTTCACAGATCCAGTGGGTCCCGTGATGAAAATATTGTCACACTTCAGATCCCGGTGAATAATGGGAGGAGTCCTAGTGTGCAAGAACTGCAACCCCTTTAAAATTTGCCTGCACCAGCTCCTTAAGACCTTTGGTTTCATGACTTTAAATCGTTTTAAGTACCTACACAAAGAAACAAAAGACCACATGTAAACACACATACCTAGCTTATTATATGAGCACTATTAGGGTAAATCATGTAAGTTGGCTGCTAGTTTAAGTACTATGCTTGCCATCACTGAACTGTTTTCTATTCTCTGTTATAGAAAAACAATTTTAAATCTAAGGCTTCATTCTTAGAGAAGATATCCTGCCAAGTTTAGCATTTTTTAGTATTTTTAATTCAAAACAAGAATCATTTTAATCAGAATATCCTTTTGTGGAAAGGTAGCACAATTTTAAAAAGAAAGTTCTTCTCTACTTTCTAATAACTGCTTATATAAGGTCACCATAGGGTTTAACTATGTAAAATTTTACTGCAAAGATGCTAGGAAACAGAAAAAGTATATCTCACATTTAATAGTTATAAATAACTGATTACACCATCAAATGAAAAACTGTAGTCAGAAATAAAAGTAAATAAACTATAATTAGACAGTCCTGCTCACTAGATATGTGAATGTGGCCATACCCTTGAAATTTCATTATTTTTACAAAATGACATTACTTCTAATTCTAAAATTTTATGTGATCCCACAAATATTCATTTCTCAATACTGTATTTTCTTTTTTGTTTTCAATACTGCATTTTCTAATGAACTTCATTAACATCCTAAATTTTTCAACCTGCCCTGAAGCACAGTCACTAGATTCAGATGCTACCTATTCTTTAATCAAGTAGTTATTTTATAAACAACTTTTATGACTCTTGAAAATTATTTCCAAATAAAACTTCATTGGCACTGTCAAAGTCAACTTACGTCTTTAAAGTTCCTGATGTCATAAGTTCAGTCACCAATACAATACATTTCTTTCCTTTTAATATAGATTCCCAGGAATCATAAAATCGAACTATATTGGGATGTTGGAGACCCTTTAACATTTCTGCTTCTTCCTTGAACCTTTGCTGCTCAGCTTTGGTTAATTTCCGATCCTGAAATGGAATAAGAATTTCCAAATTAGGGGCGCCTGGGTGGCTCAGTGGGTTAAAGCCTCTGCCTTCGGTTCAGGTCATGATCCTGGGGTCTTGGGATCCGGCCCCGCATCGGGCTCTCTGCTTGCTGGGGAGCCTGCTTCCTCCTCTCTCTCTTCTGCCTGCCACTCTGCCTACTTGTGATCTCTCTCTGTCAAATAAGTAAATAAAATCTTAAAAAAAAAAGAATTTCCGGGGCGCCTGGGTGGCTCAGTGGGTTAAGCTGCTGCCTTCAGCTCAGGTCATGATCTCAGGGTCCTGGGATCAAGTCCCGCATCAGGATCTCTGCTCAGCAGAGAGCCTGCTTCCCCCTCTCTCTCTCTCTCTGTCTACTTGTGATCTCTCTCTGACAAGTAAATAAATAAAATCTTAAAAAAAAAAAAAGAATTTCCAAATTAGAGTCTAGAAATTCTCATGCACATGTGTAACATCGCTCACACATGCCTTATTTTGTTGTTTTCATTTATGTATGTATTTATCTTCACCTGTCAATTTTTTTTCTCAGGACCTGTATAATCACTGATATATTTTATTAGATGGATACTTTGACTCCTCCCATTCAAGCAGCAGCTGTCATAGTTCATAACTATGTTATAAATCCACCTGCAAAATAAATCAATACCTCATATGATAATTGAACGTTCTGATAATCATTTCATAATATATACATATATCAAATCATTATGCTGTACACCTTAAACTTATACAGTGTTATGTCAATTATATCTCAATAAAGCTGGAAATATAAATAAAATTTCCTTTGCTGGCAAAGAAAAACAATGTATCAAAATGAAAAAAAGTAATAATCAAAACAAACAGAAGTTTCCCTAAATCCAAAATTTCCACATCTATAGGATCTACAATGTCAGGACAGGAATAATCAAAATGTTAGACATTAGGCATTTATTCTGGTTAAACATCTGAATTGCCAACATATTTCTAGACAGAAATACAAGATTACCATCCAGTAAAATACCTTCAAACAGGAACTGGACCTCTAATCTGCTACATTAAATTCTAGAAGTCAAAGGAGCAATGTTTACAGAATTCTGAGGGAGGGCTGTAACCCTAAAACTCTGAACCCAGACAAGCTACCAACCAAATTTATAAGGGAAAAAGAACACATCTTCATGAAAACAAGGACCCAAAGTTTACCATACCATACACCCTTTCTGAAACTATTACTCAAAGAATTTCAATAAAAATCTAGCCAAATAACATCATTAGAAAAAGGAGAGTATGACATACAATAAACAGCATGAAATTTCCAAAGGCTAAGTAATCATGGTTAATGTGGTTATTAAAATTTAGTGAATTTTCTAAACAATAATTTCAATAGAAGATATGTAATGCAAAAAGAAATTCTGCAATTAAGACTCCAGATGATCACCAGGTGTTATATGTAAGTGATGAATCACTAAATTCTATACCTGAAACTAATATTACACTGTATGTTACATAACTAGAATTTAAATAAAAATGTGAAACTATAAAAATTAAATTGAATTTTTAAAAAACAGAAAAGGAAGAATAAAAATTTTTGTCTTCTGAAAGTGAGAGTAGGAAAGGAAGGAGTGAGAGAACTATTTTAAGTTTTGATTTTGACAGAGAAATAATCAAGTAGCCTAGTTAAAAATTTAGGTATAATTTTCACTTCAAGATGACTGACAACATATTACATTAATTCCCTTCTCTTCCTAAATCTCACCAAAATGACAAAAGAAATATATAAGCAAATCCACAGTAGTATCAGAAATATGAGAAGGGTTAAATTTTTTAAAGATAAATAAAAGCATTGATAGAATATACTTTTATGAAACTCAAGAGAGTAGGAGAAATGGTAACTTGATAGACACAAAAGACTTCCATTAAAGAGGTTGTTTTATTTTTTTAGAAAAAAATAAGCTATTGGGATTTCATCAAAATAAAAATCTCCACAGCAAAGGAAACAATCAACAAAACTAAAATGCAACCTACAGAATGGGAGAAGATATTTGCAAATGACATATGTGATAAACCACATAAAGAGCTTATAAAACTCAACACCCAAAAAAACAAGTAATCCAGTTAAAAACTGGGCAGAAGACATAAGTAGACATTTATCCAAAGAAGACATAGAGATGGCCAAGAGACACAAGATGTTCAACATCACAGATCATCAGGGAAATCCAAATCCAAATTACAATGAGGTATCACACCTGTCAGAATGGCTAAAATCAACAGCACAGAAAACAACAGACATTGGTGAGGATGTAGAGAAAGGGGAACCCTCTTGTACTGTTGATGCAAATACAAACTGGTGAAGCAACTCTGGAAAACAGTACAGAGATTCCTCAGAAAGTTAAAACTAGGACTCCCCTATGATCCAGCAATTACACTACTAGGTATTTACCTAAAGCATCCAAAAATACTAAATAAAAGGAATACATGCACCCTCATGTTTATAGCACAGTATCTACAGTAGCCAAATTATGGAAACAGCCCCAGTGTCCATCAACTGATGAATGGGTAAGGAAGATGGTGTGTGTGTGTGTGTGTGTGTGTGTGTGTGTATACACACACACACACACAATGGAATATTATTCAGCCATAAAAAGAATGAAATCCTGCCATTTGCCACAACATACATGGAGCTAGAGAGTATTATGCTAAGAGAAATAAGTCAGAGAAAACAAATAACATATGATTTCGCTCATATATGGAATTTAAGAAACAAACAAATGAGCAAAGGGAAAAAAGAGAGAGAGGCAAACCAAGAAACAGACTCTTAACTATAGAGAACAAACTGATAGTTTATCAGAGGGGAGGTGGGTGGGGGATGGGTTAAATAGGTGATGGGGGTTAAGGGGTCACTGGTTATGATGAGCACCTGGTGTTATATGGAAGTGCTGAATCACTATACTGCATACCAATAATATTATACTGTATGTTAAGTACCTGGAATATAAAGAAAAACTTTAAGGGGCTCCTGGCCAGCTCAATCAAAAGAGCATGAGACACTTGATCTTGGGGTCATGAGTTTGGGGCCCATGTTGGGTGTAGAGATTACTAAAATAAATACGTATTTTTTAAAAGAGGAAAAAAAGGGAAAACTTTTAAAAAGAGGTTTTTTTTTTTTAAGACTTCATGATAACCCTAATAAAGAAGCACATCAGGGCTGTGGCAATTTCACTTCTGGTTACTTTATTCACATTATTCCTTGTTGTGTATATGGAAATATGTAAAGGGATGTTCAGTGCAGCATGGATTGTAATTGTGAAAAATTAGAAACAACTAAAATGTCAATAATAAAGTTCATTATATGCCAGGTACTGCTCTAAATTTTTTAATATATTGATACATTTAGTCCTACAACAATCCTTTAAGATAGGCATTACTGTCATCTTCATTTTGCAAATGAAGAAACTGAGGTTAAGGTGGTTAGGTAACCTGCCCAGGATCAAAAGTGCTACATGTGGGTTATAGCCAAATAACAAGTTAAAAGAATGAGGAAGATCTATGTATACTAATGTGGATAGATCTCTAAGACATTCTGCTGAGAAATAAAAAGCACTCGGAAAAAATTACAAGATGATAATTTGTACATAAAAAAACCCATCCTCAACAATGCTTTATTTTCTATTACATATTTAAATGCATAGATATAGGATGAGACAGATACGCAAATGAGTAGCTGCAATTATATCTGGAAGGAAGAAGATTGGCATGTGAGTCTTTTCTTCAGATGATGACTAACTATATGGTACACCTCATAGTCACTCAGCAGTATCTCTTACTTTACTGAATATCTTTTATGTGACTATCTGAAGCTTAGTCTCCTAAGACTTTTTATATTTAACTTTCTCATCTATCTGGAGTTTCCTGTACATGCAGTCTTTTCATCTCGATGGTTAATTGGTTGTGCTAGCACCACTTAAACTACTCTTTTCTCACTGACTTGAGGAACATGTTTGTTGTATATTGTCTCTAATTATACTGGATTCTGCTTCTTTTCACTAATCTGTCCATCCCTATGATAGTGGCTTTCAGTATGTATAATGACTGATAAGACAAATCACTTCCGTATTCATTATTTTCTTGGCTTTCTCATCTCTTTATGTTCTATATAAACATTAAGATCATTTTTCCAATTAAAACAAAAGAATCACTTGGAATATAATTGGACTTATAGCAAATATACAGACATTAATTTGGAGAAAACTGTAACTAGGAAGCCATCTAAGAACATGGTGTGTATCTTTCCATTTGTCCAGAGTTCCAGTAAGGTTTGTTGGGGGGAGAGGGAGAGCGAGGAGAAAGACCTGATACTCTCTTAGCTTATTTTTTCCTGAACCACATATTTTTAATTTATTTAAAAATCACTTAGTAAAACAGATTCTTTCTGATGTATAGTTCCTTAAGTTTCGACAAATGCATAAAGTGTATAACCACTGCCACAATTACACACAGAACAATTCCATTGATTCCACCCTCCCCCCACCCACACACACAAATTCCTTTGCACCATCCATTTCTAGTCAAACCCTCTTCGTACCCTTAAACTCCAGAAACTACTCATCTATTTATTATTCCTATAATTTTGCCTTTTCTGGAAAGTCCTATAAATGGGAAGAAGTATACATAGCCTTTTGAGTCTGGCATCTTTTACTTAGCACAATGTCTTTTAGATTGATCCATATATTGTTCTATCAATAGTCTGTTGCTTTTAATTGTTGACTAGTATTCCACCTATGAATGTACCACAATATGTTTATCCATTCCCAGATGAAAAACATTTGGGTACTTTCCAGTTTGGGGCAATTACAAATAAAACTACTATAAACATTCATGTACAACTGTTGGCGTGAATGTAGGTTTTCTTGGATAAATGTCTCAACTGGGATTGAAGGGTCATATGGTATGTTTAACTCTGTAAGAAACTGAGAGTGCCAGAATGGTTCTACCATTTTGTATTCTCACCAACAATGTATTAGATTTTCTCCACATTATCCTCACTAGTAGTTGGTCCTGTCAGGATTTTGTTTCATTTGGTTGGTTTTTAGCCATTCCAATAGGTGTACTGGGGTATCAGATTATGGTTTTAGTTTTCATTTCCTTAATGATTGAGCATCTTTCTGTGTGCTTACTTGCTATACATCTATCTTCTTTGCTGAAATGTCTGTTCCAATCTTTAATCCATTTTTTAATTAGGTTGTTTTATCTTATTGTTGAGTTTTGAGAGTTCTTTATAGATTCTGGATGCAAGTCCTTTGTCACGTATGAGATTTGAAAATATTCTCTGCCACTCTGTGGATTATCTTCTCATTTTCTTAACAGTGTCGTTCATAACACAAAATATTTTAAGTTTGACGAACTCCAATTTATTGATTTTCTACTTTTATAGATCATGTATTCATTGTTATATCCAAGAACTCTTTGCCTAACCAAAAGTGAAAAAGATTTTCTCAGGTTTTCTTCTAGAGGTTTTACAGTTTTATGTTTTACATTTTTAGGTCTATGATCTATTTTGAGTTAAATGTTGTATAACATGTGAAAATTAGGTGAAGGTTCATTTTTTTTTTAGTATGCATGTATAATTACTCAAGCACCTTTTGTTGAAAAGACCATCCATTCTATGCCGAATTGCCATTCTATCGTTTTCAAAAATCACTTGACCAGGGAGCAGCTGTGTGGTTCAGCTGGTTAAGCATCTGCCTTCAGCTTAGGTCATTATCCCGGGGGTCCTGAGATCAAGCCCTACATTGGGCTCCCCACTCAGCGGGGAGTCTGTTTCTCCCTCTCCCACTCCCTGCTTGTATCTCTCTCTCTCAAATAAATAAATAAAATCTTCCAAAAAAATAAAATACAAAATAAAATAAAAATCACTTGACCATATCTGTTTGGGTCTATTTCCAAATTCTCTTCTGTCCCACTTACCTATGTGTCTATCTTTTTGCCAATACCAAACATGTCTTAATTACTGTAACCTTGGAGTAAGTCTGAAAAATCAGTTAACATGAATTTGTTAAACTTCTTTATCAAAATTGTTTTAGCTATTCCAGTTCCTGCCTTTCCATATTAATTTGAAAATCAGCTGTCAACAACTACAAATATTCCCACTGGGATTTTGATGTAATTGTCTTGAATTTGTAGGTCATATGGAGAAAATTGACATCTTAATATTAAGTCTTCTAATCAACCAATCCATTTATTTGGATCTTCTTTGATTTTACTTTTTTTTTTTTTGTTTTCAGCATACAGATAATGCACATACTTTATATACACTTAAGTATTTTTCTGGTGCTACTGTAAATAGTATTTTTTAAAAATAACAATTTCATGGTAGCATTTCTATACACTAATAATAAAATAGTAGAAAGAGTAATTAAGAATTCCATCTACAATTGCGCCAAAAAGAATAAAATACCCAGGAATGAACTTAATCAAGGAGGTGAAAGATCTTATACACTGAAAACTATAAAACATTGATGAAAGAAATTGAAGATGACACAAAAACATGGAAAAACATTCCATGCTCACAGATTGGAAGAATTACTATTGTTAAAATGCTCATACCACCCAAATGATCTACATATTCAATGCAATCTCCATCAAAATACCATCAACATTTTTCACAGAACGAGAGCAAAAAAACCCTAAAATTTTTTATGGAACCATAAAAGACCCCAAATAGCCAAAGAAATCTTAAGAAAGAAAAATAAAGCTGGGAGTATCACAATTTCAGATTTCAAGATGTACTACAAAACTGTTGTAATCAAAACAGTATAGCACTGGCACAAAAACAGACACATAGGTCAACAGAAAAGGACAGAGAACCCAGAAATAAAACCACACTTCTTTTTTTTTTTTTTTAAAGATTTTATTTATTTATTTGACAGAGAGAGATCACAAGTAGACGGAGAGGCAGGCAGAGAGAGAGAGAGAGAGAGAGGGAAGCAGGCTCCCCGCTGAGCAGAGAGCCCGATGCGGGCCTCGATCCCAGGACCCTGAGATCATGACCTGAGCCGAAGGCAGCGGCTTAACCCACTGAGCCACCCAGGCGCCCTAAAACCACACTTCTATGGTCAATTAATCTATGACAAAGGAGGCAAGAATATACAATGAGAAAAAGACAGTCTCTTCAATAAATGGTACTGGGAAAACTGGACAGCTACATGCAAAAGAATGAAAACAGACTTTTCTTACACCATACACGAAAATAAACTCGAAATGGAGTAAGGACCTAAATGTGAAGCCTGAAACCATAAAAATCCTAAAAGAGAACACAGGCAGTAATTCCTTTGACATTGGCCATAGCAACATTTTTCTAGATTTGTCTCCTAATGGAAGAGAAACAAAAACAAAAATGTAAACAATTGGGACAACATCAAAATAAAAAGCTTCTGCACAGCAAAGGAAACCATCAATAAAAAAGTCAATCTACTAAATGGGAGAAGATATTTGTCAATGTTATATCTAATAAGTGGTTAATATGTGAAATATATAAAGAGTTCATATAACTCAACACCCCCCCCCCAAAAAAATGAGATTTAAAAAATGGCGAGGGGTGCCTGGGTGGCTCAGTCAGTTAAGCACCCAATTTTTTATTTTAGCTCTGGTCATGATCTCAGGGTCATGAGATCAAGCCCCGTGTCCAGCTTCACACTCAGCAGGGAGTCTGCTTGGGATTCTCTCTCTTCCCCTGCTCTCCTTGTGCTCTCTCTCTCTCTCTCTCTAAAATAAATAAATCTTTTAAAAAATGGCTAAAGAATCCAAACCAATATTTTTCCCAAGAAGACATACAGATGGCCAACAGACATAAAAATATGCTCAATATTACTCATCATCAGGGAAATGCAAATCAAAATCACACTGAGATATCACACTGAAATGTCACACTGAGATGTCAAAATGGCTATAAAATCACACTGAGATGTCAGAATGGCTATAAACAAAGAGACAAGAAATAACAAGTGCTGGTGAGAATGTGGGAAAAAAGGAACCCTCACATACTGTTAGAAGGAAGGTAAATTGATGCAGCCACTCTGGAAAACAGTATGGGGGTTCCTTAAAAAATTAAAAATAGAAATAACATATGATCCAATAATTCCCAAATTAAAACACTAATTCAAAACTATATATGCACCCCTATGTTCACTGCAACATTATTTACAACAGCCAAGATATGGAAGCAACCTAAGTGTCTATCAATAGAGGAATGGATAAGAAGATGGGTATATATATTTACATTGGAATATTATGCAGCCATAAAAAGTTAGATAGTGCCACTTGAGACAACATGGATGGACCTGTTTATTTTTTTATCGGTTTTGCTAAGACATTCAAAATATTGAAAAAAATAATGATGTAACAGTTATCACTGCCTTTTATTGTATTTTAATAAAAAGTTTTATTCTCACAGCTTACAACGTCCATTGCTTTTTGTTTTTGTTTTTGCGAGTACTTTAACACGCTGAACTTACATTCCTATGTTACTTTTTTAATTAGGAGTGGCTGTTGAATTTTGTTAAATGTTTTCTCAGCATCTATTAATGTGATCATATGGTTTCTTGATAGGTTCCTAATACAGAATTATTCTTAAAATCTTTAAGGCCTACCTAGTTCTAGCATATTATTCTTTTGATCCACTGATGAATCATATTTGCTAATATTTTGCTAAGGATTTTAAACTCTATATTAATATGTGAGATTAGGCTATAGTTTTCTTTCTTTGACAAATATAAGGATTCTTATTGAAAATACACTGGCTTCATGAAATTAAGTGGAGTTAAATAATTTTAACATTGGAATCACTTGTCATTTAAAGGTTACCTAGATATCAAGCTCTGGATTTACTTGTTTCTAATGTTCTTTTATGTCTTTAAATTATAAAAAAAAATAAAGCAAAAAGAATAAGGTATAATAACCAGCTCTGTTGAATTTTAACATTTTGCCAAATTTACTTCCATTTTAAACAAGACATTAGAGACATAGTTGAAGTCTCCTAGATATCCCTTCTTGATTCTATCCCCTTCCTTTCCATTCCAGAAGAAACTACAATTTGAATTAGGTTTTTAATCCATGCACATTTTAAAAGTATTTTTATTATATGTTTTTATCCATAAGCAATATAGTTTTACAGCTTCATAGAAGTGGTTATCATGTGTTACGTTCCTTTTGCAAATTATTTGGTTTGATATTACATTTATTTATCTACTTTGATATGTATAACAGTTCCCGTTTATTTATTTTAACTTGCATAGTATCTCATTATCTAGTTCTACCATAATTTATCCATTCACCCACTGATGGATATTTGGGTTGATACAAGTTTACTCTTATAAACTATGCTGCATTGCATATTCTTGGATGCCTCCTTGTCCCGGTATTAACAAAAACAAAAAAGAATTTAGGTCACCTTTCTACAATAACTGGCCTGTTCAAATTTTCTTTTTCTTGGGTACATTTTGGATTATATTTTGTTTAGGAGCAATCCATTACTTAAGATTTAAAATGTATTATCAGGGTTATAGGTAGAATCTAGATGGTGGATATAATGGATGTTCTAGGCAAGTCTTTCAACTTTGCTCTATATTTGAAATGTTTCATACTAAGTGTTGGGAAAATTTTGTTGGCAAAGTTGCATATAATGTTCTCTTCTACTTCTTTGACTCTTTTCCAGAGCATGGCTATATTTAATCCGTCATTTCTCCTCTCGTGTATTTTTGCCTTCTTTATTTTTCTTCATCAGGGTCATTAATCATTTTCAGAAAGCCAAAGTGAGTAGAATTTATTTATCCTATTTTCAGGTTTATAAATCCTTATTAATTTCAGCTATCTTTATTTCCCTCTTACTTTATTTTGCTTTATTTTATTGTTATATCCCTAATGTCTCAAAATTATCAAATACCTTCTAGTTATTATTCACTAATAATGAAGACATTTTAGGTGATAAGTTTTCTTCTGGGTATAGCTTTTGCAATGACCCACAAATTTTGTCATAATGTCCTCTTTTTCATCACTTTCTGGGTAGTTTATAATTTCAGTTTTGATTCTCTCTTCTTTCCAAAATTTATCTAGAAGTATGATTTCTGATTTCCAGTTAAAAATCTTTCAGTTATTTGTTTCATTATTTCTCATTTTACTGAGGAATACAGAATATAAAATCTCTTTATTTAACTTAATGTTTTCTTTAGGCCACATAATTTGACCAACTTTTTAATAAAAATGTGTATTCTCTTTGAAGGATATATAGTACTATATATCCATCAAATGAAGTTTGTGGACAATATTATCTAGTTCTTCTGTGTTTATTCACTTTTTGTCTACTAGATCAGTCCTATTTTGAAATAGGACCTGAAATCTCCGACGATAGCCATATGTTTATCCATTTTCCTCGAAACTATTACAGGTTCTTAGTTTAAATTACTAACCAAAATATTTTTTGTGCCTATGGCTCTTTTATATATCTTCTTGAACTGTGAGGTAAATAATTTCATAAAATCCTGTTCAGTGCTCTAAGTTTACTTCCTTCCTTCTGTGACAGATATTAATATTGCCACTCCTGTTTTCTCTTTCTTGTTCATACATTTATCTTACCTTTCTTTACCACTGTCTTAAGTATGTTTTTAGTAAACAACACGTGGGTTTTGTCTTCTTTTTTTATGTATTTATTTGACAGAGATCACAAGTAGGCAGAGAGGCAGGCAGGCAGAGAGAGAGAGGAGGAAGCAGGCTCCCCGCCGAGCAGAGAGCCCGATGGAGGGCTCAATCCCAGGATCCTGAGATCATGAAGCCCAAGGCAGAGGCTTTAACCCACTGAGCCACCCAGGCACTCCTAGTTTATTGGTGTTTGATTTTGAGTGTCAGGAAGACACTCCCCCTGCCTCTCCCCCTACTTGTGTACGCTCTCTTTTGCTCCCTCTCATTCAAAGAAATAGAATCTTTAAAAGATAGTTAAGAAACTCATACATTATTTGTCTTTCTCTGACTTATCTCACTTAGCATAAGGCCTTCAAGGTCTGTCCATGTTGTCATAAATGGCAGGGTTTCCTTCTTTCTCATGGCTAAATAATATTCCATTGTGTATATCTAAATAATATTTCATTGTCTATATATATGCTTCACATCTTTATCCATTCATCTGCTGACAGACACCTAGGTTGTTTCCATATCTTGGCCATTGTGAATAATGCTGCAATGATCACGTGTAGGCAGAGATCCCTCTGAGATCCAAACACTGCATAGTATCATTTAAAAGTGGAATCTAGGGGCCCCTGGGTGGCTCAGTTGGTTAAGCATCTGCCTTTGGCTCAGGTCATGATCCCAGGGTCCTGGGATTGAGCCCCACACTCTACTCAGCGGGAGCCTGCTTCTCCCTCTCCCTGCCATTCCCCCTGCTTGTACTCTCTCTTTGTCAAATAAATAAATAAAATCCTTTAAAATAAGTAAGGAATCTAAAAAGTGAATTTCTAAAAACAGAGACTAGAACAGTGGTTACCAGGGACTGGAGGAGGGAATTTGAGAGATGCTGCTTAAGGATATAAATGTACAACTAGTAAATAAGTAAGTTCTGAAGATCTAATAGACAACATAGTGATTAGTCAACAATACTGTCATAAACGTCAAAGTTGCTAAGCAACTAAATCTTAACTGTATTCACACAAAAAATAAAAGATAAACACATGACATGATAAATTGCTAAGGCTACTGTGGCAATCATATTGCAATATATAAATGTATCAGTCCAACACACTTTACACCTTAAACTTACACAATGTTAAGTCAAGCATATCTGAACTTTTTTTTAAAATGCTAAAAGAGTTAAGGAACTTAAAGAACAAGAGCAAAGAATACTACACTTAGAAGAGACCTGGGGGGTGCCTGGGTGGCTCAGTCGTTAAGCGTCTGCCTTCAGCTCAGGTCATGATCCTGGGGTCCTGGGATGGAGCCCCTCATCAGGCTCCGTGATCAGTGAGGAGCCTGCTTCTTCCTCTCCCACTCCCCCTTCTTGTATTCCCTCTCTCGCTGTCTCTCTCTCTGTGTCAAATAAATAAATAAAATCTTTAGAAAAAAAAAAAAGGAAGAGACCTGGGAATAAGTGTTTACATTTTTCTGTCTAATCTAAGATGACTAAGTAAGTCCTAACTGTCCCTATAATTAGCTGGAAGTCATCCACTTGTGATAGATCAGCAGATCTGTTCTGAAGAATAATGAATAAATTTTGATGCCTTCTGATTAAGTTAGTAGAATACAAGTCTTTCACGTGCCAAACTAAACTACTCCATCTTATCCTTTGATCCTAGGAATCAAAAGTAGTCAGCATTAGGAGTAAACAACTTTACAAAATTACAACTGTTGCCCCAGATGTATTACTGGAGGTAAACTCCACCGAAAAGGGCTAGCCAAGATCTTCCAAGGTCCACTTCTAATTCAGTGAGTGGAAAGTAAACCTGCCAGTGGAATATAAATACAATGGAATATAACTCAGCCATAAAAAAAGAATGAAATCTTGCTGTTTGCAATGACATGAATGCAGATAGAAAGTATTATGCTAAGAGAAATAAGTCAGAGAAAGACAAATACCACATGATTTCACTCATATGTGAAATTTTAAAAAACGAAACAAATGAGCAAAGGGGGAAGAAAAAGAAAGCAAGAGAGGCAAACCAAGAAACAGACTCCGAACTAGAGAACAAATTGATGGTTAACAGAGAGGAGGTAGGTGGGGAGATGGGTTAAATAGGTGATGAGGAACACCTGTGATGAGCTCCAGGTGTTGTACGGAAGTGCTGAATCACTCTATTGTACACCTGAAACTAATATTACACTGTGTTAACTAATTGTAATTTAAACAAAAACAAAACAAAAAAGAAGCATTCCATTTCCAAAATGTAAACTATAGCCTTATCAGCTATGTCTCTTAATGCAAACACCAACAATAAACTACATAACCAGGTCAGTGGTTACGTGGCTGTTTCTGCAAACATGAACAGAAGAAATCATCAATGGTGTTACAAAAGCTGTATAATAACTTGTTTAAGTAAGGAAAATCACCATGAAGGCTTCAAAATGGTGCTTAACTTACAAAGTAGTCCATTAATGAGTGTTTTGGATAAATATGAGGCCACTCAGTATTTTATCACTATCTTTATTGTTCACTCAACCATGTGCCACGTTTTATAATCATTATCTCTGATCCTCAACATTTTTATTTCTCAAGCTGAGCAGTATGTACACATGTTCCATGTTATGCTTTATTCTCTTTTGCATATCAGAAATACTGTATTTCTTTTTTAAAAAGTAAAAAACTAAGGCTCCAAAATGTTAATTAAGCTGCTTAGCTTGCCCAAGAAACCCAAACGGCACAGGCATCACTAGAACCCAGGTCTGCCATATTCTGAATCCTGAGTACTTTCTAGTTCATCGCTCTGCCTCTCAGAAAGAGTCTTCACAGCAATGACTGCAGATACCTCATTCACAAACCACTTTCCTTGCAGAGACAGTATAGCATCCCAGAACTAAAGCTATATGAAATAAACACACACTAGGGTAACAATCATTTGTAAGTGGTAATGCCAAAGTACTAATCAAGAAATCAGCATATAATAGTTATGGACTGGTCATATTAGCATTTTAAAGCTTTTAGGCAGCAATAGTATCAGTACCTTTTTAAAAAGTGCTCATCAATAGTAGTTAAGATAGCACATGGAAAAGGGAATGAACCAAATACAGAACCAGGTTCACTTGTCTTCCAGTACTATTGAACAAAGGGGATGTCCTCATCCAGGCAGGACCTGAGCATACAGTTCATTTGCTTGGTCTATTGTCTTGGCAGAAGAACATACACAGGAACTCTAGTTGCTTTGTTCTGACTCTATTCTTACCAAGCCAGTTTCTGATTATAATTTAGTGTCCCATATATCTAGCCTACAGACCAACTAGAACATTTGACCTACCAAATGCACTCCTCATTCTAAATTAATAAATCTGTGTCCTAGATTCAGGATTTTGAATGAACACAAGTCAGTCTCGCCCACATTTCCAACCACCTCTGGACACTGACAGAAGATGAAGACCAGATATTGAACCAAGGCAACCCAGCCATTAAATTATTCCTCAGAGGCCCCAGGCCAGGGAGTGTCCTTAAATGTCACTATTAAGAATCCCTTCAGCCTTAGTAGTTTAATATTAAGAACTTTATTTTAAACAGGATCCATTTATTAAACTGATCTAAATTCATTAAAAACAAAAGAACGATCTGCTCAAATAACCAATGAGGAGAAAATTCTTAAATCATCTATGTAAATGTTTCATATATATAATTGATGAATACAGTTCCCTGCTCTATCCTTTTGGGCAAGTTACTTAATGTATTTAAACCTCAGTTCCACCATCTGAAAACTAATCATCTCTACTTCATACAATTACTGTGAAGATTAAATAAAATATTCAAATTAAGTACCTATCTGGGTACTCATACAAGTGCTCGATTAACATTAATTTTGATGAATGCAAAGTATATGATATCATTATTAATAATTTAAAATATACTAAAGTTCCTCAACCACAAATTTCCCAATTATTGGGCTTTCAGAAACTTAACAGTCATACTTAGGAAGTGACCACATAAAACTAAGAGGTAATTCCAATTAATAACTGTAGAAGGAACGTGGGAAATAGAAAAATCACCATTTGAACACCAACAGTAATACTTATTACAGGCAAGATACACCAACGGTTGCCGAAACAACTGGGCAAAGTTTGAGGAGAAACAGATACTTACATAGTCTCAAAGTATCTACTCCCAAGATATTTATCAATCTACAAAGGGGAAAATATTAATTTTACAGTAGAAAAAAATCTATTAGCCACCATCCTAAACAAGTGATCAAGGTTATCATCCCCAGTACTCTAAACAACCTCAGGTACCCCCTGCTATGACACACTGAGAAGGCTGTATAACTTCTATGGTATTCTTCCCAAAATTCATGGCCTAAATCTAATCATGAGAAAATATGACAAACCCAGATGAAGCAACATTCTATAAAATAATTGAGCAGTACTCTTTAAGATCATGAAAAGGAGAGGAAAGGCTGAAGAATTGTCACAGTTTGGAAGGGACTAAGAGCATGTAACAACTAAATGCAATGCGGGATCCTAAAATGTACCAAAGCATTGAAAAAGGACATCAGTAGGAAGACTGGTGAAATCCAAATAAGTGCTGGATTAGTTATTACACTAATTTCAATTTCTTAAGTTTTGATAAATGTTCTCTGGTTAAGATATCAACATAAGGGGAAATTGAGTGAAGGGCATACCAGAACTTTCTATACTATCTTTGCAACTCTTTGGTTAGTAGAAATTATCTCAAAAAAAAAAAGTTAAAAAAGAAAACTAAGTAGTAAAGGAGTGGTATCACCGTTGCCCAATACTCCCAACCCTACCATTTCTTTCAAACAAACCTATATTTAACAGCCCTTTGATCTTTTTACTAATTTCAATCTCCAAGCCTTCTTACTGACTATAAATTCCCTCTACCGTAAGTTTTATGAAAATACAGCCTGTGTCTGCTTTTCCTCCCCATTATGTCCCTAGCACTTAGTACAGTTCTAACACATATAGAACTGAATATTCATTTGTTGAATGAATGGACAATGAATGAATGGCAGCTGTGTGTATTCTATTCATTTCCTATTTCTGTTGCAACAAATTGTCACAAATTTAGTGGTTTAAAACAACACAAATTTATTATCTTCTACTTGTGGAGATCAGAAGTCCTAAATGAGTTTCACTAGACTAAAATGAAGGTATTGGCAAGGCTGGATTGCTCTAGGGAAAAATCTGTTTCCTTCTAGCTTTTAAAGGTTTCCCACATTCCTTGGCTCACTGCCCACTTCCATCAACCACTTCACTCCAACCTCTGCTTCCATCATCAGGTCTTCTACAGACCAGGACCATCCCTCCTCTCTCTAAGGACCTTTGATTACATTTGGCCCACCCAGATAATGTAGGATAGTCTACCCACCACAAAATCTTTAATCGCATCTACAAAGTCCTTTTTACAATGTAAGGTAACAACATATTCTTACATTCCAGGAATTAGGACATGGGCGTCTTGGGGTGCAATTATTCAGCCTACTAGATGTATCAGTTTGTTCTTTTATATCAAACAGATCGTTCAAAACTAACTCTGAACTGAGAAAATAAAGGTTATTTTCCAGACTGAGTCTGTCTCTTGCCACCCTCACCCTTTGTCATTTTATGAAAACATCTGCCTTCGGTTTATGCTTGGTAAAGTTATGTGACTAGTTTTTAGACAAAGAGACAAGAACATATATATTTAAGCAAGCCTTATCCCTCCTCCCTTCAATGTAATCTTCTTTGTTTGTGAGAGTATTCCACTTTGAGGGCTAGGTCAGATGAAAAGATGGGAATCAAACTGAATAACAATATTTTGGGAGTGCTTATATGTAATGAAGCATTTTCTTGTGTGGCTCAAACAGAAATTGGAAACATTTCCAAGAAGGCCATAACAAACTTTTGAGAGCAAAAGTATCCCAGAGTGAATACTTTGGACCACAATATTTATTCAGAAACAGAAATTCTAACTTTTTTTTAATTTTTCTTTTGGAAATTCAACTGCTTACATATTATTATCTAATTCTAATTTTACAATTAAATGTAGGGCTGGTATTAAAAAATATACATCCCCAAAGTGCTTTTAGATGCTGAATGAAAATAAAAATGGAAAGAAGTTTCTCCACAATTATGATAGGTGCTTTGGGTGTGGAAGTATAGATTTTTAGACTGCTACTTCCATTGCATTGCTCTGAATATATTCACTACTATAAAGAAAGTGCATTAGAATGCTCACTCATGTTAAATCGCTACAGTCAACTGAATCTTTTTTTAAAGATTTTTTTTTAATTTGACAGAGAGAGAGAGATCACAAGTAGGCAGAGAGGCAGGCAGAGAGAGGAGGAAGCAGGCTCACCGCTGAGCAGAGAGCCCGATGCAGGGCTCGATCCCAGGACCCTGAGATCATGACCCGAGCCGAAGGCAGAGGCTTAACCCACTGAGCCACCCAGGCGCCCCCTGAATCTTTTTTTAAAAAATCTCTTCTTCAGTGCCATTTTTGGTTCAGTTCAGACCCTATAGCCAGACTCGCTAGATGTCTAGTTGTTAGATGGAGGCCCATTAAGATCTAGAGAGTATAATGCTAAGTGAAATAAGTCAGAGAAAAATAAATACCATATGATCTCACTCATACAGGGAATTTAAGAAATAAACAAGCAAAGGGAAAAAAGAGATAGGGCAAAGCCAAGAAACAGATACTAACTATAGACAAAAAAAACCTGATAATTACTAGAGGGGAGGCAGGTAACGAGATGGATTAAATAGAAGATGGGGATTAAGGAGCATACTTGTCCTGATGAGCACCAGGTGATGAACTGTTGAATCACTATACTGTACACTATACTGAAACTAATACTACACTGTACGTTAATTATATGGTGACTAAAATTTTAAAATTAAAAAAAAAATTAAAGTAAAAAAGGAGGCCCATTTAATTACACTGAGAAGCACGCAATCACATATCTGACCCCACAGTGAAGCTTATTATAACACTCAAATACATTTTAGAAACAAATAACAAAAAAATTTTCAGATATCTATGATGTCCCTTTATTTGGAAAATAGTCCCATTATATGAAAACTCAATTCCATCAAGAAAACAAATGACTGGGGCGCCTGGGTGGCTCAGTGGGTTAAGCCTCTGTCATCGGCTCGGGTCATGATCTCAGGGTCCTGGAATCGAGCCCCACATCGGGCTCTCTGCTCAGCAGGGGGCCTGCTTCCTCCTCTCTCTCTTCCTGCCTCTCTGCCTACTTGTGATCTCTGTCTGTCAAATAAATAAATAAAATCTTAAAAAAAAAAACAAATGACAAATGCACTAGTGGAAGTATTTTTTCCAAATTAGAGTAAAGCAAAAACTGGTTATGTTTCCATGTGTAAAAGAACAGTGCTGTTGATTCTCAAGCTGGTAGGGGAAGAAAATACTACAAATTTTTGTGACTGACTCCTTCTAGTGGGTTACTAAACAAGCCTTTCAGTAACATTTGACCAGGTCTTTCAACATCATAAACTAACAGTCTTCCAAACAGCACTTAAGACTGATAACCCTCACTCACAGTAAATTACCAATTTACCAAGTAGTTTAGCAAATTCTTTAGAAAGAACAATCGGTCAGCCTTCCCACTAGTGCATAGATAAAGTTATGGAAACCATAAAATATGACAAACTGTTGAAATGCAGACATTTACAGCCAAATCCTAAATCAGACCTACATCATCAAAGGGTTTGTTTAACATCCTCAAAGTCAAATATCAGCAGTAAAATCTCTCTCTCCTGGTTCTTTGCACTGCCATAAGGTCAATGTATTCTAAACAAATGGATATGGAGCTTTTAACAACGGTTACACAAGGCTCAAATATCCACAGTGGGGGAAAATGTCATCAAGAGAAAAAGGTATAAAAGTCTTTTGTTAAGCTGTTAAATCAAACATGCAAAAAAAAAATTTTAATTGAACTGCCTAATTTCAGGGAAGCAGATTTAAGCAAGAGGTGACATGAATGCAATAAAATATAAATATTTTAGTGAAGTTAACAAATAGAAAATACATATCAAATTGATAACAAAAGTATGGACATACTAATTTTATTTATTATACACACAGACACACACACATATAAGCAAAGAGTGGAGAAGAATTTGGAATACTTTAAACATTTAAATTATTGACTGGGATGTTTTTCTACAAAATTGTTTAATTATATAACAAAGATGACTTTGTGAAAAAAATATGAGAAATTATACATTACAAACTGCATAATACTCATGTTTTTCCTAATTCCAAATATGCAGAAAATGAAGTGATGTCTAAAAATTGTATCAATTAAGTCCACCAATTCTGACAAAAACCGCAATTGTTCTTGATGTAAGTTAAAATGTATTTTATATATTTACAGCATTTGCTCCACATGGATATTACCAAATCTGGCTATGTGTCCAATCACCTGGGCAACTTCTAAAAAATAAGTTCCTAGGGCCCATCTCTTAGAGATTCTGATTTGGAAAGTCTGGAGCAGACAGCAGGAATCAGTATCTATGATATAATATAAAGCATATGTTGGTGTATTAAGGGAATTCCTCCTCTGATTCAGCTAGCTCTTAGACTGGTGGTCCCTTCTTTCAGGGCTTTTCAAATACTACTGTGCATACAAATTACCTACGGATGTCACTAAGAAGCAGATTCTGATTCAGTAGGTCTGGGATGAGACGTAGAACCTGTAGTTCTAACAAGCTCCAGGTGATGTCCATGCTGCTGGTCCAGGGACCACACTTTTAATACTAAGACCTTACAGGCTCTTTCACTCTCTCCACAGGTGAATGATAGAAGGCACTTCCCTAAGTGGTCCACCACTAGAATGTTTTAAGTTTTACCTAAGCATCCTTTAGCATAGCTAGAGTATACAATTTGCAAAATACTTGACATATTTTTACTATGTATCCTACTACCAAGTGAATGGAAACTATTTCCCCCATTTACAGAGTATCACTAAAAGATGAGTGTTACCAATGGCACAATGTAGAGATGAAATTAAAATGTACATAATTTTCACTATATATACAAGGATGTTGGTCACAACCATGTTTACAATAGTGAAATAGTGGAGAAAATTCTAGATGTCCAACAATAGAGGACTGATTAAATAACTTATAAAGGTATCTATTAAAAATAATAATTTAATTCACGATTACTGGTAATGAAAAGATGTTCATGATAAGTAAAAACAAAAGGTTTTGTAAAACCCTATAGTAACAATCCCACTTTGTGGGGGAAAAAACAGTCATGTACACATTTGAAAAAAAAAAAAAAAAGAGCCCAGAAAGATATATACCGTTTAAAAGCATCCTCAAAATGGTGGAATTTCAGGTGATTTTGATATTTATTTATTCACATGACCAAATATTTCCACTACAACACAGACCTAATAAAATTCTGAAAGGGGAACAAGGGGGTGAAAAGAAAACCAAGCAAACCCACACATGCACACATCTTTGGAGAACTACTAGAATGGCTTGACTGCTAGGTAATTTGCATTCCAGAGAGCCAAGCACTTTCAAAGCACTTTGAAAGCTTGTTAAAATTGCAGTCTTGCACTCCACCCCAGACTTACTGAATCTGAATCTTTGACAATAGGCTCTGGAATCCACATATGAAGGAAACACTAACTGTTACAGATGGTGAAGTTTCAAAACCATGTTGTTTAACAAAAAGCTCCCTAGAAATGCAGGGACCTGGACTAAATTTCAACCTATCTAAATGGCAACCTACAGCAAATTCAGAATGGGTGAAATCACAGCACCTACATCCACATCCATATGGAGAGACCACAGGTATCTGAATAACAACAAAAACCTGTACTAAGTGACTTGCTCTACTCAATCTTAATTTTAAGCATCTCATGTGAACAGTGACATTTTCTATGGGCTGAATGAGGTCACAAAGGTTTTCTTTATATTTGAACTATATCTGTCTAAAACTATTCTTATTATAACCCCTTCTATTAAATTCTGTCCCCATTTAGTCCTTCGTTAGTTAAAAGTACCAAACAAACATGGAACCAAATACTGAGGAAATTCAATCTCCTGTTGTTTTCATTTCTCCTTTCTAAACACATTCCAGTTGACTAACCTCAGTAGGTTCTGGTGATTATTTCTTCCAGAGATCCTCTCTGAGGTAAATTTAAAGCATGGACAAGTCTATATTAACAAAAGTCATCGGGGCACCTGGGTGGCTCAGTGGGTTAAAGCCTCTGCCTTCAGCTCAGGTCATGATCCCAGGGTCCTGGGATAGAGCCCTGCATCTGGCTCTCTGCTCAGCGGAGAGCCTGCTTCTTCCTCTCCCTCTCTGCCTGCCTCTCTGCCTACTTGTGATCTCTGTCTTTCAAATAAATAAAAATCAAAAAAATACTTTCTAAAAAAAAAAAGAAGTCATCAAAGAATCAAGCATAATATTTTCTGTTCTGAAAAACACCATACGAACACCAAAAAATTTGCTTAAAGAAAAAGAGAAAAGGGAGGTATCGTGCATCCCTGATGTATCACACTCCCAAATACTTAGTAGAACAATTAACTAACTAATAACGCAACTAACTAAAACTTACTAAAAGTTTTCAAAATGAGACCTCAAGAGTTTTGGGGATTTCCTAACGTTAATAAATTGAGAACATTTTTCCAAAGAAAGCATTGATAAATTTTTCCCCCTTTAAAACAGGAGGGGAGGGCGCCTGGGTGGCTCAGTGGGTTAAGCCGCTGCCTTTGGCTCGGGTCATGATCTCAGGGTCCTGGGATCGAGTCCCGCATCGGGCTCTCTGCTCAGCGGGGAGCCGGCTTCTCTCTCTCTCTCTCTCTCTCTCTCTCTGCCTGTCTACTTGTGATCTCTCTCTCTGTCAAATAAATAAATAAATAAAATCTTAAAAATAAATAAATAAAACAGGAGGGGAAAAAACAGGAGGAAAAAAGGCTGCCATGAGCTCCTAAGAGGATCTAGGAAAAGAGCATAATTTCAGGGAGGTAGTGGACAAGCCTTTCGTTTTATTTTAATCCATGATATGTATTAACCCTGGACCCCTCAGAAGGCCAGGCATGCTAAAACTGGAATTTATTAGGACCAAGAAGATTATATACCCACCTGCAGCTCGCACCAAGCAACCTCAACCCATGTTTCAGTGTCCAATCCTTTATATACTGTTTTAAATGCTCCTCTTCCCAGCTCAATGTCGAATTTCAGGAACCTCCCACTAGGAGAAGTAGCTACAGCCTTCATTTCTGCTTCTTCTTCCATTTCCTTTTCACTTTTCTCCTTGAGACAATCTTTTGAGGACTCTGAAGTTGCCTTTGAACACTGTTCATATTTAACTTCTTGTCCACCTCCTAGCACATTTGTAGGAAGTTTTTCTACTCTTGGAATATTGGTTGTGGTCTTCATTCTCTCATCTTTGGAGGAAGATGCAGCAACTTTATCATCTTCCATCATCTCAACACTCTTTCGGAAGAATCTCTTCCTTTCTGTAGTTTCCCCAGAAGCAGAGAAGGTACTATTTTTTTCTTTTAGTCTAGCTTCCACTGTCAAAGTTGCTGCAAGCTGAGGAGCTCTGTCTTCCAATGAAACTCCATCAGGTTTCTCAGAATCTTCTGTGCTAGCTGGCTCTCCTGAATCAGTAGCCATTGTAATTGAGGTTGGCACTAAAATTTTTCCTGTTCCAGTCTTTAGTCCAGTTACATCTCAGGTATCAGAATTATCAGAATGGACTTCCGTTTATTTAGTCATATGTTTCCATAGCAACCTGAAGAGGGGGAAAAAGGATATTTTAAAATCACCCCACAAAGGAAATCATTAAGGAGAAAACAAGTCACCTGATTGTTTAATCCCTTTTTTTCTTAATAAGAAGTTTGTTCTTTTTCTGTCCAATCTTAGCAACCAGGAGACTCTAGGGACTGTGTCTTATTCTTGTTTACCACTGTAGTCCTCAGTGCCTAGCAGACTACTTAGCATACAGAGCTCAATAAATCTTCATATTGCATGAATGTTGATGAGGAACTTAGTTCTCAGCACCAGCTATCAATCCATCACATTTAAAACAAGTATTCAGGGGCGCCTGGGTGGCTCAGTGGGTTAAAGCCTCTGCCTTCAGCTCAGGTCATGATCCCAGGGTTCTGGGATGGAGCCCCGCATCGGGCTCTCTGCTCTGCAGGGAGCCTGCTTCCTCCCCTCTCTCTCTCTGCCTGCCTCTCTGCCTACTTTTGATCTCTCTCTCTGTCAAATAAATAAGATCTTTAAAAAATAATAAAATAAAAAAATAAAAAATAAAACAAGTATTCAAAACCAGAGCTCACTTAGCTACAAGGTAATACACAATAAGTAAAATAAGCACATAATTTCTCAGTGAGTGATTTTTATCTAAAATTCTGAAATTACTCCAACTGCAGTATTTTTATTGTGGTAAAATATACTTAATATCAAATTTGCCATTTAACCATTTTTCAGCGTACAATTCAGTGGCATTAAGTACATTCACAATGTTGTACAATCACTACCACCATCCATTTCCAGAACACTTTCATCATTCCAAACTGAAATTCTATATCTGTTAAACTCCCCATCTCCCCAGCCTCTGGTAATCTCTGTACTACTTTCTGTCCCTATGAACTTGCTTATTCTAGGTACTTCAGTATAAGTGGAATCATACAATATTTGTCCTTTAATGTCTGGCTTATTTCTCTTCACATAATGCTTAAAGTTCACTCACGTTGTAGCATGTATCAGAATTGCATTCCTTTTTAAGGCTCAACAATATTCCATTGTGTGGGTATACCACATTTTGTTTTTCCATTCATCTGGTCAATGGATTGGTTTTTTGTTTTTGCCTTTTTTTATCCTTTTAATAACCACGGTGAATAATGCTATATGAACATCTAATGGTAGTTCCAAATAATGTAAATACTTGTTAATGAGCTTACCCTCAAATATTAACATAAAGAAATGGCTTTCAAATATCACTATACTAAAAAAATGGCAAAAAAGACTTTAAAATATGCATCTTCTTGAACCAGCAATTCCACTTATAGGAACTTGCCTTAGAAAATAGTCAAGAATCTGGGCAACGATTTAACTATAGCACATATAATTTGGAAAAACTATCCTAAACATAAGCCTAATAGAGGTTTAGTTAACTATCAAAATGAGATGTGACACAGCATTAAGAAACACTGAAGTTTGGGTGTGACTGGCTGGCTCAGTCAGTAAAGCATAGAGCTCTTGATCTCAGGGTCATGAGTTCAAGCCCCATGCTGGCCATTGAGCCTACTTAAAAAACAAAAATATTTTAAAAAAAAGAAAAACACCACAGTTTTTAGTGAGATGAAAAGACATTGCCTATATGTTATACAGATAAATGAAAAAAGAAATATACACAAAAAGCTTCCATACACATATGTACACACTATATGAACTCTGAATGGTAGAATTATTAACTTTATGCTTTCTTGTAGTTTCTAAAACTTTCCACAATGAATGTGTGGAAATACATGGAATTCATAAGGCAAAACCTTGTTTCAAAAATGGTAAAACTACCAGTAAGAAAATTCTCCCTTCCCACCACAAACATGCATCACAAAGTTAAGCTTATATACCCATTATCATGTTATATGCCTCAAAAGGCACAATTTGTTATGCCAAACGAAGCATACACAGAAATACCAAATTTGAAAAACTGAAGAAAACCAACCCTGAACTAAAACAAAATGAGGAGAAACACCCCAAATTGTTCTACACATTTAACACAATTCCTATCAAAATTCCAGCTGGTTTCTTTGCAGAAATTCACCAATTGATCCTAAAATTCATACAGAACTACAAGGGACCCAGAAGAGCCAAAACCAAAACCATTTTGAAAAAGAACAAAGTTGGAAGACTCACCCTTTCCAATTTTAAAACCTACTACAAAGCTATAAAATTAAGACAGTGTGATACTGGCATAAAGAGGTATAGATAAAGGGAGTATAAATAAACAGTCCAGAAAAAAACCCACATATTCATAGTTGATTAACTTTCAACAAGGGAACCAAGAAAATTCAATAAAGAACAGTCTTTTCAACAAATGGTGCTAGGAATATTGTATATGTACATGCAAAAACCTGAAGTCAGATACTCTAAGAAAGGTTTCCTGGGAAAGATCCCCAAACTGAGTTTTAAAGAAAGAAAATTAGCTGGTCCAAGCAAAGAGAAGATCACAAGCAAAGTCATAAAACAGTATGGTATAAGTGCATATAAGTGGTACCATGAATAATAGTTTACTCACTTATTAGAAGCACGTGATGAGGACAGAGAGGCAGATAGTCACTAAGGATTTCTATGCCATACAATGTAAAACAGGGAGACCAGTTAGAGAGCTACTGCCACAATCCAGGAAAGAGATGCTAAGGTTTCAGTGAAAACAGTGGCAAGAGGGACAGACTCAAGACATGTTAAGCAAATACTAAATGCAAGATTTATATCTAAGTGAATATGGTTGTGAGGCAAAAGAAAAGCCTATAAAAATTCCCAGAAATGGGGGCACCTGGGTGGCTCAGTGGGTTAAAGCCTCTGCCTTCGGCTCAGGTCATGGTCCCAGTGTCCTGGGATCGAGCCCCACATCGGGCTCTGTGCTCTGCAGGGAGCCTGCTTCCCCCTCTCTCTCTATCTGTCTGCCTCTCTGCCTACTTGTGATCTCTGTCTGTCAAATAAATAAATAAAATCTTTAAAAAAAAAATTCCCAGAAATGTGCCTATCAGATGACAGGACTAGGAAGTAACTATGTTAATACCAAAGCTAAGAAGTATTCTGTGAGGTTACACTGCCAAATCAATACACTTTAAGTCATCTACTAAGACTAGTACTGCCTACAAATGAGAAAAAGTATCTAACAATGCCTCACTGAGGCAGAGATTTTTTTCTTTAACTTATTCTAACATAATTTTAAAGATTTTATTTATTTATTTGACAGAGAGAAATCACAAGTAAGCAGAGAGGCAGGCAGAGAGAGAGGAGGAAGCAGGCTCCCCGCTGAGCAGAAAGCCCGATGTGGGGCTTGAACCCAGGACCTGGGATCATGACCTGAGCCGAAGGCAGCAGCTTAACCCACTGAGCCACCCAGGCGCCCCTCTAACATAATTTTAGACTTGGAAAAAAAAAAACACCCTGCAAGAATATACAAAGAATCCAGTATACCCTTCACTCACATTCTCCAAATATAAACATTTTAGGTAGGATATTCTTAAGAAAGAAGAGTCTAATTCACTTTACTTCACTAAAGGTCACTTATCCAGAAACCTCAAGAACAGAGATCCATAAGTAAGATAAAAAGACCTCTAAGCAGACAAAAATACATAAAATTGGAGAATTTAAGTTGGAAAAAGCCTTCAAACATTTTTAACTGCATAACCTCTTTTTAAAAATTAAATATTGGGACGCGTGGGTGGGCTCAGTTGCTAAGCATCTACCTTCGGCTCAGGCATGATCCCAGAGTCCTGAGATCTACTCCCAGCATGGGCTCCTTGCTCAGCAGGGAGCCTGCTTCTCCTTCTGCCTCTGCCTATCCCCATCCCACCGCCGCCTGCTTGTGCTTGCTCTCTGTGTCTCTTACAAATAAATAAACTCTTAAAAAAAAAAAGAATAAGAAAAATATAAATCTTACTCAGAATTCGAATATAAAAATAGTAGTGTTGCTCTGGTATAGTAATTCTAACACATTTGGTCACCTGGTTTCCTAAACTGTAAGGATAAGAAGAAACAATTAAGGAGAATGGGGAAATGAGTATCCCCCAGTCTTCTAAATTCTAAAAAAGCAACCCAAGACAAAAATGTTCCTAGATACAAAGAAGGATATTTTTTAAGTATGAGAAAACTGGAAAGAAATAAACAGTTCAATAACAGCAGTAGAGTACTTTAATACCCCATTCTCAGTGATGGAGAGAACAACTAGACAGAAAAGCAAAAAGAATCTGGAAAACTTGGTCAATACAACCAACCAACTTAACCTAACTGCCATTTATAGAACACTCCTAATAAGAGTAAAATATACATTCTTTTCAAACACACATGCAAAAAATCTCCAGAGCAAACCACATATTATATTATACAATAAATCTCAATAAATTTATGAGAATTGAAATCAAAGTATGCTCTCCTACCACAAAAGAATTAAATTAGAAATGAACAATAGAAAAAGGAGATATATATAACTGACCCTTGAATAACATGGGTTTGAACTGTGCAGATCTACTTATTACAATAGAGTACTGTGAATTTGGTCTCTCTTGATTTTTTTTTATTAACATATAATGTATTATTAGCCTCAGAGGTACAGGTCTGTGAATCGCCAGGTATACACTTCACAGCACTCATCATAGTCTCTTGATTTTCTTAATAACATTTTTTTCATAGCTTATTTTATTGTAAGAATACAGTATACAATATATATAACATATACAATATGTGCTAATCAATTGTTTGTTATTGGTTTGTTTGGTATTGGTTATTTGGTACACTATTACTACAAAGTTTTTAGAGAACCAAAAGCTATATGCAGATTTTCAACTGCACAGGGGTTGGTGGCCCTAATCCTCACATCATCAAGGGTCAATTTTAGATCAGTGGAATAGAATCAAGAGTTGAGAAGTAAACCTTAACATTTATGGTCAATCAATTTTCAAATAAGAGGCCAAGACCACTGAATGGGAAAAGAACAGTCTTTCGACAAAAGGTGCTAGGACAATTGGATATATCCACATATAAAAGATAAAGTTGGACTCCTACCTCACACCATAAAAAAATGAACTCAAAGTGGATCAGAGACATAATATAGCAGCTAAAACTCTAAAGCTCTAAAAAAAAAAAAAAACACTGAAGTGAATCTTAGTGACTTTGGGTTAAGCAACGATTTCCCAGATAAAATAACAAAAATACAACTGATAAAAGAGAAAATTGAGAAGATGGACCTCATCAAAATTTAAAACTTTTGTGCTTCAATGGATGCCATCAAGAAGGTGAAAAGCAAAAAGACTGACCGAAAATATGTGCAAATCACATATCTTATAAGGGACGGGTACTCAGAATATATAGGGAATTTGTTTTTTTTCTTTAAGATTTTATTCATTCATTAGAGGGAGGGAGGGAGGGAGAGAGCGAGCCAGCAAGTGAGCACGCATAAGCACGGGAAGCAGTAGGCAGAGGGAGGAGGATCTCCGCTGAGCAAGGCCTGAGCAAGGAGCAGGTTGAGGGACTCCACCCCAGGAGCCTGGGATTATGACCTGAGCTGAAGGCAGACACTTAACTGACTGAGCCACTCAGGCATTCCTATAAAGGAATTCTTATAACTCAATAATGAAAAGATAAATAATCCAATGGGCTCAAAATCTGAATAGACATTTCTCTAAATAAGATATACAGGGGCACCTGGGTGGCTCAGTGGGTTAAGCCTCTGCCTTCGTCTCAGGTCATGATCTCAGGGTCCCAGGTTCAAGCCCCACATCAGGCTCTCTACTCCATGGAGAACATGCTTCCCCCACCCCTGCCTGCCTCTCTGCCTACTTGTGATCTCTCTC